>NC_134430.1:10308094-10616188 GCF_030867145.1 Opisthocomus hoazin | reverse complement strand
TTCCCTAATCTCGGTTGGTTTTTCACTTGTCAACGTTCATGTCTTCGTCTTCCATTCCATTCTAGCCACTTTTTGTTGTTTTTCCAGAACACCGTGGCTTTGTACATTGTCTTTCTACATCTCATTTTAGTTTGCTGCCACTCTTTTGTTTCGTTTGTCCCTTCACTTCCTTCATCCTCCTCCCTACTGAGATCTTCTTGAAGGCTAAGTTTTGGAAATCATCGCCTATATGTGTAGGTATTGCTAGTTTTGCTATAGATCTCCAGCTTTTTGCATTGTCTTTCTATGTCTGTTTTAGTGTGCTGCCATCAGATTTTGAGTTTTTGCCTTGACTTCCTTAATCTTCCTCCCTAGTTAAGTTTTCTTTCTAAGTGGAAGCGTTTCCAGACTGGCCTTACTTTCTACATTGTCTTTCCACAGCTTTTCAGTCTGCTGCCACTCTTTGGTTTAGTATTTCCCTTCACTTCCTTCATCCTCCTTTCTATTGAGATCTTCTTGAAGGCTAAGGTTTTTAAATCATTTCCTGTATTTGTAGTTATTGCTAGATTTGCTCTTGATCTCCAGCTTTTTGCACAGCCTTGCTATGTCTGTTTTAGTGTGCTGCCCTCAGTTTTTCGTTTTTGCCTTGGTTTCCTGAATCTTCCTCCCTGTTTCAAGGTTCATTTCAAGTGTAAGGTTTTGAAATCGCTGTCTTCAAGAGTTTTGTGTCATTCCTTAGGTTGTTAGTATTATCGATTTTCTTTCAAAATCTCTCTTTTAGTTCACGGTCCTTGTTTTTGCCTATGGTTTTTCTTTTGTTCCCTAATCTCGGTTGGTTTTTTACTTGTCAACGTTCATGTCTTCGTCTTCCATTCCATTCTAGCCACTTTTTCTTGTTTTTCCAGAACACCGTGGCTTTGTACATTGTCTTTCTACATCTCATTTTAGTCTGCTGCCACTCTTTGGTTTAGTATTTCCCTTCACTTCCTTCATCCTCCTTTCTATTGAGATCTTCTTGATGCTAAGGTTTTTAATTCATTTCCTGTATTTGTAGGTATTGCTAGATTTGCTCTTGATCTGCAGCTTTTTGCACAGCCTTGCTATGTCTGTTTTAGTGTGCTGCCCTGAGTTTTTCGTTTTTGCCTTGGTTTCCTGAATCTTCCTCCCTGTTTCAAGGTTCATTTGAAGTGTAAGGTTTTGAAATCGCTGTCTTCAAGAGTTTTGTGTCATTCCTTAGGTTGTTAGTATTATCGATTTTCTTTCAAAATCTCTCTTTTAGTTCACGGTCCTTGTTTTTGCCTATGGTTTTTCTTTTGTTCCCTAATCTCGGTTGGTTTTTCACTTGTCAACGTTCATGTCTTCGTCTTCCATTCCATTCTAGCCACTTTTTGTTGTTTTTCCAGAACACCGTGGCTTTGTACATTGTCTTTCTACATCTCATTTTAGTTTGCTGCCACTCTTTTGTTTCGTTTCTCCCTTCACTTCCTTCATCCTCCTCCCTACTGAGATCTTCTTGAAGGCTAAGTTTTGGAAATCATTGCCTATATGTGTAGGTATTGCTAGTTTTGCTATAGATCTCCAGCTTTTTGCATTGTCTTTCTATGTCTGTTTTAGTGTGCTGCCCTCAGATTTTGAGTTTTTGCCTTGGTTTCCTCAATCTTCCTCCCTGTTTCAAGGTTCATTTGAAGTGTAATGTTTTGAAATCTCTGTCTTCAAGAGTTTTGTGTCGTTCCTTAGGTTGTTAGTATTATCGATTTTCTTTCAAAATCTCTCTTTTAGTTCACGGTCCTTGTTTTTGCCTATGGTTTTTCTTTTGTTCCCTAATCTCGGTTGGTTTTTCACTTGTCAACGTTCATGTCTTCGTCTTCCATTCCATTCTAGCCACTTTTTGTTGTTTTTCCAGAACACCGTGGCTTTGTACATTGTCTTTCTACATCTCATTTTAGTTTGCTGCCACTCTTTTGTTTCGTTTGTCCCTTCACTTCCTTCATCCTCCTCCCTACTGAGATCTTCTTGAAGGCTAAGTTTTGGAAATCATCGCCTATATGTGTAGGTATTGCTAGTTTTGCTATAGATCTCCAGCTTTTTGCATTGTCTTTCTATGTCTGTTTTAGTGTGCTGCCATCAGATTTTGAGTTTTTGCCTTGACTTCCTTAATCTTCCTCCCTAGTTAAGTTTTCTTTCTAAGTGGAAGCGTTTCCAGACTGGCCTTACTTTCTACATTGTCTTTCCACAGCTTTTCAGTCTGCTGCCACTCTTTGGTTTAGTATTTCCCTTCACTTCCTTCATCCTCCTTTCTATTGAGATCTTCTTGAAGGCTAAGGTTTTTAAATCATTTCCTGTATTTGTAGTTATTGCTAGATTTGCTCTTGATCTCCAGCTTTTTGCACAGCCTTGCTATGTCTGTTTTAGTGTGCTGCCCTCAGTTTTTCGTTTTTGCCTTGGTTTCCTGAATCTTCCTCCCTGTTTCAAGGTTCATTTCAAGTGTAAGGTTTTGAAATCGCTGTCTTCAAGAGTTTTGTGTCATTCCTTAGGTTGTTAGTATTATCGATTTTCTTTCAAAATCTCTCTTTTAGTTCACGGTCCTTGTTTTTGCCTATGGTTTTTCTTTTGTTCCCTAATCTCGGTTGGTTTTTTACTTGTCAACGTTCATGTCTTCGTCTTCCATTCCATTCTAGCCACTTTTTCTTGTTTTTCCAGAACACCGTGGCTTTGTACATTGTCTTTCTACATCTCATTTTAGTCTGCTGCCACTCTTTGGTTTAGTATTTCCCTTCACTTCCTTCATCCTCCTTTCTATTGAGATCTTCTTGATGCTAAGGTTTTTAAATCATTTCCTGTATTTGTAGGTATTGCTAGATTTGCTCTTGATCTCCAGCTTTTTGCACAGCCTTGCTATGTCTGTTTTAGTGTGCTGCCCTCAGTTTTTCGTTTTTGCCTTGGTTTCCTGAATCTTCCTCCCTGTTTCAAGGTTCATTTGAAGTGTAAGGTTTTGAAATCGCTGTCTTCAAGAGTTTTGTGTCATTCCTTAGGTTGTTAGTATTATCGATTTTCTTTCAAAATCTCTCTTTTAGTTCACGGTCCTTGTTTTTGCCTATGGTTTTTCTTTTGTTCCCTAATCTCGGTTGGTTTTTCACTTGTCAACGTTCATGTCTTCGTCTTCCATTCCATTCTAGCCACTTTTTGTTGTTTTTCCAGAACACCGTGGCTTTGTACATTGTCTTTCTACATCTCATTTTAGTTTGCTGCCACTCTTTTGTTTCGTTTGTCCCTTCACTTCCTTCATCCTCCTCCCTACTGAGATCTTCTTGAAGGCTAAGTTTTGGAAATCATTGCCTATATGTGTAGGTATTGCTAGTTTTGCTATAGATCTCCAGCTTTTTGCATTGTCTTTCTATGTCTGTTTTAGTGTGCTGCCCTCAGTTTTTCGTTTTTGCCTTGGTTTCCTGAATCTTCCTCCCTGTTTCAAGGTTCATTTGAAGTGTAAGGTTTTGAAATCGCTGTCTTCAAGAGTTTTGTGTCATTCCTTAGGTTGTTAGTATTATCGATTTTCTTTCAAAATCTCTCTTTTAGTTCACGGTCCTTGTTTTTGCCTATGGTTTTTCTTTTGTTCCCTAATCTCGGTTGGTTTTTTACTTGTCAACGTTCATGTCTTCGTCTTCCATTCCATTCTAGCCACTTTTTCTTGTTTTTCCAGAACACCGTGGCTTTGTACATTGTCTTTCTACATCTCATTTTAGTCTGCTGCCACTCTTTGGTTTAGTATTTCCCTTCACTTCCTTCATCCTCCTTTCTATTGAGATCTTCTTGATGCTAAGGTTTTTAATTCATTTCCTGTATTTGTAGGTATTGCTAGATTTGCTCTTGATCTGCAGCTTTTTGCACAGCCTTGCTATGTCTGTTTTAGTGTGCTGCCCTCAGTTTTTCGTTTTTGCCTTGGTTTCCTGAATCTTCCTCCCTGTTTCAAGGTTCATTTGAAGTGTAAGGTTTTGAAATCGCTGTCTTCAAGAGTTTTGTGTCATTCCTTAGGTTGTTAGTATTATCGATTTTCTTTCAAAATCTCTCTTTTAGTTCACGGTCCTTGTTTTTGCCTATGGTTTTTCTTTTGTTCCCTAATCTCGGTTGGTTTTTCACTTGTCAACGTTCATGTCTTCGTCTTCCATTCCATTCTAGCCACTTTTTGTTGTTTTTCCAGAACACCGTGGCTTTGTACATTGTCTTTCTACATCTCATTTTAGTTTGCTGCCACTCTTTTGTTTCGTTTGTCCCTTCACTTCCTTCATCCTTCTCCCTACTCAGATCTTCTTGAAGGCTAAGTTTTGGAAATCATTGCCTATATGTGTAGGTATTGCTAGTTTTGCTATAGATCTCCAGCTTTTTGCATTGTCTTTCTATGTCTGTTTTAGTGTGCTGCCCTCAGATTTTGAGTTTTTGCCTTGGTTTCCTGAATCTTCCTCCCTGTTTCAAGGTTCATTTGAAGTGTAAGGTTTTGAAATCGCTGTCTTCAAGAGTTTTGTGTCATTCCTTAGGTTGTTAGTATTATCGATTTTCTTTCAAAATCTCTCTTTTAGTTCACGGTCCTTGTTTTTGCCTATGGTTTTTCTTTTGTTCCCTAATCTCAGTTGGTTTTTCACTTGTCAACGTTCATGTCTTCGTCTTCCATTCCATTCTAGCCACTTTTTGTTGTTTTTCCAGAACACCGTGGCTTTGTACATTGTCTTTCTACATCTCATTTTAGTTTGCTGCCACTCTTTTGTTTCGTTTGTCCCTTCACTTCCTTCATCCTCCTCCCTACTGAGATCTTCTTGAAGGCTAAGTTTTGGAAATCATTGCCTATATGTGTAGGTATTGCTAGTTTTGCTATAGATCTCCAGCTTTTTGCATTGTCTTGCTATGTCTGTTTTAGTGTGCTGCCCTCAGATTTTGAGGTTTTGCCTTGACTTCCTTAATCTTCCGCCCTAGTTAAGTTTTCTTTCTAAGTGGAAGCGTTTCCAGACTGGCCTTACTTTCTACATTGTCTTTCCACAGCTTTTCAGTCTGCTGCCACTCTTTGGTTTAGTATTTCCCTTCACTTCCTTCATCCTCCTTTCTATTGAGATCTTCTTGATGCTAAGGTTTTTAAATCATTTCCTGTATTTGTAGGTATTGCTAGATTTGCTCTTGATCTCCAGCTTTTTGCACAGCCTTGCTATGTCTGTTTTAGTGTGCTGCCCTCAGTTTTTCGTTTTTGCCTTGGTTTCCTGAATCTTCCTCCCTGTTTCAAGGTTCATTTGAAGTGTAAGGTTTTGAAATCGCTGTCTTCAAGAGTTTTGTGTCATTCCTTAGGTTGTTAGTATTATCGATTTTCTTTCAAAATCTCTCTTTTAGTTCACGGTCCTTGTTTTTGCCTATGGTTTTTCTTTTGTTCCCTAATCTCGGTTGGTTTTTCACTTGTCAACGTTCATGTCTTCGTCTTCCATTCCATTCTAGCCACTTTTTGTTGTTTTTCCAGAACACCGTGGCTTTGTACATTGTCTTTCTACATCTCATTTTAGTTTGCTGCCACTCTTTTGTTTCGTTTGTCCCTTCACTTCCTTCATCCTCCTCCCTACTGAGATCTTCTTGAAGGCTAAGTTTTGGAAATCATTGCCTATATGTGTAGGTATTGCTAGTTTTGCTATAGATCTCCAGCTTTTTGCATTGTCTTGCTATGTCTGTTTTAGTGTGCTGCCCTCAGATTTTGAGGTTTTGCCTTGACTTCCTTAATCTTCCGCCCTAGTTAAGTTTTCTTTCTAAGTGGAAGCGTTTCCAGACTGGCCTTACTTTCTACATTGTCTTTCCACAGCTTTTCAGTCTGCTGCCACTCTTTGGTTTAGTATTTCCCTTCACTTCCTTCATCCTCCTTTCTATTGAGATCTTCTTGAAGGCTAAGGTTTTTGAATCATTTCCTGTATTTGTAGGTATTGCTAGATTTGCTCTTGATCTCCAACTTTTTGCACAGCCTTGCTATGTCTGTTTTAGTGTGCTGCCCTCAGTTTTTCGTTTTTGCCTTGGTTTCCTGAATCTTCCTCCCTGTTTCAAGGTTCATTTGAAGTGTAAGGTTTTGAAATCGCTGTCTTCAAGAGTTTTGTGTCATTCCTTAGGTTGTTAGTATTATCGATTTTCTTTCAAAATCTCTCTTTTAGTTCATGGTCCTTGTTTTTGCCTATGGTTTTTTTTTTGTTCCCTAATCTCGGTTGGTTTTTCACTTGTCAACGTTCATGTCTTCGTCTTCCATTCCATTCTAGCCACTTTTTGTTGTTTTTCCAGAACACCGTGGCTTTGTACATTGTCTTTCTACATCTCATTTTAGTTTGCTGCCACTCTTTTGTTTCGTTTGTCCCTTGACTTCCTTCATCGTCCTCCCTACTGAGATCTTCTTGAAGGCTAAGTTTTGGAAATCATTGCCTATATGTGTAGGTATTGCTAGTTTTGCTATAGATCTCCAGCTTTTTGCATTGTCTTTCTATGTCTGTTTTAGTGTGCTGCCCTCAGATTTTGAGTTTTTGCCTTGGTTTCCTGAATCTTCCTCCCTGTTTCAAGGTTCATTTGAAGTGTAAGGTTTTGAAATCGCTGTCTTCAAGAGTTTTGTGTCGTTCCTTAGGTTGTTAGTATTATCGATTTTCTTTCAAAATCTCTCTTTTAGTTCACGGTCCTTGTTTTTGCCTATGGTTTTTCTTTTGTTCCCTAATCTCGGTTGGTTTTTCACTTGTCAACGTTCATGTCTTCGTCTTCCATTCCATTCTAGCCACTTTTTGTTGTTTTTCCAGAACACCGTGGCTTTGTACATTGTCTTTCTACATCTCATTTTAGTTTGCTGCCACTCTTTTGTTTCGTTTGTCCCTTGACTTCCTTCATCCTCCTCCCTACTGAGATCTTCTTGAAGGCTAAGTTTTGGAAATCATTGCCTATATGTGTAGGTATTGCTAGTTTTGCTATAGATCTCCAGCTTTTTGCATTGTCTTTCTATGTCTGTTTTAGTGTGCTGCCCTCAGTTTTTCGTTTTTGCCTTGGTTTCCTGAATCTTCCTCCCTGTTTCAAGGTTCATTTGAAGTGTAAGGTTTTGAAATCGCTGTCTTCAAGAGTTTTGTGTCATTCCTTAGGTTGTTAGTATTATCGATTTTCTTTCAAAATCTCTCTTTTAGTTCACGGTCCTTGTTTTTGCCTATGGTTTTTCTTTTGTTCCCTAATCTCGGTTGGTTTTTCACTTGTCAACGTTCATGTCTTCGTCTTCCATTCCATTCTAGCCACTTTTTCTTGTTTTTCCAGAACACCGTGGCTTTGTACATTGTCTTTCTACATCTCATTTTAGTCTGCTGCCACTCTTTGGTTTAGTATTTCCCTTCACTTCCTTCATCCTCCTTTCTATTGAGATCTTCTTGATGCTAAGGTTTTTAATTCATTTCCTGTATTTGTAGGTATTGCTAGATTTGCTCTTGATCTGCAGCTTTTTGCACAGCCTTGCTATGTCTGTTTTAGTGTGCTGCCCTCAGTTTTTCGTTTTTGCCTTGGTTTCCTGAATCTTCCTCCCTGTTTCAAGGTTCATTTCAAGTGTAAGGTTTTGAAATCGCTGTCTTCAAGAGTTTTGTGTCATTCCTTAGGTTGTTAGTATTATCGATTTTCTTTCAAAATCTCTCTTTTAGTTCACGGTCCTTGTTTTTGCCTATGGTTTTTCTTTTGTTCCCTAATCTCGGTTGGTTTTTCACTTGTCAACGTTCATGTCTTCGTCTTCCATTCCATTCTAGCCACTTTTTGTTGTTTTTCCAGAACACCGTGGCTTTGTACATTGTCTTTCTACATCTCATTTTAGTTTGCTGCCACTCTTTTGTTTCGTTTGTCCCTTCACTTCCTTCATCCTTCTCCCTACTCAGATCTTCTTGAAGGCTAAGTTTTGGAAATCATTGCCTATATGTGTAGGTATTGCTAGTTTTGCTATAGATCTCCAGCTTTTTGCATTGTCTTTCTATGTCTGTTTTAGTGTGCTGCCCTCAGATTTTGAGTTTTTGCCTTGGTTTCCTGAATCTTCCTCCCTGTTTCAAGGTTCATTTGAAGTGTAAGGTTTTGAAATCGCTGTCTTCAAGAGTTTTGTGTCATTCCTTAGGTTGTTAGTATTATCGATTTTCTTTCAAAATCTCTCTTTTAGTTCACGGTCCTTGTTTTTGCCTATGGTTTTTCTTTTGTTCCCTAATCTCAGTTGGTTTTTCACTTGTCAACGTTCATGTCTTCGTCTTCCATTCCATTCTAGCCACTTTTTGTTGTTTTTCCAGAACACCGTGGCTTTGTACATTGTCTTTCTACATCTCATTTTAGTTTGCTGCCACTCTTTTGTTTCGTTTGTCCCTTCACTTCCTTCATCCTCCTCCCTACTGAGATCTTCTTGAAGGCTAAGTTTTGGAAATCATTGCCTATATGTGTAGGTATTGCTAGTTTTGCTATAGATCTCCAGCTTTTTGCATTGTCTTGCTATGTCTGTTTTAGTGTGCTGCCCTCAGATTTTGAGGTTTTGCCTTGACTTCCTTAATCTTCCGCCCTAGTTAAGTTTTCTTTCTAAGTGGAAGCGTTTCCAGACTGGCCTTACTTTCTACATTGTCTTTCCACAGCTTTTCAGTCTGCTGCCACTCTTTGGTTTAGTATTTCCCTTCACTTCCTTCATCCTCCTTTCTATTGAGATCTTCTTGATGCTAAGGTTTTTAAATCATTTCCTGTATTTGTAGGTATTGCTAGATTTGCTCTTGATCTCCAGCTTTTTGCACAGCCTTGCTATGTCTGTTTTAGTGTGCTGCCCTCAGTTTTTCGTTTTTGCCTTGGTTTCCTGAATCTTCCTCCCTGTTTCAAGGTTCATTTGAAGTGTAAGGTTTTGAAATCGCTGTCTTCAAGAGTTTTGTGTCATTCCTTAGGTTGTTAGTATTATCGATTTTCTTTCAAAATCTCTCTTTTAGTTCACGGTCCTTGTTTTTGCCTATGGTTTTTCTTTTGTTCCCTAATCTCGGTTGGTTTTTCACTTGTCAACGTTCATGTCTTCGTCTTCCATTCCATTCTAGCCACTTTTTGTTGTTTTTCCAGAACACCGTGGCTTTGTACATTGTCTTTCTACATCTCATTTTAGTTTGCTGCCACTCTTTTGTTTCGTTTGTCCCTTCACTTCCTTCATCCTCCTCCCTACTGAGATCTTCTTGAAGGCTAAGTTTTGGAAATCATTGCCTATATGTGTAGGTATTGCTAGTTTTGCTATAGATCTCCAGCTTTTTGCATTGTCTTTCTATGTCTGTTTTAGTGTGCTGCCCTCAGATTTTGAGTTTTTGCCTTGGTTTCCTGAATCTTCCTCCCTGTTTCAAGGTTCATTTGAAGTGTAAGGTTTTGAAATCGCTGTCTTCAAGAGTTTTGTGTCATTCCTTAGGTTGTTAGTATTATCGATTTTCTTTCAAAATCTCTCTTTTAGTTCACGGTCCTTGTTTTTGCCTATGGTTTTTCTTTTGTTCCCTAATCTCAGTTGGTTTTTCACTTGTCAACGTTCATGTCTTCGTCTTCCATTCCATTCTAGCCACTTTTTGTTGTTTTTCCAGAACACCGTGGCTTTGTACATTGTCTTTCTACATCTCATTTTAGTTTGCTGCCACTCTTTTGTTTCGTTTGTCCCTTCACTTCCTTCATCCTCCTCCCTACTGAGATCTTCTTGAAGGCTAAGTTTTGGAAATCATTGCCTATATGTGTAGGTATTGCTAGTTTTGCTATAGATCTCCAGCTTTTTGCATTGTCTTGCTATGTCTGTTTTAGTGTGCTGCCCTCAGATTTTGAGGTTTTGCCTTGACTTCCTTAATCTTCCGCCCTAGTTAAGTTTTCTTTCTAAGTGGAAGCGTTTCCAGACTGGCCTTACTTTCTACATTGTCTTTCCACAGCTTTTCAGTCTGCTGCCACTCTTTGGTTTAGTATTTCCCTTCACTTCCTTCATCCTCCTTTCTATTGAGATCTTCTTGATGCTAAGGTTTTTAAATCATTTCCTGTATTTGTAGGTATTGCTAGATTTGCTCTTGATCTCCAGCTTTTTGCACAGCCTTGCTATGTCTGTTTTAGTGTGCTGCCCTCAGTTTTTCGTTTTTGCCTTGGTTTCCTGAATCTTCCTCCCTGTTTCAAGGTTCATTTGAAGTGTAAGGTTTTGAAATCGCTGTCTTCAAGAGTTTTGTGTCATTCCTTAGGTTGTTAGTATTATCGATTTTCTTTCAAAATCTCTCTTTTAGTTCACGGTCCTTGTTTTTGCCTATGGTTTTTCTTTTGTTCCCTAATCTCGGTTGGTTTTTCACTTGTCAACGTTCATGTCTTCGTCTTCCATTCCATTCTAGCCACTTTTTGTTGTTTTTCCAGAACACCGTGGCTTTGTACATTGTCTTTCTACATCTCATTTTAGTTTGCTGCCACTCTTTTGTTTCGTTTGTCCCTTCACTTCCTTCATCCTCCTCCCTACTGAGATCTTCTTGAAGGCTAAGTTTTGGAAATCATTGCCTATATGTGTAGGTATTGCTAGTTTTGCTATAGATCTCCAGCTTTTTGCATTGTCTTGCTATGTCTGTTTTAGTGTGCTGCCCTCAGATTTTGAGGTTTTGCCTTGACTTCCTTAATCTTCCGCCCTAGTTAAGTTTTCTTTCTAAGTGGAAGCGTTTCCAGACTGGCCTTACTTTCTACATTGTCTTTCCACAGCTTTTCAGTCTGCTGCCACTCTTTGGTTTAGTATTTCCCTTCACTTCCTTCATCCTCCTTTCTATTGAGATCTTCTTGAAGGCTAAGGTTTTTGAATCATTTCCTGTATTTGTAGGTATTGCTAGATTTGCTCTTGATCTCCAACTTTTTGCACAGCCTTGCTATGTCTGTTTTAGTGTGCTGCCCTCAGTTTTTCGTTTTTGCCTTGGTTTCCTGAATCTTCCTCCCTGTTTCAAGGTTCATTTGAAGTGTAAGGTTTTGAAATCGCTGTCTTCAAGAGTTTTGTGTCATTCCTTAGGTTGTTAGTATTATCGATTTTCTTTCAAAATCTCTCTTTTAGTTCATGGTCCTTGTTTTTGCCTATGGTTTTTTTTTTGTTCCCTAATCTCGGTTGGTTTTTCACTTGTCAACGTTCATGTCTTCGTCTTCCATTCCATTCTAGCCACTTTTTGTTGTTTTTCCAGAACACCGTGGCTTTGTACATTGTCTTTCTACATCTCATTTTAGTTTGCTGCCACTCTTTTGTTTCGTTTGTCCCTTGACTTCCTTCATCGTCCTCCCTACTGAGATCTTCTTGAAGGCTAAGTTTTGGAAATCATTGCCTATATGTGTAGGTATTGCTAGTTTTGCTATAGATCTCCAGCTTTTTGCATTGTCTTTCTATGTCTGTTTTAGTGTGCTGCCCTCAGATTTTGAGTTTTTGCCTTGGTTTCCTGAATCTTCCTCCCTGTTTCAAGGTTCATTTGAAGTGTAAGGTTTTGAAATCGCTGTCTTCAAGAGTTTTGTGTCGTTCCTTAGGTTGTTAGTATTATCGATTTTCTTTCAAAATCTCTCTTTTAGTTCACGGTCCTTGTTTTTGCCTATGGTTTTTCTTTTGTTCCCTAATCTCGGTTGGTTTTTCACTTGTCAACGTTCATGTCTTCGTCTTCCATTCCATTCTAGCCACTTTTTGTTGTTTTTCCAGAACACCGTGGCTTTGTACATTGTCTTTCTACATCTCATTTTAGTTTGCTGCCACTCTTTTGTTTCGTTTGTCCCTTGACTTCCTTCATCCTCCTCCCTACTGAGATCTTCTTGAAGGCTAAGTTTTGGAAATCATTGCCTATATGTGTAGGTATTGCTAGTTTTGCTATAGATCTCCAGCTTTTTGCATTGTCTTTCTATGTCTGTTTTAGTGTGCTGCCCTCAGTTTTTCGTTTTTGCCTTGGTTTCCTGAATCTTCCTCCCTGTTTCAAGGTTCATTTGAAGTGTAAGGTTTTGAAATCGCTGTCTTCAAGAGTTTTGTGTCATTCCTTAGGTTGTTAGTATTATCGATTTTCTTTCAAAATCTCTCTTTTAGTTCACGGTCCTTGTTTTTGCCTATGGTTTTTCTTTTGTTCCCTAATCTCGGTTGGTTTTTCACTTGTCAACGTTCATGTCTTCGTCTTCCATTCCATTCTAGCCACTTTTTCTTGTTTTTCCAGAACACCGTGGCTTTGTACATTGTCTTTCTACATCTCATTTTAGTCTGCTGCCACTCTTTGGTTTAGTATTTCCCTTCACTTCCTTCATCCTCCTTTCTATTGAGATCTTCTTGATGCTAAGGTTTTTAATTCATTTCCTGTATTTGTAGGTATTGCTAGATTTGCTCTTGATCTGCAGCTTTTTGCACAGCCTTGCTATGTCTGTTTTAGTGTGCTGCCCTCAGTTTTTCGTTTTTGCCTTGGTTTCCTGAATCTTCCTCCCTGTTTCAAGGTTCATTTCAAGTGTAAGGTTTTGAAATCGCTGTCTTCAAGAGTTTTGTGTCATTCCTTAGGTTGTTAGTATTATCGATTTTCTTTCAAAATCTCTCTTTTAGTTCACGGTCCTTGTTTTTGCCTATGGTTTTTCTTTTGTTCCCTAATCTCGGTTGGTTTTTCACTTGTCAACGTTCATGTCTTCGTCTTCCATTCCATTCTAGCCACTTTTTGTTGTTTTTCCAGAACACCGTGGCTTTGTACATTGTCTTTCTACATCTCATTTTAGTTTGCTGCCACTCTTTTGTTTCGTTTGTCCCTTCACTTCCTTCATCCTTCTCCCTACTCAGATCTTCTTGAAGGCTAAGTTTTGGAAATCATTGCCTATATGTGTAGGTATTGCTAGTTTTGCTATAGATCTCCAGCTTTTTGCATTGTCTTTCTATGTCTGTTTTAGTGTGCTGCCCTCAGATTTTGAGTTTTTGCCTTGGTTTCCTGAATCTTCCTCCCTGTTTCAAGGTTCATTTGAAGTGTAAGGTTTTGAAATCGCTGTCTTCAAGAGTTTTGTGTCATTCCTTAGGTTGTTAGTATTATCGATTTTCTTTCAAAATCTCTCTTTTAGTTCACGGTCCTTGTTTTTGCCTATGGTTTTTCTTTTGTTCCCTAATCTCAGTTGGTTTTTCACTTGTCAACGTTCATGTCTTCGTCTTCCATTCCATTCTAGCCACTTTTTGTTGTTTTTCCAGAACACCGTGGCTTTGTACATTGTCTTTCTACATCTCATTTTAGTTTGCTGCCACTCTTTTGTTTCGTTTGTCCCTTCACTTCCTTCATCCTCCTCCCTACTGAGATCTTCTTGAAGGCTAAGTTTTGGAAATCATTGCCTATATGTGTAGGTATTGCTAGTTTTGCTATAGATCTCCAGCTTTTTGCATTGTCTTGCTATGTCTGTTTTAGTGTGCTGCCCTCAGATTTTGAGGTTTTGCCTTGACTTCCTTAATCTTCCGCCCTAGTTAAGTTTTCTTTCTAAGTGGAAGCGTTTCCAGACTGGCCTTACTTTCTACATTGTCTTTCCACAGCTTTTCAGTCTGCTGCCACTCTTTGGTTTAGTATTTCCCTTCACTTCCTTCATCCTCCTTTCTATTGAGATCTTCTTGATGCTAAGGTTTTTAAATCATTTCCTGTATTTGTAGGTATTGCTAGATTTGCTCTTGATCTCCAGCTTTTTGCACAGCCTTGCTATGTCTGTTTTAGTGTGCTGCCCTCAGTTTTTCGTTTTTGCCTTGGTTTCCTGAATCTTCCTCCCTGTTTCAAGGTTCATTTGAAGTGTAAGGTTTTGAAATCGCTGTCTTCAAGAGTTTTGTGTCATTCCTTAGGTTGTTAGTATTATCGATTTTCTTTCAAAATCTCTCTTTTAGTTCACGGTCCTTGTTTTTGCCTATGGTTTTTCTTTTGTTCCCTAATCTCGGTTGGTTTTTCACTTGTCAACGTTCATGTCTTCGTCTTCCATTCCATTCTAGCCACTTTTTGTTGTTTTTCCAGAACACCGTGGCTTTGTACATTGTCTTTCTACATCTCATTTTAGTTTGCTGCCACTCTTTTGTTTCGTTTGTCCCTTCACTTCCTTCATCCTCCTCCCTACTGAGATCTTCTTGAAGGCTAAGTTTTGGAAATCATTGCCTATATGTGTAGGTATTGCTAGTTTTGCTATAGATCTCCAGCTTTTTGCATTGTCTTTCTATGTCTGTTTTAGTGTGCTGCCCTCAGATTTTGAGTTTTTGCCTTGGTTTCCTGAATCTTCCTCCCTGTTTCAAGGTTCATTTGAAGTGTAAGGTTTTGAAATCGCTGTCTTCAAGAGTTTTGTGTCGTTCCTTAGGTTGTTAGTATTATCGATTTTCTTTCAAAATCTCTCTTTTAGTTCACGGTCCTTGTTTTTGCCTATGGTTTTTCTTTTGTTCCCTAATCTCGGTTGGTTTTTCACTTGTCAACGTTCATGTCTTCGTCTTCCATTCCATTCTAGCCACTTTTTGTTGTTTTTCCAGAACACCGTGGCTTTGTACATTGTCTTTCTACATCTCATTTTAGTTTGCTGCCACTCTTTTGTTTCGTTTGTCCCTTGACTTCCTTCATCCTCCTCCCTACTGAGATCTTCTTGAAGGCTAAGTTTTGGAAATCATTGCCTATATGTGTAGGTATTGCTAGTTTTGCTATAGATCTCCAGCTTTTTGCATTGTCTTTCTATGTCTGTTTTAGTGTGCTGCCCTCAGTTTTTCGTTTTTGCCTTGGTTTCCTGAATCTTCCTCCCTGTTTCAAGGTTCATTTGAAGTGTAAGGTTTTGAAATCGCTGTCTTCAAGAGTTTTGTGTCATTCCTTAGGTTGTTAGTATTATCGATTTTCTTTCAAAATCTCTCTTTTAGTTCACGGTCCTTGTTTTTGCCTATGGTTTTTCTTTTGTTCCCTAATCTCGGTTGGTTTTTCACTTGTCAACGTTCATGTCTTCGTCTTCCATTCCATTCTAGCCACTTTTTGTTGTTTTTCCAGAACACCGTGGCTTTGTACATTGTCTTTCTACATCTCATTTTAGTTTGCTGCCACTCTTTTGTTTCGTTTGTCCCTTGACTTCCTTCATCCTCCTCCCTACTGAGATCTTCTTGAAGGCTAAGTTTTGGAAATCATTGCCTATATGTGTAGGTATTGCTAGTTTTGCTATAGATCTCCAGCTTTTTGCATTGTCTTTCTATGTCTGTTTTAGTGTGCTGCCCTCAGTTTTTCGTTTTTGCCTTGGTTTCCTGAATCTTCCTCCCTGTTTCAAGGTTCATTTGAAGTGTAAGGTTTTGAAATCGCTGTCTTCAAGAGTTTTGTGTCATTCCTTAGGTTGTTAGTATTATCGATTTTCTTTCAAAATCTCTCTTTTAGTTCACGGTCCTTGTTTTTGCATATGGTTTTTCTTTTGTTCCCTAATCTCGGTTGGTTTTTCACTTGTCAACGTTCATGTCTTCGTCTTCCATTCCATTCTAGCCACTTTTTGTTGTTTTTCCAGAACACCGTGGCTTTGTACATTGTCTTTCTACATCTCATTTTAGTTTGCTGCCACTCTTTTGTTTCGTTTGTCCCTTCACTTCCTTCATCCTCCTCCCTACTGAGATCTTCTTGAAGGCTAAGTTTTGGAAATCATTGCCTATATGTGTAGGTATTGCTAGTTTTGCTATAGATCTCCAGCTTTTTTTGCATTGTCTTTCTATGTCTGTTTTAGTGTGCTGCCATCAGATTTTGAGTTTTTGCCTTGACTTCCTTAATCTTCCGCCCTAGTTAAGTTTTCTTTCTAAGTGGAAGCGTTTCCAGACTGGCCTTACTTTCTACCTTGTCTTTCCACAGCTTTTCAGTCTGCTGCCACTCTTTGGTTTAGTATTTCCCTTGACTTCCTTCATCCTCCTTTCTATTGAGATCTTATTGAAGGCTAAGTTTTGGAAATCATTCCCTATATGTGTAGGTATTGCTAGTTTTGCTATAGATCTCCAGCTTTTTGCATTGTCTTGCTATGTCTGTTTTAGTGTGCTGCCCTCAGTTTTTCGTTTTTGCCTTGGTTTCCTGAATCTTCCTCCCTGTTTCAAGGTTCATTTGAAGTGTAAGGTTTTGAAATCGCTGTCTTCAAGAGTTTTGTGTCATTCCTTAGGTTGTTAGTATTATCGATTTTCTTTCAAAATCTCTCTTTTAGTTCACGGTCCTTGTTTTTGCCTATGGTTTTTCTTTTGTTCCCTAATCTCGGTTGGTTTTTTACTTGTCAACGTTCATGTCTTCGTCTTCCATTCCATTCTAGCCACTTTTTCTTGTTTTTCCAGAACACCGTGGCTTTGTACATTGTCTTTCTACATCTCATTTTAGTCTGCTGCCACTCTTTGGTTTAGTATTTCCCTTCACTTCCTTCATCCTCCTTTCTATTGAGATCTTCTTGATGCTAAGGTTTTTAAATCATTTCCTGTATTTGTAGGTATTGCTAGATTTGCTCTTGATCTGCAGCTTTTTGCACAGCCTTGCTATGTCTGTTTTAGTGTGCTGCCCTCAGTTTTTCGTTTTTGCCTTGGTTTCCTGAATCTTCCTCCCTGTTTCAAGGTTCATTTGAAGTGTAAGGTTTTGAAATCGCTGTCTTCAAGAGTTTTGTGTCATTCCTTAGGTTGTTAGTATTATCGATTTTCTTTCAAAATCTCTCTTTTAGTTCACGGTCCTTGTTTTTGCCTATGGTTTTTCTTTTGTTCCCTAATCTCGGTTGGTTTTTCACTTGTCAACGTTCATGTCTTCGTCTTCCATTCCATTCTAGCCACTTTTTGTTGTTTTTCCAGAACACCGTGGCTTTGTACATTGTCTTTCTACATCTCATTTTAGTTTGCTGCCACTCTTTTGTTTCGTTTGTCCCTTCACTTCCTTCATCCTCCTCCCTACTGAGATCTTCTTGAAGGCTAAGTTTTGGAAATCATTGCCTATATGTGTAGGTATTGCTAGTTTTGCTATAGATCTCCAGCTTTTTGCATTGTCTTTCTATGTCTGTTTTAGTGTGCTGCCCTCAGTTTTTCGTTTTTGCCTTGGTTTCCTGAATCTTCCTCCCTGTTTCAAGGTTCATTTGAAGTGTAAGGTTTTGAAATCGCTGTCTTAAAGAGTTTTGTGTCGTTCCTTAGGTTGTTAGTATTATCGATTTTCTTTCAAAATCTCTCTTTTAGTTCACGGTCCTTGTTTTTGCATATGGTTTTTCTTTTGTTCCCTAATCTCGGTTGGTTTTTCACTTGTCAACGTTCATGTCTTCGTCTTCCATTCCATTCTAGCCACTTTTTGTTGTTTTTCCAGAACACCGTGGCTTTGTACATTGTCTTTCTACATCTCATTTTAGTTTGCTGCCACTCTTTTGTTTCGTTTGTCCCTTCACTTCCTTCATCCTCCTCCCTACTGAGATCTTCTTGAAGGCTAAGTTTTGGAAATCATTGCCTATATGTGTAGGTATTGCTAGTTTTGCTATAGATCTCCAGCTTTTTGCATTGTCTTTCTATGTCTGTTTTAGTGTGCTGCCATCAGATTTTGAGTTTTTGCCTTGACTTCCTTAATCTTCCTCCCTAGTTAAGTTTTCTTTCTAAGTGGAAGCGTTTCCAGACTGGCCTTACTTTCCACATTGTCTTTCCACAGCTTTTCAGTCTGCTGCCACTCTTTGGTTTAGTATTTCCCTTGACTTCCTTCATCCTCCTTTCTATTGAGATCTTATTGAAGGCTAAGGTTTTTAAATCATTTCCTGTATTTGTAGGTATTGCTAGATTTGCTCTTGATCTGCAGCTTTTTGCACAGCCTTGCTATGTCTGTTTTAGTGTGCTGCCCTCAGTTTTTCGTTTTTGCCTTGGTTTCCTGAATCTTCCTCCCTGTTTCAAGGTTCATTTGAAGTGTAAGGTTTTGAAATCGCTGTCTTCAAGAGTTTTGTGTCATTCCTTAGGTTGTTAGTATTATCGATTTTCTTTCAAAATCTCTCTTTTAGTTCACGGTCCTTGTTTTTGCCTATGGTTTTTCTTTTGTTCCCTAATCTCGGTTGGTTTTTCACTTGTCAACGTTCATGTCTTCGTCTTCCATTCCATTCTAGCCACTTTTTGTTGTTTTTCCAGAACACCGTGGCTTTGTACATTGTCTTTCTACATCTCATTTTAGTTTGCTGCCACTCTTTTGTTTCGTTTGTCCCTTGACTTCCTTCATCCTCCTCCCTACTGAGATCTTCTTGAAGGCTAAGTTTTGGAAATCATTGCCTATATGTGTAGGTATTGCTAGTTTTGCTATAGATCTCCAGCTTTTTGCATTGTCTTTCTATGTCTGTTTTAGTGTGCTGCCCTCAGATTTTGAGTTTTTGCCTTGGTTTCCTGAATCTTCCTCCCTGTTTCAAGGTTCATTTGAAGTGTAAGGTTTTGAAATCGCTGTCTTCAAGAGTTTTGTGTCATTCCTTAGGTTGTTAGTATTATCGATTTTCTTTCAAAATCTCTCTTTTAGTTCACGGTCCTTGTTTTTGCATATGGTTTTTCTTTTGTTCCCTAATCTCGGTTGGTTTTTCACTTGTCAACGTTCATGTCTTCGTCTTCCATTCCATTCTAGCCACTTTTTGTTGTTTTTCCAGAACACCGTGGCTTTGTACATTGTCTTTCTACATCTCATTTTAGTTTGCTGCCACTCTTTTGTTTCGTTTGTCCCTTCACTTCCTTCATCCTCCTCCCTACTGAGATCTTCTTGAAGGCTAAGTTTTGGAAATCATTGCCTATATGTGTAGGTATTGCTAGTTTTGCTATAGATCTCCAGCTTTTTTTGCATTGTCTTTCTATGTCTGTTTTAGTGTGCTGCCATCAGATTTTGAGTTTTTGCCTTGACTTCCTTAATCTTCCGCCCTAGTTAAGTTTTCTTTCTAAGTGGAAGCGTTTCCAGACTGGCCTTACTTTCTACATTGTCTTTCCACAGCTTTTCAGTCTGCTGCCACTCTTTGGTTTAGTATTTCCCTTGACTTCCTTCATCCTCCTTTCTATTGAGATCTTATTGAAGGCTAAGTTTTGGAAATCATTCCCTATATGTGTAGGTATTGCTAGTTTTGCTATAGATCTCCAGCTTTTTGCATTGTCTTGCTATGTCTGTTTTAGTGTGCTGCCCTCAGTTTTTCGTTTTTGCCTTGGTTTCCTGAATCTTCCTCCCTGTTTCAAGGTTCATTTGAAGTGTAAGGTTTTGAAATCGCTGTCTTCAAGAGTTTTGTGTCATTCCTTAGGTTGTTAGTATTATCGATTTTCTTTCAAAATCTCTCTTTTAGTTCACGGTCCTTGTTTTTGCCTATGGTTTTTCTTTTGTTCCCTAATCTCGGTTGGTTTTTTACTTGTCAACGTTCATGTCTTCGTCTTCCATTCCATTCTAGCCACTTTTTCTTGTTTTTCCAGAACACCGTGGCTTTGTACATTGTCTTTCTACATCTCATTTTAGTCTGCTGCCACTCTTTGGTTTAGTATTTCCCTTCACTTCCTTCATCCTCCTTTCTATTGAGATCTTCTTGATGCTAAGGTTTTTAAATCATTTCCTGTATTTGTAGGTATTGCTAGATTTGCTCTTGATCTGCAGCTTTTTGCACAGCCTTGCTATGTCTGTTTTAGTGTGCTGCCCTCAGTTTTTCGTTTTTGCCTTGGTTTCCTGAATCTTCCTCCCTGTTTCAAGGTTCATTTGAAGTGTAAGGTTTTGAAATCGCTGTCTTCAAGAGTTTTGTGTCATTCCTTAGGTTGTTAGTATTATCGATTTTCTTTCAAAATCTCTCTTTTAGTTCACGGTCCTTGTTTTTGCCTATGGTTTTTCTTTTGTTCCCTAATCTCGGTTGGTTTTTCACTTGTCAACGTTCATGTCTTCGTCTTCCATTCCATTCTAGCCACTTTTTGTTGTTTTTCCAGAACACCGTGGCTTTGTACATTGTCTTTCTACATCTCATTTTAGTTTGCTGCCACTCTTTTGTTTCGTTTGTCCCTTCACTTCCTTCATCCTCCTCCCTACTGAGATCTTCTTGAAGGCTAAGTTTTGGAAATCATTGCCTATATGTGTAGGTATTGCTAGTTTTGCTATAGATCTCCAGCTTTTTGCATTGTCTTTCTATGTCTGTTTTAGTGTGCTGCCCTCAGTTTTTCGTTTTTGCCTTGGTTTCCTGAATCTTCCTCCCTGTTTCAAGGTTCATTTGAAGTGTAAGGTTTTGAAATCGCTGTCTTCAAGAGTTTTGTGTCGTTCCTTAGGTTGTTAGTATTATCGATTTTCTTTCAAAATCTCTCTTTTAGTTCACGGTCCTTGTTTTTGCATATGGTTTTTCTTTTGTTCCCTAATCTCGGTTGGTTTTTCACTTGTCAACGTTCATGTCTTCGTCTTCCATTCCATTTTAGCCACTTTTTGTTGTTTTTCCAGAACACCGTGGCTTTGTACATTGTCTTTCTACATCTCATTTTAGTTTGCTGCCACTCTTTTGTTTCGTTTGTCCCTTCACTTCCTTCATCCTCCTCCCTACTGAGATCTTCTTGAAGGCTAAGTTTTGGAAATCATTGCCTATATGTGTAGGTATTGCTAGTTTTGCTATAGATCTCCAGCTTTTTGCATTGTCTTTCTATGTCTGTTTTAGTGTGCTGCCCTCAGATTTTGAGTTTTTGCCTTGGTTTCCTGAATCTTCCTCCCTGTTTCAAGGTTCATTTGAAGTGTAAGGTTTTGAAATCGCTGTCTTCAAGAGTTTTGTGTCGTTCCTTAGGTTGTTAGTATTATCGATTTTCTTTCAAAATCTCTCTTTTAGTTCACGGTCCTTGTTTTTGCCTATGGTTTTTCTTTTGTTCCCTAATCTCGGTTGGTTTTTCACTTGTCAACGTTCATGTCTTCGTCTTCCATTCCATTCTAGCCACTTTTTGTTGTTTTTCCAGAACACCGTGGCTTTGTACATTGTCTTTCTACATCTCATTTTAGTTTGCTGCCACTCTTTTGTTTCGTTTGTCCCTTGACTTCCTTCATCCTCCTCCCTACTGAGATCTTCTTGAAGGCTAAGTTTTGGAAATCATTGCCTATATGTGTAGGTATTGCTAGTTTTGCTATAGATCTCCAGCTTTTTGCATTGTCTTTCTATGTCTGTTTTAGTGTGCTGCCCTCAGTTTTTCGTTTTTGCCTTGGTTTCCTGAATCTTCCTCCCTGTTTCAAGGTTCATTTGAAGTGTAAGGTTTTGAAATCGCTGTCTTCAAGAGTTTTGTGTCATTCCTTAGGTTGTTAGTATTATCGATTTTCTTTCAAAATCTCTCTTTTAGTTCACGGTCCTTGTTTTTGCCTATGGTTTTTCTTTTGTTCCCTAATCTCGGTTGGTTTTTCACTTGTCAACGTTCATGTCTTCGTCTTCCATTCCATTCTAGCCACTTTTTCTTGTTTTTCCAGAACACCGTGGCTTTGTACATTGTCTTTCTACATCTCATTTTAGTCTGCTGCCACTCTTTGGTTTAGTATTTCCCTTCACTTCCTTCATCCTCCTTTCTATTGAGATCTTCTTGATGCTAAGGTTTTTAATTCATTTCCTGTATTTGTAGGTATTGCTAGATTTGCTCTTGATCTGCAGCTTTTTGCACAGCCTTGCTATGTCTGTTTTAGTGTGCTGCCCTCAGTTTTTCGTTTTTGCCTTGGTTTCCTGAATCTTCCTCCCTGTTTCAAGGTTCATTTCAAGTGTAAGGTTTTGAAATCGCTGTCTTCAAGAGTTTTGTGTCATTCCTTAGGTTGTTAGTATTATCGATTTTCTTTCAAAATCTCTCTTTTAGTTCACGGTCCTTGTTTTTGCCTATGGTTTTTCTTTTGTTCCCTAATCTCGGTTGGTTTTTCACTTGTCAACGTTCATGTCTTCGTCTTCCATTCCATTCTAGCCACTTTTTGTTGTTTTTCCAGAACACCGTGGCTTTGTACATTGTCTTTCTACATCTCATTTTAGTTTGCTGCCACTCTTTTGTTTCGTTTGTCCCTTCACTTCCTTCATCCTTCTCCCTACTCAGATCTTCTTGAAGGCTAAGTTTTGGAAATCATTGCCTATATGTGTAGGTATTGCTAGTTTTGCTATAGATCTCCAGCTTTTTGCATTGTCTTTCTATGTCTGTTTTAGTGTGCTGCCCTCAGATTTTGAGTTTTTGCCTTGGTTTCCTGAATCTTCCTCCCTGTTTCAAGGTTCATTTGAAGTGTAAGGTTTTGAAATCGCTGTCTTCAAGAGTTTTGTGTCATTCCTTAGGTTGTTAGTATTATCGATTTTCTTTCAAAATCTCTCTTTTAGTTCACGGTCCTTGTTTTTGCCTATGGTTTTTCTTTTGTTCCCTAATCTCAGTTGGTTTTTCACTTGTCAACGTTCATGTCTTCGTCTTCCATTCCATTCTAGCCACTTTTTGTTGTTTTTCCAGAACACCGTGGCTTTGTACATTGTCTTTCTACATCTCATTTTAGTTTGCTGCCACTCTTTTGTTTCGTTTGTCCCTTCACTTCCTTCATCCTCCTCCCTACTGAGATCTTCTTGAAGGCTAAGTTTTGGAAATCATTGCCTATATGTGTAGGTATTGCTAGTTTTGCTATAGATCTCCAGCTTTTTGCATTGTCTTGCTATGTCTGTTTTAGTGTGCTGCCCTCAGATTTTGAGGTTTTGCCTTGACTTCCTTAATCTTCCGCCCTAGTTAAGTTTTCTTTCTAAGTGGAAGCGTTTCCAGACTGGCCTTACTTTCTACATTGTCTTTCCACAGCTTTTCAGTCTGCTGCCACTCTTTGGTTTAGTATTTCCCTTCACTTCCTTCATCCTCCTTTCTATTGAGATCTTCTTGATGCTAAGGTTTTTAAATCATTTCCTGTATTTGTAGGTATTGCTAGATTTGCTCTTGATCTCCAGCTTTTTGCACAGCCTTGCTATGTCTGTTTTAGTGTGCTGCCCTCAGTTTTTCGTTTTTGCCTTGGTTTCCTGAATCTTCCTCCCTGTTTCAAGGTTCATTTGAAGTGTAAGGTTTTGAAATCGCTGTCTTCAAGAGTTTTGTGTCATTCCTTAGGTTGTTAGTATTATCGATTTTCTTTCAAAATCTCTCTTTTAGTTCACGGTCCTTGTTTTTGCCTATGGTTTTTCTTTTGTTCCCTAATCTCGGTTGGTTTTTCACTTGTCAACGTTCATGTCTTCGTCTTCCATTCCATTCTAGCCACTTTTTGTTGTTTTTCCAGAACACCGTGGCTTTGTACATTGTCTTTCTACATCTCATTTTAGTTTGCTGCCACTCTTTTGTTTCGTTTGTCCCTTCACTTCCTTCATCCTCCTCCCTACTGAGATCTTCTTGAAGGCTAAGTTTTGGAAATCATTGCCTATATGTGTAGGTATTGCTAGTTTTGCTATAGATCTCCAGCTTTTTGCATTGTCTTTCTATGTCTGTTTTAGTGTGCTGCCCTCAGATTTTGAGTTTTTGCCTTGGTTTCCTGAATCTTCCTCCCTGTTTCAAGGTTCATTTGAAGTGTAAGGTTTTGAAATCGCTGTCTTCAAGAGTTTTGTGTCGTTCCTTAGGTTGTTAGTATTATCGATTTTCTTTCAAAATCTCTCTTTTAGTTCACGGTCCTTGTTTTTGCCTATGGTTTTTCTTTTGTTCCCTAATCTCGGTTGGTTTTTCACTTGTCAACGTTCATGTCTTCGTCTTCCATTCCATTCTAGCCACTTTTTGTTGTTTTTCCAGAACACCGTGGCTTTGTACATTGTCTTTCTACATCTCATTTTAGTTTGCTGCCACTCTTTTGTTTCGTTTGTCCCTTGACTTCCTTCATCCTCCTCCCTACTGAGATCTTCTTGAAGGCTAAGTTTTGGAAATCATTGCCTATATGTGTAGGTATTGCTAGTTTTGCTATAGATCTCCAGCTTTTTGCATTGTCTTTCTATGTCTGTTTTAGTGTGCTGCCCTCAGTTTTTCGTTTTTGCCTTGGTTTCCTGAATCTTCCTCCCTGTTTCAAGGTTCATTTGAAGTGTAAGGTTTTGAAATCGCTGTCTTCAAGAGTTTTGTGTCATTCCTTAGGTTGTTAGTATTATCGATTTTCTTTCAAAATCTCTCTTTTAGTTCACGGTCCTTGTTTTTGCCTATGGTTTTTCTTTTGTTCCCTAATCTCGGTTGGTTTTTCACTTGTCAACGTTCATGTCTTCGTCTTCCATTCCATTCTAGCCACTTTTTGTTGTTTTTCCAGAACACCGTGGCTTTGTACATTGTCTTTCTACATCTCATTTTAGTTTGCTGCCACTCTTTTGTTTCGTTTGTCCCTTGACTTCCTTCATCCTCCTCCCTACTGAGATCTTCTTGAAGGCTAAGTTTTGGAAATCATTGCCTATATGTGTAGGTATTGCTAGTTTTGCTATAGATCTCCAGCTTTTTGCATTGTCTTTCTATGTCTGTTTTAGTGTGCTGCCCTCAGTTTTTCGTTTTTGCCTTGGTTTCCTGAATCTTCCTCCCTGTTTCAAGGTTCATTTGAAGTGTAAGGTTTTGAAATCGCTGTCTTCAAGAGTTTTGTGTCATTCCTTAGGTTGTTAGTATTATCGATTTTCTTTCAAAATCTCTCTTTTAGTTCACGGTCCTTGTTTTTGCATATGGTTTTTCTTTTGTTCCCTAATCTCGGTTGGTTTTTCACTTGTCAACGTTCATGTCTTCGTCTTCCATTCCATTCTAGCCACTTTTTGTTGTTTTTCCAGAACACCGTGGCTTTGTACATTGTCTTTCTACATCTCATTTTAGTTTGCTGCCACTCTTTTGTTTCGTTTGTCCCTTCACTTCCTTCATCCTCCTCCCTACTGAGATCTTCTTGAAGGCTAAGTTTTGGAAATCATTGCCTATATGTGTAGGTATTGCTAGTTTTGCTATAGATCTCCAGCTTTTTTTGCATTGTCTTTCTATGTCTGTTTTAGTGTGCTGCCATCAGATTTTGAGTTTTTGCCTTGACTTCCTTAATCTTCCGCCCTAGTTAAGTTTTCTTTCTAAGTGGAAGCGTTTCCAGACTGGCCTTACTTTCTACCTTGTCTTTCCACAGCTTTTCAGTCTGCTGCCACTCTTTGGTTTAGTATTTCCCTTGACTTCCTTCATCCTCCTTTCTATTGAGATCTTATTGAAGGCTAAGTTTTGGAAATCATTCCCTATATGTGTAGGTATTGCTAGTTTTGCTATAGATCTCCAGCTTTTTGCATTGTCTTGCTATGTCTGTTTTAGTGTGCTGCCCTCAGTTTTTCGTTTTTGCCTTGGTTTCCTGAATCTTCCTCCCTGTTTCAAGGTTCATTTGAAGTGTAAGGTTTTGAAATCGCTGTCTTCAAGAGTTTTGTGTCATTCCTTAGGTTGTTAGTATTATCGATTTTCTTTCAAAATCTCTCTTTTAGTTCACGGTCCTTGTTTTTGCCTATGGTTTTTCTTTTGTTCCCTAATCTCGGTTGGTTTTTTACTTGTCAACGTTCATGTCTTCGTCTTCCATTCCATTCTAGCCACTTTTTCTTGTTTTTCCAGAACACCGTGGCTTTGTACATTGTCTTTCTACATCTCATTTTAGTCTGCTGCCACTCTTTGGTTTAGTATTTCCCTTCACTTCCTTCATCCTCCTTTCTATTGAGATCTTCTTGATGCTAAGGTTTTTAAATCATTTCCTGTATTTGTAGGTATTGCTAGATTTGCTCTTGATCTGCAGCTTTTTGCACAGCCTTGCTATGTCTGTTTTAGTGTGCTGCCCTCAGTTTTTCGTTTTTGCCTTGGTTTCCTGAATCTTCCTCCCTGTTTCAAGGTTCATTTCAAGTGTAAGGTTTTGAAATCGCTGTCTTCAAGAGTTTTGTGTCATTCCTTAGGTTGTTAGTATTATCGATTTTCTTTCAAAATCTCTCTTTTAGTTCACGGTCCTTGTTTTTGCCTATGGTTTTTCTTTTGTTCCCTAATCTCGGTTGGTTTTTCACTTGTCAACGTTCATGTCTTCGTCTTCCATTCCATTCTAGCCACTTTTTGTTGTTTTTCCAGAACACCGTGGCTTTGTACATTGTCTTTCTACATCTCATTTTAGTTTGCTGCCACTCTTTTGTTTCGTTTGTCCCTTCACTTCCTTCATCCTCCTCCCTACTGAGATCTTCTTGAAGGCTAAGTTTTGGAAATCATTGCCTATATGTGTAGGTATTGCTAGTTTTGCTATAGATCTCCAGCTTTTTGCATTGTCTTTCTATGTCTGTTTTAGTGTGCTGCCCTCAGTTTTTCGTTTTTGCCTTGGTTTCCTGAATCTTCCTCCCTGTTTCAAGGTTCATTTGAAGTGTAAGGTTTTGAAATCGCTGTCTTCAAGAGTTTTGTGTCGTTCCTTAGGTTGTTAGTATTATCGATTTTCTTTCAAAATCTCTCTTTTAGTTCACGGTCCTTGTTTTTGCATATGGTTTTTCTTTTGTTCCCTAATCTCGGTTGGTTTTTCACTTGTCAACGTTCATGTCTTCGTCTTCCATTCCATTCTAGCCACTTTTTGTTGTTTTTCCAGAACACCGTGGCTTTGTACATTGTCTTTCTACATCTCATTTTAGTTTGCTGCCACTCTTTTGTTTCGTTTGTCCCTTCACTTCCTTCATCCTCCTCCCTACTGAGATCTTCTTGAAGGCTAAGTTTTGGAAATCATTGCCTATATGTGTAGGTATTGCTAGTTTTGCTATAGATCTCCAGCTTTTTGCATTGTCTTTCTATGTCTGTTTTAGTGTGCTGCCATCAGATTTTGAGTTTTTGCCTTGACTTCCTTAATCTTCCTCCCTAGTTAAGTTTTCTTTCTAAGTGGAAGCGTTTCCAGACTGGCCTTACTTTCCACATTGTCTTTCCACAGCTTTTCAGTCTGCTGCCACTCTTTGGTTTAGTATTTCCCTTGACTTCCTTCATCCTCCTTTCTATTGAGATCTTATTGAAGGCTAAGGTTTTTAAATCATTTCCTGTATTTGTAGGTATTGCTAGATTTGCTCTTGATCTGCAGCTTTTTGCACAGCCTTGCTATGTCTGTTTTAGTGTGCTGCCCTCAGTTTTTCGTTTTTGCCTTGGTTTCCTGAATCTTCCTCCCTGTTTCAAGGTTCATTTGAAGTGTAAGGTTTTGAAATCGCTGTCTTCAAGAGTTTTGTGTCATTCCTTAGGTTGTTAGTATTATCGATTTTCTTTCAAAATCTCTCTTTTAGTTCACGGTCCTTGTTTTTGCCTATGGTTTTTCTTTTGTTCCCTAATCTCGGTTGGTTTTTCACTTGTCAACGTTCATGTCTTCGTCTTCCATTCCATTCTAGCCACTTTTTGTTGTTTTTCCAGAACACCGTGGCTTTGTACATTGTCTTTCTACATCTCATTTTAGTTTGCTGCCACTCTTTTGTTTCGTTTGTCCCTTGACTTCCTTCATCCTCCTCCCTACTGAGATCTTCTTGAAGGCTAAGTTTTGGAAATCATTGCCTATATGTGTAGGTATTGCTAGTTTTGCTATAGATCTCCAGCTTTTTGCATTGTCTTTCTATGTCTGTTTTAGTGTGCTGCCCTCAGTTTTTCGTTTTTGCCTTGGTTTCCTGAATCTTCCTCTCTGTTTCAAGGTTCATTTGAAGTGTAAGGTTTTGAAATCGCTGTCTTCAAGAGTTTTGTGTCATTCCTTAGGTTGTTAGTATTATCGATTTTCTTTCAAAATCTCTCTTTTAGTTCACGGTCCTTGTTTTTGCATATGGTTTTTCTTTTGTTCCCTAATCTCGGTTGGTTTTTCACTTGTCAACGTTCATGTCTTCGTCTTCCATTCCATTCTAGCCACTTTTTGTTGTTTTTCCAGAACACCGTGGCTTTGTACATTGTCTTTCTACATCTCATTTTAGTTTGCTGCCACTCTTTTGTTTCGTTTGTCCCTTCACTTCCTTCATCCTCCTCCCTACTGAGATCTTCTTGAAGGCTAAGTTTTGGAAATCATTGCCTATATGTGTAGGTATTGCTAGTTTTGCTATAGATCTCCAGCTTTTTTTGCATTGTCTTTCTATGTCTGTTTTAGTGTGCTGCCATCAGATTTTGAGTTTTTGCCTTGACTTCCTTAATCTTCCGCCCTAGTTAAGTTTTCTTTCTAAGTGGAAGCGTTTCCAGACTGGCCTTACTTTCTACATTGTCTTTCCACAGCTTTTCAGTCTGCTGCCACTCTTTGGTTTAGTATTTCCCTTGACTTCCTTCATCCTCCTTTCTATTGAGATCTTATTGAAGGCTAAGTTTTGGAAATCATTCCCTATATGTGTAGGTATTGCTAGTTTTGCTATAGATCTCCAGCTTTTTGCATTGTCTTGCTATGTCTGTTTTAGTGTGCTGCCCTCAGTTTTTCGTTTTTGCCTTGGTTTCCTGAATCTTCCTCCCTGTTTCAAGGTTCATTTGAAGTGTAAGGTTTTGAAATCGCTGTCTTCAAGAGTTTTGTGTCATTCCTTAGGTTGTTAGTATTATCGATTTTCTTTCAAAATCTCTCTTTTAGTTCACGGTCCTTGTTTTTGCCTATGGTTTTTCTTTTGTTCCCTAATCTCGGTTGGTTTTTTACTTGTCAACGTTCATGTCTTCGTCTTCCATTCCATTCTAGCCACTTTTTCTTGTTTTTCCAGAACACCGTGGCTTTGTACATTGTCTTTCTACATCTCATTTTAGTCTGCTGCCACTCTTTGGTTTAGTATTTCCCTTCACTTCCTTCATCCTCCTTTCTATTGAGATCTTCTTGATGCTAAGGTTTTTAAATCATTTCCTGTATTTGTAGGTATTGCTAGATTTGCTCTTGATCTGCAGCTTTTTGCACAGCCTTGCTATGTCTGTTTTAGTGTGCTGCCCTCAGTTTTTCGTTTTTGCCTTGGTTTCCTGAATCTTCCTCCCTGTTTCAAGGTTCATTTGAAGTGTAAGGTTTTGAAATCGCTGTCTTCAAGAGTTTTGTGTCATTCCTTAGGTTGTTAGTATTATCGATTTTCTTTCAAAATCTCTCTTTTAGTTCACGGTCCTTGTTTTTGCCTATGGTTTTTCTTTTGTTCCCTAATCTCGGTTGGTTTTTCACTTGTCAACGTTCATGTCTTCGTCTTCCATTCCATTCTAGCCACTTTTTGTTGTTTTTCCAGAACACCGTGGCTTTGTACATTGTCTTTCTACATCTCATTTTAGTTTGCTGCCACTCTTTTGTTTCGTTTGTCCCTTCACTTCCTTCATCCTCCTCCCTACTGAGATCTTCTTGAAGGCTAAGTTTTGGAAATCATTGCCTATATGTGTAGGTATTGCTAGTTTTGCTATAGATCTCCAGCTTTTTGCATTGTCTTTCTATGTCTGTTTTAGTGTGCTGCCCTCAGTTTTTCGTTTTTGCCTTGGTTTCCTGAATCTTCCTCCCTGTTTCAAGGTTCATTTGAAGTGTAAGGTTTTGAAATCGCTGTCTTCAAGAGTTTTGTGTCGTTCCTTAGGTTGTTAGTATTATCGATTTTCTTTCAAAATCTCTCTTTTAGTTCACGGTCCTTGTTTTTGCATATGGTTTTTCTTTTGTTCCCTAATCTCGGTTGGTTTTTCACTTGTCAACGTTCATGTCTTCGTCTTCCATTCCATTCTAGCCACTTTTTGTTGTTTTTCCAGAACACCGTGGCTTTGTACATTGTCTTTCTACATCTCATTTTAGTTTGCTGCCACTCTTTTGTTTCGTTTGTCCCTTCACTTCCTTCATCCTCCTCCCTACTGAGATCTTCTTGAAGGCTAAGTTTTGGAAATCATTGCCTATATGTGTAGGTATTGCTAGTTTTGCTATAGATCTCCAGCTTTTTGCATTGTCTTTCTATGTCTGTTTTAGTGTGCTGCCATCAGATTTTGAGTTTTTGCCTTGACTTCCTTAATCTTCCTCCCTAGTTAAGTTTTCTTTCTAAGTGGAAGCGTTTCCAGACTGGCCTTACTTTCCACATTGTCTTTCCACAGCTTTTCAGTCTGCTGCCACTCTTTGGTTTAGTATTTCCCTTGACTTCCTTCATCCTCCTTTCTATTGAGATCTTATTGAAGGCTAAGGTTTTTAAATCATTTCCTGTATTTGTAGGTATTGCTAGATTTGCTCTTGATCTCAGCTTTTTGCACAGCCTTGCTATGTCTGTTTTAGTGTGCTGCCCTCAGTTTTTCGTTTTTGCCTTGGTTTCCTGAATCTTCCTCCCTGTTTCAAGGTTCATTTGAAGTGTAAGGTTTTGAAATCGCTGTCTTCAAGAGTTTTGTGTCATTCCTTAGGTTGTTAGTATTATCGATTTTCTTTCAAAATCTCTCTTTTAGTTCACGGTCCTTGTTTTTGCCTATGGTTTTTCTTTTGTTCCCTAATCTCGGTTGGTTTTTCACTTGTCAACGTTCATGTCTTCGTCTTCCATTCCATTCTAGCCACTTTTTGTTGTTTTTCCAGAACACCGTGGCTTTGTACATTGTCTTTCTACATCTCATTTTAGTTTGCTGCCACTCTTTTGTTTCGTTTGTCCCTTCACTTCCTTCATCCTCCTCCCTACTGAGATCTTCTTGAAGGCTAAGTTTTGGAAATCATTGCCTATATGTGTAGGTATTGCTAGTTTTGCTATAGATCTCCAGCTTTTTTTGCATTGTCTTTCTATGTCTGTTTTAGTGTGCTGCCATCAGATTTTGAGTTTTTGCCTTGACTTCCTTAATCTTCCGCCCTAGTTAAGTTTTCTTTCTAAGTGGAAGCGTTTCCAGACTGGCCTTACTTTCTACATTGTCTTTCCACAGCTTTTCAGTCTGCTGCCACTCTTTGGTTTAGTATTTCCCTTCACTTCCTTCATCCTCCTTTCTATTGAGATCTTCTTGAAGGCTAAGTTTTGGAAATCATTGCCTATATGTGTAGTTATTGCTAGTTTTGCTCTTGATCTGCAGCTTTTTGCACAGCCTTGCTATGTCTGTTTTAGTGTGCTGCCCTCAGTTTTTCGTTTTTGCCTTGGTTTCCTGAATCTTCCTCCCTGTTTCAAGGTTCATTTGAAGTGTAAGGTTTTGAAATCGCTGTCTTCAAGAGTTTTGTGTCATTCCTTAGGTTGTTAGTATTATCGATTTTCTTTCAAAATCTCTCTTTTAGTTCACGGTCCTTGTTTTTGCCTATGGTTTTTCTTTTGTTCCCTAATCTCGGTTGGTTTTTCACTTGTCAACGTTCATGTCTTCGTCTTCCATTCCATTCTAGCCACTTTTTGTTGTTTTTCCAGAACACCGTGGATTTGTACATTGTCTTTCTACATCTCATTTTAGTTTGCTGCCACTCTTTTGTTTCGTTTGTCCCTTCACTTCCTTCATCCTCCTCCCTACTGAGATCTTCTTGAAGGCTAAGTTTTGGAAATCATTGCCTATATGTGTAGGTATTGCTAGTTTTGCTATAGATCTCCAGCTTTTTGCATTGTCTTGCTATGTCTGTTTTAGTGTGCTGCCCTCAGATTTTGAGTTTTTGCCTTGGTTTCTTGAATCTTCCTCCCTGTTTCAAGGTTCATTTGAAGTGTAAGGTTTTGAAATCGCTGTCTTCAAGACTTTCGTGTCATTCCTTAGGTTGTTAGTGTTATCGATTTTCTTTCAAAATCTCTCTTTTAGTTCACGGTCCTTGTTTTTGCCTATGGTTTTTCTTTTGTTCCCTAATCTCGGTTGGTTTTTCACTTGTCAACGTTCATGTCTTCGTCTTCCATTCCATTCTAGCCACTTTTTGTTGTTTTTCCAGAACACCGTGGCTTTGTACATTGTCTTTCTACATCTCATTTTAGTTTGCTGCCACTCTTTTGTTTCGTTTGTCCCTTCACTTCCTTCATCCTCCTCCCTACTGAGATCTTCTTGAAGGCTAAGTTTTGGAAATCATTGCCTATATGTGTAGGTATTGCTAGTTTTGCTATAGATCTCCAGCTTTTTGCATTGTCTTGCTATGTCTGTTTTAGTGTGCTGCCCTCAGATTTTGAGGTTTTGCCTTGACTTCCTTAATCTTCCGCCCTAGTTAAGTTTTCTTTCTAAGTGGAAGCGTTTCCAGACTGGCCTTACTTTCTACCTTGTCTTTCCACAGCTTTTCAGTCTGCTGCCACTCTTTGGTTTAGTATTTCCCTTGACTTCCTTCATCCTCCTTTCTATTGAGATCTTATTGAAGGCTAAGTTTTGGAAATCATTCCCTATATGTGTAGGTATTGCTAGTTTTGCTATAGATCTCCAGCTTTTTGCATTGTCTTGCTATGTCTGTTTTAGTGTGCTGCCCTCAGTTTTTCGTTTTTGCCTTGGTTTCCTGAATCTTCCTCCCTGTTTCAAGGTTCATTTCAAGTGTAAGGTTTTGAAATCGCTGTCTTCAAGAGTTTTGTGTCATTCCTTAGGTTGTTAGTGTTATCGATTTTCTTTCAAAATCTCTCTTTTAGTTCACGGTCCTTGTTTTTGCCTATGGTTTTTCTTTTGTTCCCTAATCTCGGTTGGTTTTTCACTTGTCAACGTTCATGTCTTCGTCTTCCATTCCATTCTAGCCACTTTTTGTTGTTTTTCCAGAACACCGTGGCTTTGTACATTGTCTTTCTACATCTCATTTTAGTTTGCTGCCACTCTTTTGTTTCGTTTGTCCCTTCACTTCCTTCATCCTCCTCCCTACTGAGATCTTCTTGAAGGCTAAGTTTTGGAAATCATTGCCTATATGTGTAGGTATTGCTAGTTTTGCTATAGATCTCCAGCTTTTTGCATTGTCTTGCTATGTCTGTTTTAGTGTGCTGCCCTCAGATTTTGAGGTTTTGCCTTGACTTCCTTAATCTTCCGCCCTAGTTAAGTTTTCTTTCTAAGTGGAAGCGTTTCCAGACTGGCCTTACTTTCTACCTTGTCTTTCCACAGCTTTTCAGTCTGCTGCCACTCTTTGGTTTAGTATTTCCCTTCACTTCCTTCATCCTCCTTTCTATTGAGATCTTCTTGATGCTAAGGTTTTTAATTCATTTCCTGTATTTGTAGGTATTGCTAGATTTGCTCTTGATCTGCAGCTTTTTGCACAGCCTTGCTATGTCTGTTTTAGTGTGCTGCCCTGAGTTTTTCGTTTTTGCCTTGGTTTCCTGAATCTTCCTCCCTGTTTCAAGGTTCATTTGAAGTGTAAGGTTTTGAAATCGCTGTCTTCAAGAGTTTTGTGTCATTCCTTAGGTTGTTAGTATTATCGATTTTCTTTCAAAATCTCTCTTTTAGTTCACGGTCCTTGTTTTTGCCTATGGTTTTTCTTTTGTTCCCTAATCTCGGTTGGTTTTTCACTTGTCAACGTTCATGTCTTCGTCTTCCATTCCATTCTAGCCACTTTTTGTTGTTTTTCCAGAACACCGTGGCTTTGTACATTGTCTTTCTACATCTCATTTTAGTTTGCTGCCACTCTTTTGTTTCGTTTGTCCCTTCACTTCCTTCATCCTCCTCCCTACTGAGATCTTCTTGAAGGCTAAGTTTTGGAAATCATTGCCTATATGTGTAGGTATTGCTAGTTTTGCTATAGATCTCCAGCTTTTTGCATTGTCTTTCTATGTCTGTTTTAGTGTGCTGCCCTCAGATTTTGAGTTTTTGCCTTGGTTTCCTCAATCTTCCTCCCTGTTTCAAGGTTCATTTGAAGTGTAAGGTTTTGAAATCGCTGTCTTCAAGAGTTTTGTGTCGTTCCTTAGGTTGTTAGTATTATCGATTTTCTTTCAAAATCTCTCTTTTAGTTCACGGTCCTTGTTTTTGCCTATGGTTTTTCTTTTGTTCCCTAATCTCGGTTGGTTTTTCACTTGTCAACGTTCATGTCTTCGTCTTCCATTCCATTCTAGCCACTTTTTGTTGTTTTTCCAGAACACCGTGGCTTTGTACATTGTCTTTCTACATCTCATTTTAGTTTGCTGCCACTCTTTTGTTTCGTTTGTCCCTTCACTTCCTTCATCCTCCTCCCTACTGAGATCTTCTTGAAGGCTAAGTTTTGGAAATCATCGCCTATATGTGTAGGTATTGCTAGTTTTGCTATAGATCTCCAGCTTTTTGCATTGTCTTTCTATGTCTGTTTTAGTGTGCTGCCATCAGATTTTGAGTTTTTGCCTTGACTTCCTTAATCTTCCGCCCTAGTTAAGTTTTCTTTCTAAGTGGAAGCGTTTCCAGACTGGCCTTACTTTCTACATTGTCTTTCCACAGCTTTTCAGTCTGCTGCCACTCTTTGGTTTAGTATTTCCCTTCACTTCCTTCATCCTCCTTTCTATTGAGATCTTCTTGAAGGCTAAGTTTTGGAAATCATTGCCTATATGTGTAGTTATTGCTAGTTTTGCTCTTGATCTGCAGCTTTTTGCACAGCCTTGCTATGTCTGTTTTAGTGTGCTGCCCTCAGTTTTTCGTTTTTGCCTTGGTTTCCTGAATCTTCCTCCCTGTTTCAAGGTTCATTTGAAGTGTAAGGTTTTGAAATCGCTGTCTTCAAGAGTTTCGTGTCATTCCTTAGGTTGTTAGTATTATCGATTTTCTTTCAAAATCTCTCTTTTAGTTCACGGTCCTTGTTTTTGCCTATGTTTTTTCTTTTGTTCCCTAATCTCGGTTGGTTTTTCACTTGTCAACGTTCATGTCTTCGTCTTCCATTCCATTCTAGCCACTTTTTGTTGTTTTTCCAGAACACCGTGGCTTTGTACATTGTCTTTCTACATCTCATTTTAGTTTGCTGCCACTCTTTTGTTTCGTTTGTCCCTTCACTTCCTTCATCCTCCTCCCTACTGAGATCTTCTTGAAGGCTAAGTTTTGGAAATCATTGCCTATATGTGTAGGTATTGCTAGTTTTGCTATAGATCTCCAGCTTTTTGCATTGTCTTGCTATGTCTGTTTTAGTGTGCTGCCCTCAGATTTTGAGGTTTTGCCTTGACTTCCTTAATCTTCCGCCCTAGTTAAGTTTTCTTTCTAAGTGGAAGCGTTTCCAGACTGGCCTTACTTTCTACCTTGTCTTTCCACAGCTTTTCAGTCTGCTGCCACTCTTTGGTTTAGTATTTCCCTTGACTTCCTTCATCCTCCTTTCTATTGAGATCTTATTGAAGGCTAAGTTTTGGAAATCATTCCCTATATGTGTAGGTATTGCTAGTTTTGCTATAGATCTCCAGCTTTTTGCATTGTCTTGCTATGTCTGTTTTAGTGTGCTGCCCTCAGTTTTTCGTTTTTGCCTTGGTTTCCTGAATCTTCCTCCCTGTTTCAAGGTTCATTTCAAGTGTAAGGTTTTGAAATCGCTGTCTTCAAGAGTTTTGTGTCATTCCTTAGGTTGTTAGTGTTATCGATTTTCTTTCAAAATCTCTCTTTTAGTTCACGGTCCTTGTTTTTGCCTATGGTTTTTCTTTTGTTCCCTAATCTCGGTTGGTTTTTCACTTGTCAACGTTCATGTCTTCGTCTTCCATTCCATTCTAGCCACTTTTTGTTGTTTTTCCAGAACACCGTGGCTTTGTACATTGTCTTTCTACATCTCATTTTAGTTTGCTGCCACTCTTTTGTTTCGTTTGTCCCTTCACTTCCTTCATCCTCCTCCCTACTGAGATCTTCTTGAAGGCTAAGTTTTGGAAATCATTGCCTATATGTGTAGGTATTGCTAGTTTTGCTATAGATCTCCAGCTTTTTGCATTGTCTTGCTATGTCTGTTTTAGTGTGCTGCCCTCAGATTTTGAGGTTTTGCCTTGACTTCCTTAATCTTCCGCCCTAGTTAAGTTTTCTTTCTAAGTGGAAGCGTTTCCAGACTGGCCTTACTTTCTACCTTGTCTTTCCACAGCTTTTCAGTCTGCTGCCACTCTTTGGTTTAGTATTTCCCTTCACTTCCTTCATCCTCCTTTCTATTGAGATCTTCTTGATGCTAAGGTTTTTAATTCATTTCCTGTATTTGTAGGTATTGCTAGATTTGCTCTTGATCTGCAGCTTTTTGCACAGCCTTGCTATGTCTGTTTTAGTGTGCTGCCCTGAGTTTTTCGTTTTTGCCTTGGTTTCCTGAATCTTCCTCCCTGTTTCAAGGTTCATTTGAAGTGTAAGGTTTTGAAATCGCTGTCTTCAAGAGTTTTGTGTCATTCCTTAGGTTGTTAGTATTATCGATTTTCTTTCAAAATCTCTCTTTTAGTTCACGGTCCTTGTTTTTGCCTATGGTTTTTCTTTTGTTCCCTAATCTCGGTTGGTTTTTCACTTGTCAACGTTCATGTCTTCGTCTTCCATTCCATTCTAGCCACTTTTTGTTGTTTTTCCAGAACACCGTGGCTTTGTACATTGTCTTTCTACATCTCATTTTAGTTTGCTGCCACTCTTTTGTTTCGTTTGTCCCTTCACTTCCTTCATCCTCCTCCCTACTGAGATCTTCTTGAAGGCTAAGTTTTGGAAATCATTCCCTATATGTGTAGGTATTGCTAGTTTTGCTATAGATCTCCAGCTTTTTGCATTGTCTTTCTATGTCTGTTTTAGTGTGCTGCCCTCAGATTTTGAGTTTTTGCCTTGGTTTCCTCAATCTTCCTCCCTGTTTCAAGGTTCATTTGAAGTGTAAGGTTTTGAAATCGCTGTCTTCAAGAGTTTTGTGTCGTTCCTTAGGTTGTTAGTATTATCGATTTTCTTTCAAAATCTCTCTTTTAGTTCACGGTCCTTGTTTTTGCCTATGGTTTTTCTTTTGTTCCCTAATCTCGGTTGGTTTTTCACTTGTCAACGTTCATGTCTTCGTCTTCCATTCCATTCTAGCCACTTTTTGTTGTTTTTCCAGAACACCGTGGCTTTGTACATTGTCTTTCTACATCTCATTTTAGTTTGCTGCCACTCTTTTGTTTCGTTTGTCCCTTCACTTCCTTCATCCTCCTCCCTACTGAGATCTTCTTGAAGGCTAAGTTTTGGAAATCATCGCCTATATGTGTAGGTATTGCTAGTTTTGCTATAGATCTCCAGCTTTTTGCATTGTCTTTCTATGTCTGTTTTAGTGTGCTGCCATCAGATTTTGAGTTTTTGCCTTGACTTCCTTAATCTTCCGCCCTAGTTAAGTTTTCTTTCTAAGTGGAAGCGTTTCCAGACTGGCCTTACTTTCTACATTGTCTTTCCACAGCTTTTCAGTCTGCTGCCACTCTTTGGTTTAGTATTTCCCTTCACTTCCTTCATCCTCCTTTCTATTGAGATCTTCTTGAAGGCTAAGTTTTGGAAATCATTGCCTATATGTGTAGTTATTGCTAGTTTTGCTCTTGATCTGCAGCTTTTTGCACAGCCTTGCTATGTCTGTTTTAGTGTGCTGCCCTCAGTTTTTCGTTTTTGCCTTGGTTTCCTGAATCTTCCTCCCTGTTTCAAGGTTCATTTGAAGTGTAAGGTTTTGAAATCGCTGTCTTCAAGAGTTTTGTGTCATTCCTTAGGTTGTTAGTATTATCGATTTTCTTTCAAAATCTCTCTTTTAGTTCACGGTCCTTGTTTTTGCCTATGTTTTTTCTTTTGTTCCCTAATCTCGGTTGGTTTTTCACTTGTCAACGTTCATGTCTTCGTCTTCCATTCCATTCTAGCCACTTTTTGTTGTTTTTCCAGAACACCGTGGCTTTGTACATTGTCTTTCTACATCTCATTTTAGTTTGCTGCCACTCTTTTGTTTCGTTTGTCCCTTCACTTCCTTCATCCTCCTCCCTACTGAGATCTTCTTGAAGGCTAAGTTTTGGAAATCATTGCCTATATGTGTAGGTATTGCTAGTTTTGCTATAGATCTCCAGCTTTTTGCATTGTCATTCTATGTCTGTTTTAGTGTGCTGCCCTCAGTTTTTCGTTTTTGCCTTGGTTTCCTGAATCTTCCTCCCTGTTTCAAGGTTCATTTGAAGTGTAAGGTTTTGAAATCGCTGTCTTCAAGAGTTTTGTGTCGTTCCTTAGGTTGTTAGTATTATCGATTTTCTTTCAAAATCTCTCTTTTAGTTCACGGTCCTTGTTTTTGCCTATGGTTTTTCATTTGTTCCCTAATCTCGGTTGGTTTTTCACTTGTCAACGTTCATGTCTTCGTCTTCCATTCCATTCTAGCCACTTTTTGTTGTTTTTCCAGAACACCGTGGCTTTGTACATTGTCTTTCTACATCTCATTTTAGTTTGCTGCCACTCTTTTGTTTCGTTTGTCCCTTCACTTCCTTCATCCTCCTCCCTACTGAGATCTTCTTGAAGGCTAAGTTTTGGAAATCATTGCCTATATGTGTAGGTATTGCTAGTTTTGCTATAGATCTCCAGCTTTTTGCATTGTCTTTCTATGTCTGTTTTAGTGTGCTGCCATCAGATTTTGAGTTTTTGCCTTGACTTCCTTAATCTTCCTCCCTAGTTAAGTTTTCTTTCTAAGTGGAAGCGTTTCCAGACTGGCCTTACTTTCCACATTGTCTTTCCACAGCTTTTCAGTCTGCTGCCACTCTTTGGTTTAGTATTTCCCTTGACTTCCTTCATCCTCCTTTCTATTGAGATCTTATTGAAGGCTAAGGTTTTTAAATCATTTCCTGTATTTGTAGGTATTGCTAGATTTGCTCTTGATCTCAGCTTTTTGCACAGCCTTGCTATGTCTGTTTTAGTGTGCTGCCCTCAGTTTTTCGTTTTTGCCTTGGTTTCCTGAATCTTCCTCCCTGTTTCAAGGTTCATTTGAAGTGTAAGGTTTTGAAATCGCTGTCTTCAAGAGTTTTGTGTCATTCCTTAGGTTGTTAGTATTATCGATTTTCTTTCAAAATCTCTCTTTTAGTTCACGGTCCTTGTTTTTGCCTATGGTTTTTCTTTTGTTCCCTAATCTCGGTTGGTTTTTCACTTGTCAACGTTCATGTCTTCGTCTTCCATTCCATTCTAGCCACTTTTTGTTGTTTTTCCAGAACACCGTGGCTTTGTACATTGTCTTTCTACATCTCATTTTAGTTTGCTGCCACTCTTTTGTTTCGTTTGTCCCTTCACTTCCTTCATCCTCCTCCCTACTGAGATCTTCTTGAAGGCTAAGTTTTGGAAATCATTGCCTATATGTGTAGGTATTGCTAGTTTTGCTATAGATCTCCAGCTTTTTTTGCATTGTCTTTCTATGTCTCTTTTAGTGTGCTGCCATCAGATTTTGAGTTTTTGCCTTGACTTCCTTAATCTTCCGCCCTAGTTAAGTTTTCTTTCTAAGTGGAAGCATTTCCAGACTGGCCTTACTTTCTACATTGTCTTTCCACAGTTTTCAGTCTGCTGCCACTCTTTGGTTTAGTATTTCCCTTCACTTCCTTCATCCTCCTTTCTATTGAGATCTTCTTGAAGGCTAAGTTTTGGAAATCATTGCCTATATGTGTAGTTATTGCTAGTTTTGCTCTTGATCTGCAGCTTTTTGCACAGCCTTGCTATGTCTGTTTTAGTGTGCTGCCCTCAGTTTTTCGTTTTTGCCTTGGTTTCCTGAATCTTCCTCCCTGTTTCAAGGTTCATTTGAAGTGTAAGGTTTTGAAATCGCTGTCTTCAAGAGTTTTGTGTCATTCCTTAGGTTGTTAGTATTATCGATTTTCTTTCAAAATCTCTCTTTTAGTTCACGGTCCTTGTTTTTGCCTATGGTTTTTCTTTTGTTCCCTAATCTCGGTTGGTTTTTCACTTGTCAACGTTCATGTCTTCGTCTTCCATTCCATTCTAGCCACTTTTTGTTGTTTTTCCAGAACACCGTGGATTTGTACATTGTCTTTCTACATCTCATTTTAGTTTGCTGCCACTCTTTTGTTTCGTTTGTCCCTTCACTTCCTTCATCCTCCTCCCTACTGAGATCTTCTTGAAGGCTAAGTTTTGGAAATCATTGCCTATATGTGTAGGTATTGCTAGTTTTGCTATAGATCTCCAGCTTTTTGCATTGTCTTGCTATGTCTGTTTTAGTGTGCTGCCCTCAGATTTTGAGTTTTTGCCTTGGTTTCTTGAATCTTCCTCCCTGTTTCAAGGTTCATTTGAAGTGTAAGGTTTTGAAATCGCTGTCTTCAAGACTTTCGTGTCATTCCTTAGGTTGTTAGTGTTATCGATTTTCTTTCAAAATCTCTCTTTTAGTTCACGGTCCTTGTTTTTGCCTATGGTTTTTCTTTTGTTCCCTAATCTCGGTTGGTTTTTCACTTGTCAACGTTCATGTCTTCGTCTTCCATTCCATTCTAGCCACTTTTTGTTGTTTTTCCAGAACACCGTGGCTTTGTACATTGTCTTTCTACATCTCATTTTAGTTTGCTGCCACTCTTTTGTTTCGTTTGTCCCTTCACTTCCTTCATCCTCCTCCCTACTGAGATCTTCTTGAAGGCTAAGTTTTGGAAATCATTGCCTATATGTGTAGGTATTGCTAGTTTTGCTATAGATCTCCAGCTTTTTGCATTGTCTTGCTATGTCTGTTTTAGTGTGCTGCCCTCAGATTTTGAGGTTTTGCCTTGACTTCCTTAATCTTCCGCCCTAGTTAAGTTTTCTTTCTAAGTGGAAGCGTTTCCAGACTGGCCTTACTTTCTACCTTGTCTTTCCACAGCTTTTCAGTCTGCTGCCACTCTTTGGTTTAGTATTTCCCTTGACTTCCTTCATCCTCCTTTCTATTGAGATCTTATTGAAGGCTAAGTTTTGGAAATCATTCCCTATATGTGTAGGTATTGCTAGTTTTGCTATAGATCTCCAGCTTTTTGCACAGCCTTGCTATGTCTGTTTTAGTGTGCTGCCCTGAGTTTTTCGTTTTTGCCTTGGTTTCCTGAATCTTCCTCCCTGTTTCAAGGTTCATTTGAAGTGTAAGGTTTTGAAATCGCTGTCTTCAAGAGTTTTGTGTCATTCCTTAGGTTGTTAGTATTATCGATTTTCTTTCAAAATCTCTCTTTTAGTTCACGGTCCTTGTTTTTGCCTATGGTTTTTCTTTTGTTCCCTAATCTCGGTTGGTTTTTCACTTGTCAACGTTCATGTCTTCGTCTTCCATTCCATTCTAGCCACTTTTTGTTGTTTTTCCAGAACACCGTGGCTTTGTACATTGTCTTTCTACATCTCATTTTAGTTTGCTGCCACTCTTTTGTTTCGTTTGTCCCTTCACTTCCTTCATCCTCCTCCCTACTGAGATCTTCTTGAAGGCTAAGTTTTGGAAATCATTGCCTATATGTGTAGGTATTGCTAGTTTTGCTATAGATCTCCAGCTTTTTGCATTGTCTTTCTATGTCTGTTTTAGTGTGCTGCCCTCAGATTTTGAGTTTTTGCCTTGGTTTCCTCAATCTTCCTCCCTGTTTCAAGGTTCATTTGAAGTGTAAGGTTTTGAAATCGCTGTCTTCAAGAGTTTTGTGTCGTTCCTTAGGTTGTTAGTATTATCGATTTTCTTTCAAAATCTCTCTTTTAGTTCACGGTCCTTGTTTTTGCCTATGGTTTTTCTTTTGTTCCCTAATCTCGGTTGGTTTTTCACTTGTCAACGTTCATGTCTTCGTCTTCCATTCCATTCTAGCCACTTTTTGTTGTTTTTCCAGAACACCGTGGCTTTGTACATTGTCTTTCTACATCTCATTTTAGTTTGCTGCCACTCTTTTGTTTCGTTTGTCCCTTCACTTCCTTCATCCTCCTCCCTACTGAGATCTTCTTGAAGGCTAAGTTTTGGAAATCATCGCCTATATGTGTAGGTATTGCTAGTTTTGCTATAGATCTCCAGCTTTTTGCATTGTCTTTCTATGTCTGTTTTAGTGTGCTGCCATCAGATTTTGAGTTTTTGCCTTGACTTCCTTAATCTTCCTCCCTAGTTAAGTTTTCTTTCTAAGTGGAAGCGTTTCCAGACTGGCCTTACTTTCTACATTGTCTTTCCACAGCTTTTCAGTCTGCTGCCACTCTTTGGTTTAGTATTTCCCTTCACTTCCTTCATCCTCCTTTCTATTGAGATCTTCTTGAAGGCTAAGGTTTTTAAATCATTTCCTGTATTTGTAGTTATTGCTAGATTTGCTCTTGATCTCCAGCTTTTTGCACAGCCTTGCTATGTCTGTTTTAGTGTGCTGCCCTCAGTTTTTCGTTTTTGCCTTGGTTTCCTGAATCTTCCTCCCTGTTTCAAGGTTCATTTGAAGTGTAAGGTTTTGAAATCGCTGTCTTCAAGAGTTTTGTGTCATTCCTTAGGTTGTTAGTGTTATCGATTTTCTTTCAAAATCTCTCTTTTAGTTCACGGTCCTTGTTTTTGCCTATGGTTTTTCTTTTGTTCCCTAATCTCGGTTGGTTTTTCACTTGTCAACGTTCATGTCTTCGTCTTCCATTCCATTCTAGCCACTTTTTGTTGTTTTTCCAGAACACCGTGGCTTTGTACATTGTCTTTCTACATCTCATTTTAGTTTGCTGCCACTCTTTTGTTTCGTTTGTCCCTTCACTTCCTTCATCGTCCTCCCTACTGAGATCTTCTTGAAGGCTAAGTTTTGGAAATCATCGCCTATATGTGTAGGTATTGCTAGTTTTGCTAGAGATCTCCAGCTTTTTGCATTGTCTTGCTATGTCTGTTTTAGTGTGCTGCCCTCAAATTTTGAGTTTTTGCCTTGGTTTCCTGAATCTTCCTCCCTGTTTCAAGGTTCATTTGAAGTGTAAGGTTTTGAAATCGCTGTCTTCAAGAGTTTTGTGTCATTCCTTAGGTTGTTAGTGTTATCGATTTTCTTTCAAAATCTCTCTTTTAGTTCGTGGTCCTTGTTTTTGCCTATGGTTTTTCTTTTGTTCCCTAATCTCGGTTGGTTTTTCACTTGTCAACGTTCATGTCTTCGTCTTCCATTCCATTCTAGCCACTTTTTGTTGTTTTTCCAGAACACCGTGGCTTTGTACATTGTCTTTCTACATCTCATTTTAGTTTGCTGCCACTCTTTTGTTTCGTTTGTCCCTTCACTTCCTTCATCCTCCTCCCTACTGAGATCTTCTTGAAGGCTAAGTTTTGGAAATCATTGCCTATATGTGTAGGTATTGCTAGTTTTGCTATAGATCTCCAGCTTTTTGCATTGTCTTTCTAGGTCTGTTTTAGTGTGCTGCCCTCAGATTTTGAGTTTTTGCCTTGACTTCCTTAATCTTCCGCCCTAGTTAAGTTTTCTTTCTAAGTGGAAGCGTTTCCAGACTGGCCTTACTTTCCACATTGTCTTTCCACAGCTTTTCAGTCTGCTGCCACTCTTTGGTTTAGTATTTCCCTTCACTTCCTTCATCCTCCCTTCTATTGAGATCTTATTGAAGGCTAAGTTTTGGAAATCATTGCCTATATGTGTAGTTATTGCTAGTTTTGCTATAGATCTCCAGCTTTTTGCATTGTCTTTCTATGTCTGTTTTAGTGTGCTGCCCTCAGTTTTTCGTTTTTGCCTTGGTTTCCTGAATCTTCCTCCCTGTTTCAAGGTTCATTTGAAGTGTAAGGTTTTGAAATCGCTGTCTTCAAGAGTTTTGTGTCATTCCTTAGGTTGTTAGTATTATCGATTTTCTTTCAAAATCTCTCTTTTAGTTCACGGTCCTTGTTTTTGCCTATGGTTTTTCTTTTGTTCCCTAATCTCGGTTGGTTTTTTCACTTGTCAACGTTCATGTCTTCGTCTTCCATTCCATTCTAGCCACTTTTTGTTGTTTTTCCAGAACACCGTGGCTTTGTACATTGTCTTTCTACATCTCATTTTAGTTTGCTGACACTCTTTTGTTTCGTTTGTCCCTTCACTTCCTTCATCCTCCTCCCTACTGAGATCTTCTTGAAGGCTAAGTTTTGGAAATCATTGCCTATATGTGTAGGTATTGCTAGTTTTGCTATAGATCTCCAGTTTTTTGCATTGTCTTTCTATGTCTGTTTTAGTGTGCTGCCGTCAGATTTTGAGTTTTTGCCTTGACTTCCTTAATCTTCCTCCCTAGTTAAGTTTTCTTTCTAAGTGGAAGCGTTTCCAGACTGGCCTTACTTTCTACATTGTCTTTCCACAGCTTTTCAGTCTGCTGCCACTCTTTGGTTTAGTATTTCCCTTCACTTCCTTCATCCTCCTCCCTACTGAGATCTTCTTGAAGGCTAAGTTTTGGAAATCATTGCCTATATGTGTAGGTATTGCTAGTTTTGCTATAGATCTCCAGTTTTTTGCATTGTCTTTCTATGTCTGTTTTAGTGTGCTGCCGTCAGATTTTGAGTTTTTGCCTTGACTTCCTTAATCTTCCTCCCTAGTTAAGTTTTCTTTCTAAGTGGAAGCGTTTCCAGACTGGCCTTACTTTCTACATTGTCTTTCCACAGCTTTTCAGTCTGCTGCCACTCTTTGGTTTAGTATTTCCCTTCACTTCCTTCATCCTCCTCCCTACTGAGATCTTCTTGAAGGCTAAGTTTTGGAAATCATTGCCTATATGTGTAGGTATTGCTAGTTTTGCTATAGATCTCCAGCTTTTTGCATTGTCTTTCTATGTCTGTTTTAGTGTGCTGCCCTCAGTTTTTCGTTTTTGCCTTGGTTTCCTGAATCTTCCTCCCTGTTTCAAGGTTCATTTGAAGTGTAAGGTTTTGAAATCGCTGTCTTCAAGAGTTTTGTGTCATTCCTTAGGTTGTTAGTATTATCGATTTTCTTTCAAAATCTCTCTTTTAGTTCACGGTCCTTGTTTTTGCCTATGGTTTTTCTTTTGTTCCCTAATCTCGGTTGGTTTTTCACTTGTCAACGTTCATGTTTTCGTCTTCCATTCCATTCTAGCCACTTTTTGTTGTTTTTCCAGAACACCGTGGCTTTGTACATTGTCTTTCTACATCTCATTTTAGTTTGCTGCCACTCTTTTGTTTCGTTTGTCCCTTCACTTCCTTCATCCTCCTCCCTACTGAGATCTTCTTGAAGGCTAAGTTTTGGAAATCATTGCCTATATGTGTAGGTATTGCTAGTTTTGCTATAGATCTCCAGCTTTTTTTGCATTGTCTTTCTATGTCTGTTTTAGTGTGCTGCCATCAGATTTTGAGGTTTTGCCTTGACTTCCTTAATCTTCCGCCCTAGTTAAGTTTTCTTTCTAAGTGGAAGCGTTTCCAGACTGGCCTTACTTTCTACATTGTCTTTCCACAGCTTTTCAGTCTGCTGCCACTCTTTGGTTTAGTATTTCCCTTCACTTCCTTCATCCTCCTTTCTATTGAGATCTTCTTGAAGGCTAAGGTTTTTAAATCATTTCCTGTATTTGTAGTTATTGCTAGATTTGCTCTTGATCTCCAGCTTTTTGCACAGCCTTGCTATGTCTGTTTTAGTGTGCCGCCCTCAGTTTTTCGTTTTTGCCTTGGTTTCCTGAATCTTCCTCCCTGTTTCAAGGTTCATTTGAAGTGTAAGGTTTTGAAATCGCTGTCTTCAAGAGTTTTGTGTCATTCCTTAGGTTGTTAGTGTTATCGATTTTCTTTCAAAATCTCTCTTTTAGTTCACGGTCCTTGTTTTTGCCTATGGTTTTTCTTTTGTTCCCTAATCTCGGTTGGTTTTTCACTTGTCAACGTTCATGTCTTCGTCTTCCATTCCATTCTAGCCACTTTTTGTTGTTTTTCCAGAACACCGTGGCTTTGTACATTGTCTTTCTACATCTCATTTTAGTTTGCTGCCACTCTTTTGTTTCGTTTGTCCCTTCACTTCCTTCATCCTCCTCCCTACTGAGATCTTCTTGAAGGCTAAGTTTTGGAAATCATCGCCTATATGTGTAGGTATTGCTAGTTTTGCTAGAGATCTCCAGCTTTTTGCATTGTCTTGCTATGTCTGTTTTAGTGTGCTGCCCTCAAATTTTGAGTTTTTGCCTTGGTTTCCTGAATCTTCCTCCCTGTTTCAAGGTTCATTTGAAGTGTAAGGTTTTGAAATCGCTGTCTTCAAGAGTTTTGTGTCATTCCTTAGGTTGTTAGTGTTATCGATTTTCTTTCAAAATCTCTCTTTTAGTTCGTGGTCCTTGTTTTTGCCTATGGTTTTTCTTTTGTTCCCTAATCTCGGTTGGTTTTTCACTTGTCAACGTTCATGTCTTCGTCTTCCATTCCATTCTAGCCACTTTTTGTTGTTTTTCCAGAACACCGTGGCTTTGTACATTGTCTTTCTACATCTCATTTTAGTTTGCTGCCACTCTTTTGTTTCGTTTGTCCCTTCACTTGCTTCATCCTCCTCCCTACTGAGATCTTCTTGAAGGCTAAGTTTTGGAAATCATTGCCTATATGTGTAGGTATTGCTAGTTTTGCTAGAGATCTCCAGCTTTTTGCATTGTCTTTCTATGTCTGTTTTAGTGTGCTGCCCTCAGATTTTGAGTTTTTGCCTTGACTTCCTTAATCTTCCGCCCTAGTTAAGTTTTCTTTCTAAGTGGAAGCGTTTCCAGACTGGCCTTACTTTCTACATTGTCTTTCCACAGCTTTTCAGTCTGCTGCCACTCTTTGGTTTAGTATTTCCCTTCACTTCCTTCATCCTCCTTTCTATTGAGATCTTATTGAAGGCTAAGTTTTGGAAATCATTGCCTATATGTGTAGTTATTGCTAGTTTTGCTCTTGATCTCCAGCTTTTTGCATTGTCTTTCTATGTCTGTTTTAGTGTGCTGCCCTCAGTTTTTCGTTTTTGCCTTGGTTTCCTGAATCTTCCTCCCTGTTTCAAGGTTCATTTGAAGTGTAAGGTTTTGAAATCGCTGTCTTCAAGAGTTTTGTGTCATTCCTTAGGTTGTTAGTATTATCGATTTTCTTTCAAAATCTCTCTTTTAGTTCACGGTCCTTGTTTTTGCCTATGGTTTTTCTTTTGTTCCCTAATCTCGGTTGGTTTTTTCACTTGTCAACGTTCATGTCTTCGTCTTCCATTCCATTCTAGCCACTTTTTGTTGTTTTTCCAGAACACCGTGGCTTTGTACATTGTCTTTCTACATCTCATTTTAGTTTGCTGCCACTCTTTTGTTTCGTTTGTCCCTTCACTTCCTTCATCCTCCTCCCTACTGAGATCTTCTTGAAGGCTAAGTTTTGGAAATCATTGCCTATATGTGTAGGTATTGCTAGTTTTGCTAGAGATCTCCAGCTTTTTGCATTGTCTTTCTATGTCTGTTTTAGTGTGCTGCCCTCAGATTTTGAGTTTTTGCCTTGACTTCCTTAATCTTCCGCCCTAGTTAAGTTTTCTTTCTAAGTGGAAGCGTTTCCAGACTGGCCTTACTTTCTACATTGTCTTTCCACAGCTTTTCAGTCTGCTGCCACTCTTTGGTTTAGTATTTCCCTTCACTTCCTTCATCCTCCTCCCTACTGAGATCTTCTTGAAGGCTAAGTTTTGGAAATCATTGCCTATATGTGTAGGTATTGCTAGTTTTGCTATAGATCTCCAGCTTTTTGCATTGTCTTTCTATGTCTGTTTTAGTGTGCTGCCCTCAGTTTTTCGTTTTTGCCTTGGTTTCCTGAATCTTCCTCCCTGTTTCAAGGTTCATTTGAAGTGTAAGGTTTTGAAATCGCTGTCTTCAAGAGTTTTGTGTCATTCCTTAGGTTGTTAGTATTATCGATTTTCTTTCAAAATCTCTCTTTTAGTTCACGGTCCTTGTTTTTGCCTATGGTTTTTCTTTTGTTCCCTAATCTCGGTTGGTTTTTCACTTGTCAACGTTCATGTCTTCGTCTTCCATTCCATTCTAGCCACTTTTTGTTGTTTTTCCAGAACACCGTGGATTTGTACATTGTCTTTCTACATCTCATTTTAGTTTGCTGCCACTCTTTTGTTTCGTTTGTCCCTTCACTTCCTTCATCCTCCTCCCTACTGAGATCTTCTTGAAGGCTAAGTTTTGGAAATCATTGCCTATATGTGTAGGTATTGCTAGTTTTGCTATAGATCTCCAGCTTTTTGCATTGTCTTGCTATGTCTGTTTTAGTGTGCTGCCCTCAGATTTTGAGTTTTTGCCTTGGTTTCTTGAATCTTCCTCCCTGTTTCAAGGTTCATTTGAAGTGTAAGGTTTTGAAATCGCTGTCTTCAAGACTTTCGTGTCATTCCTTAGGTTGTTAGTGTTATCGATTTTCTTTCAAAATCTCTCTTTTAGTTCACGGTCCTTGTTTTTGCCTATGGTTTTTCTTTTGTTCCCTAATCTCGGTTGGTTTTTCACTTGTCAACGTTCATGTCTTCGTCTTCCATTCCATTCTAGCCACTTTTTGTTGTTTTTCCAGAACACCGTGGATTTGTACATTGTCTTTCTACATCTCATTTTAGTTTGCTGCCACTCTTTTGTTTCGTTTGTCCCTTCACTTCCTTCATCCTCCTCCCTACTGAGATCTTCTTGAAGGCTAAGTTTTGGAAATCATTGCCTATATGTGTAGGTATTGCTAGTTTTGCTATAGATCTCCAGCTTTTTGCATTGTCTTGCTATGTCTGTTTTAGTGTGCTGCCCTCAGATTTTGAGGTTTTGCCTTGACTTCCTTAATCTTCCGCCCTAGTTAAGTTTTCTTTCTAAGTGGAAGCGTTTCCAGACTGGCCTTACTTTCTACCTTGTCTTTCCACAGCTTTTCAGTCTGCTGCCACTCTTTGGTTTAGTATTTCCCTTGACTTCCTTCATCCTCCTTTCTATTGAGATCTTATTGAAGGCTAAGTTTTGGAAATCATTCCCTATATGTGTAGGTATTGCTAGTTTTGCTATAGATCTCCAGCTTTTTGCACAGCCTTGCTATGTCTGTTTTAGTGTGCTGCCCTGAGTTTTTCGTTTTTGCCTTGGTTTCCTGAATCTTCCTCCCTGTTTCAAGGTTCATTTGAAGTGTAAGGTTTTGAAATCGCTGTCTTCAAGAGTTTTGTGTCATTCCTTAGGTTGTTAGTATTATCGATTTTCTTTCAAAATCTCTCTTTTAGTTCACGGTCCTTGTTTTTGCCTATGGTTTTTCTTTTGTTCCCTAATCTCGGTTGGTTTTTCACTTGTCAACGTTCATGTCTTCGTCTTCCATTCCATTCTAGCCACTTTTTGTTGTTTTTCCAGAACACCGTGGCTTTGTACATTGTCTTTCTACATCTCATTTTAGTTTGCTGCCACTCTTTTGTTTCGTTTGTCCCTTCACTTCCTTCATCCTCCTCCCTACTGAGATCTTCTTGAAGGCTAAGTTTTGGAAATCATTGCCTATATGTGTAGGTATTGCTAGTTTTGCTATAGATCTCCAGCTTTTTGCATTGTCTTTCTATGTCTGTTTTAGTGTGCTGCCCTCAGATTTTGAGTTTTTGCCTTGGTTTCCTCAATCTTCCTCCCTGTTTCAAGGTTCATTTGAAGTGTAAGGTTTTGAAATCGCTGTCTTCAAGAGTTTTGTGTCGTTCCTTAGGTTGTTAGTATTATCGATTTTCTTTCAAAATCTCTCTTTTAGTTCACGGTCCTTGTTTTTGCCTATGGTTTTTCTTTTGTTCCCTAATCTCGGTTGGTTTTTCACTTGTCAACGTTCATGTCTTCGTCTTCCATTCCATTCTAGCCACTTTTTGTTGTTTTTCCAGAACACCGTGGCTTTGTACATTGTCTTTCTACATCTCATTTTAGTTTGCTGCCACTCTTTTGTTTCGTTTGTCCCTTCACTTCCTTCATCCTCCTCCCTACTGAGATCTTCTTGAAGGCTAAGTTTTGGAAATCATCGCCTATATGTGTAGGTATTGCTAGTTTTGCTATAGATCTCCAGCTTTTTGCATTGTCTTTCTATGTCTGTTTTAGTGTGCTGCCATCAGATTTTGAGTTTTTGCCTTGACTTCCTTAATCTTCCTCCCTAGTTAAGTTTTCTTTCTAAGTGGAAGCGTTTCCAGACTGGCCTTACTTTCTACATTGTCTTTCCACAGCTTTTCAGTCTGCTGCCACTCTTTGGTTTAGTATTTCCCTTCACTTCCTTCATCCTCCTTTCTATTGAGATCTTCTTGAAGGCTAAGGTTTTTAAATCATTTCCTGTATTTGTAGTTATTGCTAGATTTGCTCTTGATCTCCAGCTTTTTGCACAGCCTTGCTATGTCTGTTTTAGTGTGCTGCCCTCAGTTTTTCGTTTTTGCCTTGGTTTCCTGAATCTTCCTCCCTGTTTCAAGGTTCATTTGAAGTGTAAGGTTTTGAAATCGCTGTCTTCAAGAGTTTTGTGTCATTCCTTAGGTTGTTAGTGTTATCGATTTTCTTTCAAAATCTCTCTTTTAGTTCACGGTCCTTGTTTTTGCCTATGGTTTTTCTTTTGTTCCCTAATCTCGGTTGGTTTTTCACTTGTCAACGTTCATGTCTTCGTCTTCCATTCCATTCTAGCCACTTTTTGTTGTTTTTCCAGAACACCGTGGCTTTGTACATTGTCTTTCTACATCTCATTTTAGTTTGCTGCCACTCTTTTGTTTCGTTTGTCCCTTCACTTCCTTCATCGTCCTCCCTACTGAGATCTTCTTGAAGGCTAAGTTTTGGAAATCATCGCCTATATGTGTAGGTATTGCTAGTTTTGCTAGAGATCTCCAGCTTTTTGCATTGTCTTGCTATGTCTGTTTTAGTGTGCTGCCCTCAAATTTTGAGTTTTTGCCTTGGTTTCCTGAATCTTCCTCCCTGTTTCAAGGTTCATTTGAAGTGTAAGGTTTTGAAATCGCTGTCTTCAAGAGTTTTGTGTCATTCCTTAGGTTGTTAGTGTTATCGATTTTCTTTCAAAATCTCTCTTTTAGTTCGTGGTCCTTGTTTTTGCCTATGGTTTTTCTTTTGTTCCCTAATCTCGGTTGGTTTTTCACTTGTCAACGTTCATGTCTTCGTCTTCCATTCCATTCTAGCCACTTTTTGTTGTTTTTCCAGAACACCGTGGCTTTGTACATTGTCTTTCTACATCTCATTTTAGTTTGCTGCCACTCTTTTGTTTCGTTTGTCCCTTCACTTCCTTCATCCTCCTCCCTACTGAGATCTTCTTGAAGGCTAAGTTTTGGAAATCATTGCCTATATGTGTAGGTATTGCTAGTTTTGCTATAGATCTCCAGCTTTTTGCATTGTCTTTCTAGGTCTGTTTTAGTGTGCTGCCCTCAGATTTTGAGTTTTTGCCTTGACTTCCTTAATCTTCCGCCCTAGTTAAGTTTTCTTTCTAAGTGGAAGCGTTTCCAGACTGGCCTTACTTTCCACATTGTCTTTCCACAGCTTTTCAGTCTGCTGCCACTCTTTGGTTTAGTATTTCCCTTCACTTCCTTCATCCTCCCTTCTATTGAGATCTTATTGAAGGCTAAGTTTTGGAAATCATTGCCTATATGTGTAGTTATTGCTAGTTTTGCTATAGATCTCCAGCTTTTTGCATTGTCTTTCTATGTCTGTTTTAGTGTGCTGCCCTCAGTTTTTCGTTTTTGCCTTGGTTTCCTGAATCTTCCTCCCTGTTTCAAGGTTCATTTGAAGTGTAAGGTTTTGAAATCGCTGTCTTCAAGAGTTTTGTGTCATTCCTTAGGTTGTTAGTATTATCGATTTTCTTTCAAAATCTCTCTTTTAGTTCACGGTCCTTGTTTTTGCCTATGGTTTTTCTTTTGTTCCCTAATCTCGGTTGGTTTTTTCACTTGTCAACGTTCATGTCTTCGTCTTCCATTCCATTCTAGCCACTTTTTGTTGTTTTTCCAGAACACCGTGGCTTTGTACATTGTCTTTCTACATCTCATTTTAGTTTGCTGACACTCTTTTGTTTCGTTTGTCCCTTCACTTCCTTCATCCTCCTCCCTACTGAGATCTTCTTGAAGGCTAAGTTTTGGAAATCATTGCCTATATGTGTAGGTATTGCTAGTTTTGCTATAGATCTCCAGTTTTTTGCATTGTCTTTCTATGTCTGTTTTAGTGTGCTGCCGTCAGATTTTGAGTTTTTGCCTTGACTTCCTTAATCTTCCTCCCTAGTTAAGTTTTCTTTCTAAGTGGAAGCGTTTCCAGACTGGCCTTACTTTCTACATTGTCTTTCCACAGCTTTTCAGTCTGCTGCCACTCTTTGGTTTAGTATTTCCCTTCACTTCCTTCATCCTCCTCCCTACTGAGATCTTCTTGAAGGCTAAGTTTTGGAAATCATTGCCTATATGTGTAGGTATTGCTAGTTTTGCTATAGATCTCCAGCTTTTTGCATTGTCTTTCTATGTCTGTTTTAGTGTGCTGCCCTCAGTTTTTCGTTTTTGCCTTGGTTTCCTGAATCTTCCTCCCTGTTTCAAGGTTCATTTGAAGTGTAAGGTTTTGAAATCGCTGTCTTCAAGAGTTTTGTGTCATTCCTTAGGTTGTTAGTATTATCGATTTTCTTTCAAAATCTCTCTTTTAGTTCACGGTCCTTGTTTTTGCCTATGGTTTTTCTTTTGTTCCCTAATCTCGGTTGGTTTTTCACTTGTCAACGTTCATGTTTTCGTCTTCCATTCCATTCTAGCCACTTTTTGTTGTTTTTCCAGAACACCGTGGCTTTGTACATTGTCTTTCTACATCTCATTTTAGTTTGCTGCCACTCTTTTGTTTCGTTTGTCCCTTCACTTCCTTCATCCTCCTCCCTACTGAGATCTTCTTGAAGGCTAAGTTTTGGAAATCATTGCCTATATGTGTAGGTATTGCTAGTTTTGCTATAGATCTCCAGCTTTTTTTGCATTGTCTTTCTATGTCTGTTTTAGTGTGCTGCCATCAGATTTTGAGGTTTTGCCTTGACTTCCTTAATCTTCCGCCCTAGTTAAGTTTTCTTTCTAAGTGGAAGCGTTTCCAGACTGGCCTTACTTTCTACATTGTCTTTCCACAGCTTTTCAGTCTGCTGCCACTCTTTGGTTTAGTATTTCCCTTCACTTCCTTCATCCTCCTTTCTATTGAGATCTTCTTGAAGGCTAAGGTTTTTAAATCATTTCCTGTATTTGTAGTTATTGCTAGATTTGCTCTTGATCTCCAGCTTTTTGCACAGCCTTGCTATGTCTGTTTTAGTGTGCCGCCCTCAGTTTTTCGTTTTTGCCTTGGTTTCCTGAATCTTCCTCCCTGTTTCAAGGTTCATTTGAAGTGTAAGGTTTTGAAATCGCTGTCTTCAAGAGTTTTGTGTCATTCCTTAGGTTGTTAGTGTTATCGATTTTCTTTCAAAATCTCTCTTTTAGTTCACGGTCCTTGTTTTTGCCTATGGTTTTTCTTTTGTTCCCTAATCTCGGTTGGTTTTTCACTTGTCAACGTTCATGTCTTCGTCTTCCATTCCATTCTAGCCACTTTTTGTTGTTTTTCCAGAACACCGTGGCTTTGTACATTGTCTTTCTACATCTCATTTTAGTTTGCTGCCACTCTTTTGTTTCGTTTGTCCCTTCACTTCCTTCATCCTCCTCCCTACTGAGATCTTCTTGAAGGCTAAGTTTTGGAAATCATCGCCTATATGTGTAGGTATTGCTAGTTTTGCTAGAGATCTCCAGCTTTTTGCATTGTCTTGCTATGTCTGTTTTAGTGTGCTGCCCTCAAATTTTGAGTTTTTGCCTTGGTTTCCTGAATCTTCCTCCCTGTTTCAAGGTTCATTTGAAGTGTAAGGTTTTGAAATCGCTGTCTTCAAGAGTTTTGTGTCATTCCTTAGGTTGTTAGTGTTATCGATTTTCTTTCAAAATCTCTCTTTTAGTTCGTGGTCCTTGTTTTTGCCTATGGTTTTTCTTTTGTTCCCTAATCTCGGTTGGTTTTTCACTTGTCAACGTTCATGTCTTCGTCTTCCATTCCATTCTAGCCACTTTTTGTTGTTTTTCCAGAACACCGTGGCTTTGTACATTGTCTTTCTACATCTCATTTTAGTTTGCTGCCACTCTTTTGTTTCGTTTGTCCCTTCACTTGCTTCATCCTCCTCCCTACTGAGATCTTCTTGAAGGCTAAGTTTTGGAAATCATTGCCTATATGTGTAGGTATTGCTAGTTTTGCTAGAGATCTCCAGCTTTTTGCATTGTCTTTCTATGTCTGTTTTAGTGTGCTGCCCTCAGATTTTGAGTTTTTGCCTTGACTTCCTTAATCTTCCGCCCTAGTTAAGTTTTCTTTCTAAGTGGAAGCGTTTCCAGACTGGCCTTACTTTCTACATTGTCTTTCCACAGCTTTTCAGTCTGCTGCCACTCTTTGGTTTAGTATTTCCCTTCACTTCCTTCATCCTCCTTTCTATTGAGATCTTATTGAAGGCTAAGTTTTGGAAATCATTGCCTATATGTGTAGTTATTGCTAGTTTTGCTCTTGATCTCCAGCTTTTTGCATTGTCTTTCTATGTCTGTTTTAGTGTGCTGCCCTCAGTTTTTCGTTTTTGCCTTGGTTTCCTGAATCTTCCTCCCTGTTTCAAGGTTCATTTGAAGTGTAAGGTTTTGAAATCGCTGTCTTCAAGAGTTTTGTGTCATTCCTTAGGTTGTTAGTATTATCGATTTTCTTTCAAAATCTCTCTTTTAGTTCACGGTCCTTGTTTTTGCCTATGGTTTTTCTTTTGTTCCCTAATCTCGGTTGGTTTTTTCACTTGTCAACGTTCATGTCTTCGTCTTCCATTCCATTCTAGCCACTTTTTGTTGTTTTTCCAGAACACCGTGGCTTTGTACATTGTCTTTCTACATCTCATTTTAGTTTGCTGACACTCTTTTGTTTCGTTTGTCCCTTCACTTCCTTCATCCTCCTCCCTACTGAGATCTTCTTGAAGGCTAAGTTTTGGAAATCATTGCCTATATGTGTAGGTATTGCTAGTTTTGCTAGAGATCTCCAGCTTTTTGCATTGTCTTTCTATGTCTGTTTTAGTGTGCTGCCCTCAGATTTTGAGTTTTTGCCTTGACTTCCTTAATCTTCCGCCCTAGTTAAGTTTTCTTTCTAAGTGGAAGCGTTTCCAGACTGGCCTTACTTTCTACATTGTCTTTCCACAGCTTTTCAGTCTGCTGCCACTCTTTGGTTTAGTATTTCCCTTCACTTCCTTCATCCTCCTCCCTACTGAGATCTTCTTGAAGGCTAAGTTTTGGAAATCATTGCCTATATGTGTAGGTATTGCTAGTTTTGCTATAGATCTCCAGCTTTTTGCATTGTCTTTCTATGTCTGTTTTAGTGTGCTGCCCTCAGTTTTTCGTTTTTGCCTTGGTTTCCTGAATCTTCCTCCCTGTTTCAAGGTTCATTTGAAGTGTAAGGTTTTGAAATCGCTGTCTTCAAGAGTTTTGTGTCATTCCTTAGGTTGTTAGTATTATCGATTTTCTTTCAAAATCTCTCTTTTAGTTCACGGTCCTTGTTTTTGCCTATGGTTTTTCTTTTGTTCCCTAATCTCGGTTGGTTTTTCACTTGTCAACGTTCATGTCTTCGTCTTCCATTCCATTCTAGCCACTTTTTGTTGTTTTTCCAGAACACCGTGGATTTGTACATTGTCTTTCTACATCTCATTTTAGTTTGCTGCCACTCTTTTGTTTCGTTTGTCCCTTCACTTCCTTCATCCTCCTCCCTACTGAGATCTTCTTGAAGGCTAAGTTTTGGAAATCATTGCCTATATGTGTAGGTATTGCTAGTTTTGCTATAGATCTCCAGCTTTTTTTGCATTGTCTTTCTATGTCTGTTTTAGTGTGCTGCCATCAGATTTTGAGGTTTTGCCTTGACTTCCTTAATCTTCCGCCCTAGTTAAGTTTTCTTTCTAAGTGGAAGCGTTTCCAGACTGGCCTTACTTTCTACATTGTCTTTCCACAGCTTTTCAGTCTGCTGCCACTCTTTGGTTTAGTATTTCCCTTCACTTCCTTCATCCTCCTTTCTATTGAGATCTTCTTGAAGGCTAAGTTTTGGAAATCATTGCCTATATGTGTAGTTATTGCTAGTTTTGCTATAGATCTCCAGCTTTTTGCATTGTCTTTCTATGTCTGTTTTAGTGTGCTGCCCTCAGTTTTTCGTTTTTGCCTTGGTTTCCTGAATCTTCCTCCCTGTTTCAAGGTTCATTTGAAGTGTAAGGTTTTGAAATCGCTGTCTTCAAGAGTTTTGTGTCATTCCTTAGGTTGTTAGTATTATCGATTTTCTTTCAAAATCTCTCTTTTAGTTCACGGTCCTTGTTTTTGCCTATGGTTTTTCTTTTGTTCCCTAATCTCGGTTGGTTTTTTCACTTGTCAACGTTCATGTCTTCGTCTTCCATTCCATTCTAGCCACTTTTTGTTGTTTTTCCAGAACACCGTGGCTTTGTACATTGTCTTTCTACATCTCATTTTAGTTTGCTGACACTCTTTTGTTTCGTTTGTCCCTTCACTTCCTTCATCCTCCTCCCTACTGAGATCTTCTTGAAGGCTAAGTTTTGGAAATCATTGCCTATATGTGTAGGTATTGCTAGTTTTGCTAGAGATCTCCAGCTTTTTGCATTGTCTTTCTATGTCTGTTTTAGTGTGCTGCCCTCAGATTTTGAGTTTTTGCCTTGACTTCCTTAATCTTCCTCCCTAGTTAAGTTTTCTTTCTAAGTGGAAGCGTTTCCAGACTGGCCTTACTTTCTACATTGTCTTTCCACAGCTTTTCAGTCTGCTGCCACTCTTTGGTTTAGTATTTCCCTTCACTTCCTTCATCCTCCTCCCTACTGAGATCTTCTTGAAGGCTAAGTTTTGGAAATCATTGCCTATATGTGTAGGTATTGCTAGTTTTGCTATAGATCTCCAGCTTTTTGCATTGTCTTTCTATGTCTGTTTTAGTGTGCTGCCCTCAGTTTTTCGTTTTTGCCTTGGTTTCCTGAATCTTCCTCCCTGTTTCAAGGTTCATTTGAAGTGTAAGGTTTTGAAATCGCTGTCTTCAAGAGTTTTGTGTCATTCCTTAGGTTGTTAGTATTATCGATTTTCTTTCAAAATCTCTCTTTTAGTTCACGGTCCTTGTTTTTGCCTATGGTTTTTCTTTTGTTCCCTAATCTCGGTTGGTTTTTCACTTGTCAACGTTCATGTCTTCGTCTTCCATTCCATTCTAGCCACTTTTTGTTGTTTTTCCAGAACACCGTGGCTTTGTACATTGTCTTTCTACATCTCATTTTAGTTTGCTGCCACTCTTTTGTTTCGTTTGTCCCTTCACTTCCTTCATCCTCCTCCCTACTGAGATCTTCTTGAAGGCTAAGTTTTGGAAATCATTGCCTATATGTCTAGGTATTGCTAGTTTTGCTATAGATCTCCAGCTTTTTTTGCATTGTCTTTCTATGTCTGTTTTAGTGTGCTGCCCTCAGATTTTGAGTTTTTGCCTTGACTTCCTTAATCTTCCGCCCTAGTTAAGTTTTCTTTCTAAGTGGAAGCGTTTCCAGACTGGCCTTACTTTCTACATTGTCTTTCCACAGCTTTTCAGTCTGCTGCCACTCTTTGGTTTAGTATTTCCCTTCACTTCCTTCATCCTCCTCCCTACTGAGATCTTCTTGAAGGCTAAGTTTTGGAAATCATTGCCTATATGTGTAGTTATTGCTAGTTTTGCTCTTGATCTGCAGCTTTTTGCACAGCCTTGCTATGTCTGTTTTAGTGTGCTGCCCTCAGTTTTTCGTTTTTGCCTTGGTTTCCTGAATCTTCCTCCCTGTTTCAAGGTTCATTTGAAGTGTAAGGTTTTGAAATCGCTGTCTTCAAGAGTTTTGTGTCATTCCTTAGGTTGTTAGTGTTATCGATTTTCTTTCAAAATCTCTCTTTTAGTTCACGGTCCTTGTTTTTGCCTATGGTTTTTCTTTTGTTCCCTAATCTCGGTTGGTTTTTCACTTGTCAACGTTCATGTCTTCGTCTTCCATTCCATTCTAGCCACTTTTTGTTGTTTTTCCAGAACACCGTGGCTTTGTACATTGTCTTTCTACATCTCATTTTAGTTTGCTGCCACTCTTTTGTTTCGTTTGTCCCTTCACTTCCTTCATCCTCCTCCCTACTGAGATCTTCTTGAAGGCTAAGTTTTGGAAATCATTGCCTATATGTGTAGGTATTGCTAGTTTTGCTATAGATCTCCAGCTTTTTGCATTGTCTTGCTATGTCTGTTTTAGTGTGCTGCCCTCAGATTTTGAGTTTTTGCCTTGGTTTCTTGAATCTTCCTCCCTGTTTCAAGGTTCATTTGAAGTGTAAGGTTTTGAAATCGCTGTCTTCAAGACTTTCGTGTCATTCCTTAGGTTGTTAGTGTTATCGATTTTCTTTCAAAATCTCTCTTTTAGTTCACGGTCCTTGTTTTTGCCTATGGTTTTTCTTTTGTTCCCTAATCTCGGTTGGTTTTTCACTTGTCAACGTTCATGTCTTCGTCTTCCATTCCATTCTAGCCACTTTTTGTTGTTTTTCCAGAACACCGTGGCTTTGTACATTGTCTTTCTACATCTCATTTTAGTTTGCTGCCACTCTTTTGTTTCGTTTGTCCCTTCACTTCCTTCATCCTCCTCCCTACTGAGATCTTCTTGAAGGCTAAGTTTTGGAAATCATTGCCTATATGTGTAGGTATTGCTAGTTTTGCTATAGATCTCCAGCTTTTTGCATTGTCTTTCTATGTCTGTTTTAGTGTGCTGCCCTCAGATTTTGAGTTTTTGCCTTGGTTTCTTGAATCTTCCTCCCTGTTTCAAGGTTCATTTGAAGTGTAAGGTTTTGAAATCGCTGTCTTCAAGACTTTCGTGTCATTCCTTAGGTTGTTAGTGTTATCGATTTTCTTTCAAAATCTCTCTTTTAGTTCACGGTCCTTGTTTTTGCCTATGGTTTTTCTTTTGTTCCCTAATCTCGGTTGGTTTTTTCACTTGTCAACGTTCATGTCTTCGTCTTCCATTCCATTCTAGCCACTTTTTGTTGTTTTTCCAGAACACCGTGGCTTTGTACATTGTCTTTCTACATCTCATTTTAGTTTGCTGACACTCTTTTGTTTCGTTTGTCCCTTCACTTCCTTCATCCTCCTCCCTACTGAGATCTTCTTGAAGGCTAAGTTTTGGAAATCATTGCCTATATGTGTAGGTATTGCTAGTTTTGCTATAGATCTCCAGCTTTTTGCATTGTCTTTCTATGTCTGTTTTAGTGTGCTGCCGTCAGATTTTGAGTTTTTGCCTTGACTTCCTTAATCTTCCTCCCTAGTTAAGTTTTCTTTCTAAGTGGAAGCGTTTCCAGACTGGCCTTACTTTCTACATTGTCTTTCCACAGCTTTTCAGTCTGCTGCCACTCTTTGGTTTAGTATTTCCCTTCACTTCCTTCATCCTCCTCCCTACTGAGATCTTCTTGAAGGCTAAGTTTTGGAAATCATTGCCTATATGTGTAGGTATTGCTAGTTTTGCTATAGATCTCCAGCTTTTTGCATTGTCTTTCTATGTCTGTTTTAGTGTGCTGCCCTCAGTTTTTCGTTTTTGCCTTGGTTTCCTGAATCTTCCTCCCTGTTTCAAGGTTCATTTGAAGTGTAAGGTTTTGAAATCGCTGTCTTCAAGAGTTTTGTGTCATTCCTTAGGTTGTTAGTATTATCGATTTTCTTTCAAAATCTCTCTTTTAGTTCACGGTCCTTGTTTTTGCCTATGGTTTTTCTTTTGTTCCCTAATCTCGGTTGGTTTTTCACTTGTCAACGTTCATGTCTTCGTCTTCCATTCCATTCTAGCCACTTTTTGTTGTTTTTCCAGAACACCGTGGCTTTGTACATTGTCTTTCTACATCTCATTTTAGTTTGCTGCCACTCTTTTGTTTCGTTTGTCCCTTCACTTCCTTCATCCTCCTCCCTACTGAGATCTTCTTGAAGGCTAAGTTTTGGAAATCATTGCCTATATGTGTAGGTATTGCTAGTTTTGCTATAGATCTCCAGCTTTTTTTGCATTGTCTTTCTATGTCTGTTTTAGTGTGCTGCCCTCAGATTTTGAGTTTTTGCCTTGACTTCCTTAATCTTCCGCCCTAGTTAAGTTTTCTTTCTAAGTGGAAGCGTTTCCAGACTGGCCTTACTTTCTACATTGTCTTTCCACAGCTTTTCAGTCTGCTGCCACTCTTTGGTTTAGTATTTCCCTTCACTTCCTTCATCCTCCTTTCTATTGAGATCTTCTTGAAGGCTAAGTTTTGGAAATCATTGCCTATATGTGTAGTTATTGCTAGTTTTGCTCTTGATCTGCAGCTTTTTGCACAGCCTTGCTATGTCTGTTTTAGTGTGCTGCCCTCAGTTTTTCGTTTTTGCCTTGGTTTCCTGAATCTTCCTCCCTGTTTCAAGGTTCATTTGAAGTGTAAGGTTTTGAAATCGCTGTCTTCAAGAGTTTTGTGTCATTCCTTAGGTTGTTAGTGTTATCGATTTTCTTTCAAAATCTCTCTTTTAGTTCACGGTCCTTGTTTTTGCCTATGGTTTTTCTTTTGTTCCCTAATCTCGGTTGGTTTTTCACTTGTCAACGTTCATGTCTTCGTCTTCCATTCCATTCTAGCCACTTTTTGTTGTTTTTCCAGAACACCGTGGCTTTGTACATTGTCTTTCTACATCTCATTTTAGTTTGCTGCCACTCTTTTGTTTCGTTTGTCCCTTCACTTCCTTCATCCTCCTCCCTACTGAGATCTTCTTGAAGGCTAAGTTTTGGAAATCATTGCCTATATGTGTAGGTATTGCTAGTTTTGCTATAGATCTCCAGCTTTTTGCATTGTCTTGCTATGTCTGTTTTAGTGTGCTGCCCTCAGATTTTGAGTTTTTGCCTTGGTTTCCTGAATCTTCCTCCCTGTTTCAAGGTTCATTTGAAGTGTAAGGTTTTGAAATCGCTGTCTTCAAGAGTTCTGTGTCATTCCTTAGGTTGTTAGTGTTATCGATTTTCTTTCAAAATCTCTCTTTTAGTTCACGGTCCTTGTTTTTGCCTATGGTTTTTCTTTTGTTCCCTAATCTCGGTTGGTTTTTCACTTGTCAACGTTCATGTCTTCGTCTTCCATTCCATTCTAGCCACTTTTTGTTGTTTTTCCAGAACACCGTGGCTTTGTACATTGTCTTTCTACATCTCATTTTAGTTTGCTGCCACTCTTTTGTTTCGTTTGTCCCTTCACTTCCTTCATCCTCCTCCCTACTGAGATCTTCTTGAAGGCTAAGTTTTGGAAATCATTGCCTATATGTGTAGGTATTGCTAGTTTTGCTATAGATCTCCAGCTTTTTGCATTGTCTTGCTATGTCTGTTTTAGTGTGCTGCCCTCAGATTTTGAGTTTTTGCCTTGGTTTCTTGAATCTTCCTCCCTGTTTCAAGGTTCATTTGAAGTGTAAGGTTTTGAAATCGCTGTCTTCAAGACTTTCGTGTCATTCCTTAGGTTGTTAGTGTTATCGATTTTCTTTCAAAATCTCTCTTTTAGTTCACGGTCCTTGTTTTTGCCTATGGTTTTTCTTTTGTTCCCTAATCTCGGTTGGTTTTTCACTTGTCAACGTTCATGTCTTCGTCTTCCATTCCATTCTAGCCACTTTTTGTTGTTTTTCCAGAACACCGTGGCTTTGTACATTGTCTTTCTACATCTCATTTTAGTTTGCTGCCACTCTTTTGTTTCGTTTGTCCCTTCACTTCCTTCATCCTCCTCCCTACTGAGATCTTCTTGAAGGCTAAGTTTTGGAAATCATTGCCTATATGTGTAGGTATTGCTAGTTTTGCTATAGATCTCCAGCTTTTTGCATTGTCTTGCTATGTCTGTTTTAGTGTGCTGCCCTCAGATTTTGAGTTTTTGCCTTGGTTTCTTGAATCTTCCTCCCTGTTTCAAGGTTCATTTGAAGTGTAAGGTTTTGAAATCGCTGTCTTCAAGACTTTCGTGTCATTCCTTAGGTTGTTAGTGTTATCGATTTTCTTTCAAAATCTCTCTTTTAGTTCACGGTCCTTGTTTTTGCCTATGGTTTTTCTTTTGTTCCCTAATCTCGGTTGGTTTTTCACTTGTCAACGTTCATGTCTTCGTCTTCCATTCCATTCTAGCCACTTTTTGTTGTTTTTCCAGAACACCGTGGCTTTGTACATTGTCTTTCTACATCTCATTTTAGTTTGCTGCCACTCTTTTGTTTCGTTTGTCCCTTCACTTCCTTCATCCTCCTCCCTACTGAGATCTTCTTGAAGGCTAAGTTTTGGAAATCATTGCCTATATGTGTAGGTATTGCTAGTTTTGCTATAGATCTCCAGCTTTTTGCATTGTCTTGCTATGTCTGTTTTAGTGTGCTGCCCTCAGATTTTGAGGTTTTGCCTTGACTTCCTTAATCTTCCGCCCTAGTTAAGTTTTCTTTCTAAGTGGAAGCGTTTCCAGACTGGCCTTACTTTCTACCTTGTCTTTCCACAGCTTTTCAGTCTGCTGCCACTCTTTGGTTTAGTATTTCCCTTGACTTCCTTCATCCTCCTTTCTATTGAGATCTTATTGAAGGCTAAGTTTTGGAAATCATTCCCTATATGTGTAGGTATTGCTAGTTTTGCTATAGATCTCCAGCTTTTTGCATTGTCTTGCTATGTCTGTTTTAGTGTGCTGCCCTCAGTTTTTCGTTTTTGCCTTGGTTTCCTGAATCTTCCTCCCTGTTTCAAGGTTCATTTCAAGTGTAAGGTTTTGAAATCGCTGTCTTCAAGAGTTTTGTGTCATTCCTTAGGTTGTTAGTGTTATCGATTTTCTTTCAAAATCTCTCTTTTAGTTCGTGGTCCTTGTTTTTGCCTATGGTTTTTCTTTTGTTCCCTAATCTCGGTTGGTTTTTCACTTGTCAACGTTCATGTCTTCGTCTTCCATTCCATTCTAGCCACTCTTTGTTGTTTTTCCAGAACACCGTGGCTTTGTACATTGTCTTTCTACATCTCATTTTAGTCTGCTGCCACTCTTTGGTTTAGTATTTCCCTTCACTTCCTTCATCCTCCTTTCTATTGAGATCTTCTTGATGCTAAGGTTTTTAAATCATTTCCTGTATTTGTAGGTATTGCTAGATTTGCTCTTGATCTCCAGCTTTTTGCACAGCCTTGCTATGTCTGTTTTAGTGTGCTGCCCTCAGTTTTTCGTTTTTGCCTTGGTTTCCTGAATCTTCCTCCCTGTTTCAAGGTTCATTTGAAGTGTAAGGTTTTGAAATCGCTGTCTTCAAGAGTTTTGTGTCATTCCTTAGGTTGTTAGTATTATCGATTTTCTTTCAAAATCTCTCTTTTAGTTCACGGTCCTTGTTTTTGCCTATGGTTTTTCTTTTGTTCCCTAATCTCGGTTGGTTTTTTACTTGTCAACGTTCATGTCTTCGTCTTCCATTCCATTCTAGCCACTTTTTGTTGTTTTTCCAGAACACCGTGGCTTTGTACATTGTCTTTCTACATCTCATTTTAGTCTGCTGCCACTCTTTGGTTTAGTATTTCCCTTCACTTCCTTCATCCTCCTTTCTATTGAGATCTTCTTGATGCTAAGGTTTTTAATTCATTTCCTGTATTTGTAGGTATTGCTAGATTTGCTATAGATCTCCAGCTTTTTGCACAGCCTTGCTATGTCTGTTTTAGTGTGCTGCCCTCAGTTTTTCGTTTTTGCCTTGGTTTCCTGAATCTTCCTCCCTGTTTCAAGGTTCATTTGAAGTGTAAGGTTTTGAAATCGCTGTCTTCAAGAGTTTTGTGTCATTCCTTAGGTTGTTAGTATTATCGATTTTCTTTCAAAATCTCTCTTTTAGTTCACGGTCCTTGTTTTTGCCTATGGTTTTTCTTTTGTTCCCTAATCTCGGTTGGTTTTTCACTTGTCAACGTTCATGTCTTCGTCTTCCATTCCATTCTAGCCACTTTTTGTTGTTTTTCCAGAACACCGTGGCTTTGTACATTGTCTTTCTACATCTCATTTTAGTTTGCTGCCACTCTTTTGTTTCGTTTGTCCCTTCACTTCCTTCATCCTCCTCCCTACTGAGATCTTCTTGAAGGCTAAGTTTTGGAAATCATCGCCTATATGTGTAGGTATTGCTAGTTTTGCTATAGATCTCCAGCTTTTTGCATTGTCTTTCTATGTCTGTTTTAGTGTGCTGCCCTCAGATTTTGAGTTTTTGCCTTGACTTCCTTAATCTTCCTCCCTAGTTAAGTTTTCTTTCTAAGTGGAAGCGTTTCCAGACTGGCCTTACTTTCTACATTGTCTTTCCACAGCTTTTCAGTCTGCTGCCACTCTTTGGTTTAGTATTTCCCTTCACTTCCTTCATCCTCCTTTCTATTGAGATCTTCTTGAAGGCTAAGGTTTTTAAATCATTTCCTGTATTTGTAGTTATTGCTAGATTTGCTCTTGATCTCCAGCTTTTTGCACAGCCTTGCTATGTCTGTTTTAGTGTGCTGCCCTCAGTTTTTCGTTTTTGCCTTGGTTTCCTGAATCTTCCTCCCTGTTTCAAGGTTCATTTGAAGTGTAAGGTTTTGAAATCGCTGTCTTCAAGAGTTTTGTGTCATTCCTTAGGTTGTTAGTGTTATCGATTTTCTTTCAAAATCTCTCTTTTAGTTCACGGTCCTTGTTTTTGCCTATGGTTTTTCTTTTGTTCCCTAATCTCGGTTGGTTTTTCACTTGTCAACGTTCATGTCTTCGTCTTCCATTCCATTCTAGCCACTTTTTGTTGTTTTTCCAGAACACCGTGGCTTTGTACATTGTCTTTCTACATCTCATTTTAGTTTGCTGCCACTCTTTTGTTTCGTTTGTCCCTTCACTTCCTTCATCGTCCTCCCTACTGAGATCTTCTTGAAGGCTAAGTTTTGGAAATCATCGCCTATATGTGTAGGTATTGCTAGTTTTGCTAGAGATCTCCAGCTTTTTGCATTGTCTTGCTATGTCTGTTTTAGTGTGCTGCCCTCAAATTTTGAGTTTTTGCCTTGGTTTCCTGAATCTTCCTCCCTGTTTCAAGGTTCATTTGAAGTGTAAGGTTTTGAAATCGCTGTCTTCAAGAGTTTTGTGTCATTCCTTAGGTTGTTAGTGTTATCGATTTTCTTTCAAAATCTCTCTTTTAGTTCGTGGTCCTTGTTTTTGCCTATGGTTTTTCTTTTGTTCCCTAATCTCGGTTGGTTTTTCACTTGTCAACGTTCATGTCTTCGTCTTCCATTCCATTCTAGCCACTTTTTGTTGTTTTTCCAGAACACCGTGGCTTTGTACATTGTCTTTCTACATCTCATTTTAGTTTGCTGCCACTCTTTTGTTTCGTTTGTCCCTTCACTTCCTTCATCCTCCTCCCTACTGAGATCTTCTTGAAGGCTAAGTTTTGGAAATCATTGCCTATATGTGTAGGTATTGCTAGTTTTGCTATAGATCTCCAGCTTTTTGCATTGTCTTTCTATGTCTGTTTTAGTGTGCTGCCCTCAGATTTTGAGTTTTTGCCTTGACTTCCTTAATCTTCCGCCCTAGTTAAGTTTTCTTTCTAAGTGGAAGCGTTTCCAGACTGGCCTTACTTTCTACATTGTCTTTCCACAGCTTTTCAGTCTGCTGCCACTCTTTGGTTTAGTATTTCCCTTCACTTCCTTCATCCTCCTTTCTATTGAGATCTTATTGAAGGCTAAGTTTTGGAAATCATTGCCTATATGTGTAGTTATTGCTAGTTTTGCTATAGATCTCCAGCTTTTTGCATTGTCTTTCTATGTCTGTTTTAGTGTGCTGCCCTCAGTTTTTCGTTTTTGCCTTGGTTTCCTGAATCTTCCTCCCTGTTTCAAGGTTCATTTGAAGTGTAAGGTTTTGAAATCGCTGTCTTCAAGAGTTTTGTGTCATTCCTTAGGTTGTTAGTATTATCGATTTTCTTTCAAAATCTCTCTTTTAGTTCACGGTCCTTGTTTTTGCCTATGGTTTTTCTTTTGTTCCCTAATCTCGGTTGGTTTTTTCACTTGTCAACGTTCATGTCTTCGTCTTCCATTCCATTCCAGCCACTTTTTGTTGTTTTTCCAGAACACCGTGGCTTTGTACATTGTCTTTCTACATCTCATTTTAGTTTGCTGCCACTCTTTTGTTTCGTTTGTCCCTTCACTTCCTTCATCCTCCTCCCTACTGAGATCTTCTTGAAGGCTAAGTTTTGGAAATCATTGCCTATATGTGTAGGTATTGCTAGTTTTGCTATAGATCTCCAGCTTTTTGCATTGTCTTTCTATGTCTGTTTTAGTGTGCTGCCGTCAGATTTTGAGTTTTTGCCTTGACTTCCTTAATCTTCCTCCCTAGTTAAGTTTTCTTTCTAAGTGGAAGCGTTTCCAGACTGGCCTTACTTTCTACATTGTCTTTCCACAGCTTTTCAGTCTGCTGCCACTCTTTGGTTTAGTATTTCCCTTCACTTCCTTCATCCTCCTCCCTACTGAGATCTTATTGAAGGCTAAGTTTTGGAAATCATTGCCTATATGTGTAGGTATTGCTAGTTTTGCTATAGATCTCCAGCTTTTTGCATTGTCTTGCTATGTCTGTTTTAGTGTGCTGCCCTCAGTTTTTCGTTTTTGCCTTGGTTTCCTGAATCTTCCTCCCTGTTTCAAGGTTCATTTCAAGTGTAAGGTTTTGAAATCGCTGTCTTCAAGAGTTTTGTGTCATTCCTTAGGTTGTTAGTATTATCGATTTTCTTTCAAAATCTCTCTTTTAGTTCACGGTCCTTGTTTTTGCCTATGGTTTTTCTTTTGTTCCCTAATCTCGGTTGGTTTTTTACTTGTCAACGTTTATGTCTTCGTCTTCCATTCCATTCTAGCCACTTTTTCTTGTTTTTCCAGAACACCGTGGCTTTGTACATTGTCTTTCTACATCTCATTTTAGTCTGCTGCCACTCTTTGGTTTAGTATTTCCCTTCACTTCCTTCATCCTCCTTTCTATTGAGATCTTCTTGATGCTAAGGTTTTTAAATCATTTCCTGTATTTGTAGGTATTGCTAGATTTGCTCTTGATCTGCAGCTTTTTGCACAGCCTTGCTATGTCTGTTTTAGTGTGCTGCCCTCAGTTTTTCGTTTTTGCCTTGGTTTCCTGAATCTTCCTCCCTGTTTCAAGGTTCATTTGAAGTGTAAGGTTTTGAAATCGCTGTCTTCAAGAGTTTTGTGTCATTCCTTAGGTTGTTAGTATTATCGATTTTCTTTCAAAATCTCTCTTTTAGTTCACGGTCCTTGTTTTTGCCTATGGTTTTTCTTTTGTTCCCTAATCTCGGTTGGTTTTTCACTTGTCAACGTTCATGTCTTCGTCTTCCATTCCATTCTAGCCACTTTTTGTTGTTTTTCCAGAACACCGTGGCTTTGTACATTGTCTTTCTACATCTCATTTTAGTTTGCTGCCACTCTTTTGTTTCGTTTGTCCCTTCACTTCCTTCATCCTCCTCCCTACTGAGATCTTCTTGAAGGCTAAGTTTTGGAAATCATTGCCTATATGTGTAGGTATTGCTAGTTTTGCTATAGATCTCCAGCTTTTTGCATTGTCTTTCTATGTCTGTTTTAGTGTGCTGCCCTCAGATTTTGAGTTTTTGCCTTGACTTCCTTAATCTTCCGCCCTAGTTAAGTTTTCTTTCTAAGTGGAAGCGTTTCCAGACTGGCCTTACTTTCTACATTGTCTTTCCACAGCTTTTCAGTCTGCTGCCACTCTTTGGTTTAGTATTTCCCTTCACTTCCTTCATCCTCCTCCCTACTGAGATCTTCTTGAAGGCTAAGTTTTGGAAATCATTGCCTATATGTGTAGTTATTGCTAGTTTTGCTATAGATCTCCAGCTTTTTGCATTGTCTTTCTATGTCTGTTTTAGTGTGCTGCCCTCAGTTTTTCGTTTTTGCCTTGGTTTCCTGAATCTTCCTCCCTGTTTCAAGGTTCATTTGAAGTGTAAGGTTTTGAAATCGCTGTCTTCAAGAGTTTTGTGTCATTCCTTAGGTTGTTAGTATTATCGATTTTCTTTCAAAATCTCTCTTTTAGTTCACGGTCCTTGTTTTTGCCTATGGTTTTTCTTTTGTTCCCTAATCTCGGTTGGTTTTTCACTTGTCAACGTTCATGTCTTCGTCTTCCATTCCATTCTAGCCACTTTTTGTTGTTTTTCCAGAACACCGTGGCTTTGTACATTGTCTTTCTACATCTCATTTTAGTTTGCTGCCACTCTTTTGTTTCGTTTGTCCCTTCACTTCCTTCATCCTCCTCCCTACTGAGATCTTCTTGAAGGCTAAGTTTTGGAAATCATTGCCTATATGTGTAGGTATTGCTAGTTTTGCTATAGATCTCCAGCTTTTTGCATTGTCTTTCTATGTCTGTTTTAGTGTGCTGCCCTCAGATTTTGAGGTTTTGCCTTGACTTCCTTAATCTTCCTCCCTAGTTAAGTTTTCTTTCTAAGTGGAAGCGTTTCCAGACTGGCCTTACTTTCTACATTGTCTTTCCACAGCTTTTCAGTCTGCTGCCACTCTTTGGTTTAGTATTTCCCTTCACTTCCTTCATCCTCCTCCCTACTGAGATCTTCTTGAAGGCTAAGTTTTGGAAATCATTGCCTATATGTGTAGGTATTGCTAGTTTTGCTATAGATCTCCAGCTTTTTGCACAGCCTTGCTATGTCTGTTTTAGTGTGCTGCCCTCAGTTTTTCGTTTTTGCCTTGGTTTCCTGAATCTTCCTCCCTGTTTCAAGGTTCATTTGAAGTGTAAGGTTTTGAAATCGCTGTCTTCAAGAGTTTTGTGTCATTCCTTAGGTTGTTAGTATTATCGATTTTCTTTCAAAATCTCTCTTTTAGTTCACGGTCCTTGTTTTTGCCTATGGTTTTTCTTTTGTTCCCTAATCTCGGTTGGTTTTTCACTTGTCAACGTTCATGTCTTCGTCTTCCATTCCATTCTAGCCACTTTTTGTTGTTTTTCCAGAACACCGTGGCTTTGTACATTGTCTTTCTACATCTCATTTTAGTTTGCTGCCACTCTTTTGTTTCGTTTGTCCCTTCACTTCCTTCATCCTCCTCCCTACTGAGATCTTCTTGAAGGCTAAGTTTTGGAAATCATTGCCTATATGTGTAGGTATTGCTAGTTTTGCTATAGATCTCCAGCTTTTTGCATTGTCTTTCTATGTCTGTTTTAGTGTGCTGCACTCAGATTTTGAGTTTTTGCCTTGGTTTCCTGAATCTTCCTCCCTGTTTCAAGGTTCATTTGAAGTGTAAGGTTTTGAAATCACTGTCTTCAAGAGTTTTGTGTCATTCCTTAGGTTGTTAGTATTATCGATTTTCTTTCAAAATCTCTCTTTTAGTTCACGGTCCTTGTTTTTGCCTATGGTTTTTCTTTTGTTCCCTAATCTCGGTTGGTTTTTCACTTGTCAACGTTCATGTCTTCGTCTTCCATTCCATTCTAGCCACTTTTTGTTGTTTTTCCAGAACACCGTGGCTTTGTACATTGTCTTTCTACATCTCATTTTAGTTTGCTGCCACTCTTTTGTTTCGTTTGTCCCTTCACTTCCTTCATCCTCCTCCCTACTGAGATCTTCTTGAAGGCTAAGTTTTGGAAATCATTGCCTATATGTGTAGGTATTGCTAGTTTTGCTATAGATCTCCAGCTTTTTGCATTGTCTTGCTATGTCTGTTTTAGTGTGCTGCCCTCAGATTTTGAGGTTTTGCCTTGACTTCCTTAATCTTCCGCCCTAGTTAAGTTTTCTTTCTAAGTGGAAGCGTTTCCAGACTGGCCTTACTTTCTACATTGTCTTTCCACAGCTTTTCAGTCTGCTGCCACTCTTTGGTTTAGTATTTCCCTTCACTTCCTTCATCCTCCTTTCTATTGAGATCTTATTGAAGGCTAAGTTTTGGAAATCATTGCCTATATGTGTAGGTATTGCTAGTTTTGCTATAGATCTCCAGCTTTTTGCATTGTCTTTCTATGTCTGTTTTAGTGTGCTGCCCTCAGTTTTTCGTTTTTGCCTTGGTTTCCTGAATCTTCCTCCCTGTTTCAAGGTTCATTTGAAGTGTAAGGTTTTGAAATCGCTGTCTTCAAGAGTTTTGTGTCATTCCTTAGGTTGTTAGTGTTATCGATTTTCTTTCAAAATCTCTCTTTTAGTTCACGGTCCTTGTTTTTGCCTATGGTTTTTCTTTTGTTCCCTAATCTCGGTTGGTTTTTCACTTGTCAACGTTCATGTCTTCGTCTTCCATTCCATTCTAGCCACTTTTTGTTGTTTTTCCAGAACACCGTGGCTTTGTACATTGTCTTTCTACATCTCATTTTAGTTTGCTGCCACTCTTTTGTTTCGTTTGTCCCTTCACTTCCTTCATCCTCCTCCCTACTGAGATCTTCTTGAAGGCTAAGTTTTGGAAATCATTGCCTATATGTGTAGGTATTGCTAGTTTTGCTATAGATCTCCAGCTTTTTGCATTGTCTTTCTATGTCTGTTTTAGTGTGCTGCACTCAGATTTTGAGTTTTTGCCTTGGTTTCCTGAATCTTCCTCCCTGTTTCAAGGTTCATTTGAAGTGTAAGGTTTTGAAATCACTGTCTTCAACAGTTTTGTGTCATTCCTTAGGTTGTTAGTGTTATCGATTTTCTTTCAAAATCTCTCTTTTAGTTCACGGTCCTTGTTTTTGCCTATGGTTTTTCTTTTGTTCCCTAATCTCGGTTGGTTTTTCACTTGTCAACGTTCATGTCTTCGTCTTCCATTCCATTCTAGCCACTTTTTGTTGTTTTTCCAGAACACCGTGGCTTTGTACATTGTCTTTCTACATCTCATTTTAGTTTGCTGCCACTCTTTTGTTTCGTTTGTCCCTTCACTTCCTTCATCCTCCTCCCTACTGAGATCTTCTTGAAGGCTAAGTTTTGGAAATCATTGCCTATATGTGTAGGTATTGCTAGTTTTGCTATAGATCTCCAGCTTTTTGCATTGTCTTTCTATGTCTGTTTTAGTGTGCTGCACTCAGATTTTGAGTTTTTGCCTTGGTTTCCTGAATCTTCCTCCCTGTTTCAAGGTTCATTTGAAGTGTAAGGTTTTGAAATCGCTGTCTTCAAGAGTTTTGTGTCATTCCTTAGGTTGTTAGTATTATCGATTTTCTTTCAAAATCTCTCTTTTAGTTCACGGTCCTTGTTTTTGCCTATGGTTTTTCTTTTGTTCCCTAATCTCGGTTGGTTTTTCACTTGTCAACGTTCATGTCTTCGTCTTCCATTCCATTCTAGCCACTTTTTGTTGTTTTTCCAGAACACCGTGGCTTTGTACATTGTCTTTCTACATCTCATTTTAGTTTGCTGCCACTCTTTTGTTTCGTTTGTCCCTTCACTTCCTTCATCCTCCTCCCTACTGAGATCTTCTTGAAGGCTAAGTTTTGGAAATCATTGCCTATATGTGTAGGTATTGCTAGTTTTGCTATAGATCTCCAGCTTTTTGCATTGTCTTGCTATGTCTGTTTTAGTGTGCTGCCCTCAGATTTTGAGGTTTTGCCTTGACTTCCTTAATCTTCCGCCCTAGTTAAGTTTTCTTTCTAAGTGGAAGCGTTTCCAGACTGGCCTTACTTTCTACATTGTCTTTCCACAGCTTTTCAGTCTGCTGCCACTCTTTGGTTTAGTATTTCCCTTCACTTCCTTCATCCTCCTCCCTACTGAGATCTTCTTGAAGGCTAAGTTTTGGAAATCATTGCCTATATGTGTAGTTATTGCTAGTTTTGCTATAGATCTCCAGCTTTTTGCATTGTCTTTCTATGTCTGTTTTAGTGTGCTGCCCTCAGTTTTTCGTTTTTGCCTTGGTTTCCTGAATCTTCCTCCCTGTTTCAAGGTTCATTTGAAGTGTAAGGTTTTGAAATCGCTGTCTTCAAGAGTTTTGTGTCATTCTTTAGGTTGTTAGTATTATCAATTTTCTTTCAAAATCTCTCTTTTAGTTCACAGTCCTTGTTTTTGCCTATGGTTTTTCTTTTGTTCCCTAATCTCGGTTGGTTTTTCACTTGTCAACGTTCATGTCTTCGTCTTCCATTCCATTCTAGCCACTTTTTGTTGTTTTTCCAGAACACCGTGGCTTTGTACATTGTCTTTCTACATCTCATTTTAGTTTGCTGCCACTCTTTTGTTTCGTTTGTCCCTTCACTTCCTTCATCCTCCTCCCTACTGAGATCTTCTTGAAGGCTAAGTTTTGGAAATCATTGCCTATATGTGTAGGTATTGCTAGTTTTGCTATAGATCTCCAGCTTTTTGCATTGTCTTTCTATGTCTGTTTTAGTGTGCTGCCCTCAGATTTTGAGTTTTTGCCTTGGTTTCCTGAATCTTCCTCCCTGTTTCAAGGTTCATTTGAAGTGTAAGGTTTTGAAATCACTGTCTTCAAGAGTTTTGTGTCATTCCTTAGGTTGTTAGTGTTATCGATTTTCTTTCAAAATCTCTCTTTTAGTTCACGGTCCTTGTTTTTGCCTATGGTTTTTCTTTTGTTCCCTAATCTCGGTTGGTTTTTCACTTGTCAACGTTCATGTCTTCGTCTTCCATTCCATTCTAGCCACTTTTTGTTGTTTTTCCAGAACACCGTGGCTTTGTACATTGTCTTTCTACATCTCATTTTAGTTTGCTGCCACTCTTTTGTTTCGTTTGTCCCTTCACTTACTTCATCCTCCTCCCTACTGAGATCTTCTTGAAGGCTAAGTTTTGGAAATCATTGCCTATATGTGTAGGTATTGCTAGTTTTGCTATAGATCTCCCGCTTTTTGCATTGTCTTTCTATGTCTGTTTTAGTGTGCTGCACTCAGATTTTGAGTTTTTGCCTTGGTTTCCTGAATCTTCCTCCCTGTATCAAGGTTCATTTGAAGTGTAAGGTTTTGAAATCGCTGTCTTCAAGAGTTTTGTGTCATTCCTTAGGTTGTTAGTATTATCGATTTTCTTTCAAAATCTCTCTTTTAGTTCACGGTCCTTGTTTTTGCCTATGGTTTTTCTTTTGTTCCCTAATCTCGGTTGGTTTTTCACTTGTCAACGTTCATGTCTTCGTCTTCCATTCCATTCTAGCCACTTTTTGTTGTTTTTCCAGAACACCGTGGCTTTGTACATTGTCTTTCTACATCTCATTTTAGTTTGCTGCCACTCTTTTGTTTCGTTTGTCCCTTCACTTCCTTCATCCTCCTCCCTACTGAGATCTTCTTGAAGGCTAAGTTTTGGAAATCATTGCCTATATGTGTAGGTATTGCTAGTTTTGCTATAGATCTCCAGCTTTTTGCATTGTCTTGCTATGTCTGTTTTAGTGTGCTGCCCTCAGATTTTGAGGTTTTGCCTTGACTTCCTTAATCTTCCGCCCTAGTTAAGTTTTCTTTCTAAGTGGAAGCGTTTCCAGACTGGCCTTACTTTCTACATTGTCTTTCCACAGCTTTTCAGTCTGCTGCCACTCTTTGGTTTAGTATTTCCCTTCACTTCCTTCATCCTCCTTTCTATTGAGATCTTCTTGATGCTAAGGTTTTTAAATCATTTCCTGTATTTGTAGGTATTGCTAGATTTGCTCTTGATCTGCAGCTTTTTGCACAGCCTTGCTATGTCTGTTTTAGTGTGCTGCCCTCAGTTTTTCGTTTTTGCCTTGGTTTCCTGAATCTTCCTCCCTGTTTCAAGGTTCATTTGAAGTGTAAGTTTTTGAAATCGCTGTCTTCAAGAGTTTTGTGTCGTTCCTTAGGTTGTTAGTATTATCGATTTTCTTTCAAAATCTCTCTTTTAGTTCACGGTCCTTGTTTTTGCATATGGTTTTTCTTTTGTTCCCTAATCTCGGTTGGTTTTTCACTTGTCAACGTTCATGTCTTCGTCTTCCATTCCATTCTAGCCACTTTTTGTTGTTTTTCCAGAACACCGTGGCTTTGTACATTGTCTTTCTACATCTCATTTTAGTTTGCTGCCACTCTTTTGTTTCGTTTGTCCCTTCACTTCCTTCATCCTCCTCCCTACTGAGATCTTCTTGAAGGCTAAGTTTTGGAAATCATTGCCTATATGTGTAGGTATTGCTAGTTTTGCTATAGATCTCCAGCTTTTTGCATTGTCTTTCTATGTCTGTTTTAGTGTGCTGCCATCAGATTTTGAGTTTTTGCCTTGACTTCCTTAATCTTCCTCCCTAGTTAAGTTTTCTTTCTAAGTGGAAGCGTTTCCAGACTGGCCTTACTTTCCACATTGTCTTTCCACAGCTTTTCAGTCTGCTGCCACTCTTTGGTTTAGTATTTCCCTTGACTTCCTTCATCCTCCTTTCTATTGAGATCTTATTGAAGGCTAAGGTTTTTAAATCATTTCCTGTATTTGTAGGTATTGCTAGATTTGCTCTTGATCTCAGCTTTTTGCACAGCCTTGCTATGTCTGTTTTAGTGTGCTGCCCTCAGTTTTTCGTTTTTGCCTTGGTTTCCTGAATCTTCCTCCCTGTTTCAAGGTTCATTTGAAGTGTAAGGTTTTGAAATCGCTGTCTTCAAGAGTTTTGTGTCATTCCTTAGGTTGTTAGTATTATCGATTTTCTTTCAAAATCTCTCTTTTAGTTCACGGTCCTTGTTTTTGCCTATGGTTTTTCTTTTGTTCCCTAATCTCGGTTGGTTTTTCACTTGTCAACGTTCATGTCTTCGTCTTCCATTCCATTCTAGCCACTTTTTGTTGTTTTTCCAGAACACCGTGGCTTTGTACATTGTCTTTCTACATCTCATTTTAGTTTGCTGCCACTCTTTTGTTTCGTTTGTCCCTTCACTTCCTTCATCCTCCTCCCTACTGAGATCTTCTTGAAGGCTAAGTTTTGGAAATCATTGCCTATATGTGTAGGTATTGCTAGTTTTGCTATAGATCTCCAGCTTTTTGCATTGTCTTGCTATGTCTGTTTTAGTGTGCTGCCCTCAGATTTTGAGGTTTTGCCTTGACTTCCTTAATCTTCCGCCCTAGTTAAGTTTTCTTTCTAAGTGGAAGCGTTTCCAGACTGGCCTTACTTTCTACATTGTCTTTCCACAGCTTTTCAGTCTGCTGCCACTCTTTGGTTTAGTATTTCCCTTCACTTCCTTCATCCTCCTTTCTATTGAGATCTTATTGAAGGCTAAGTTTTGGAAATCATTGCCTATATGTGTAGGTATTGCTAGTTTTGCTATAGATCTCCAGCTTTTTGCATTGTCTTTCTATGTCTGTTTTAGTGTGCTGCCCTCAGTTTTTCGTTTTTGCCTTGGTTTCCTGAATCTTCCTCCCTGTTTCAAGGTTCATTTGAAGTGTAAGGTTTTGAAATCGCTGTCTTCAAGAGTTTTGTGTCATTCCTTAGGTTGTTAGTGTTATCGATTTTCTTTCAAAATCTCTCTTTTAGTTCACGGTCCTTGTTTTTGCCTATGGTTTTTCTTTTGTTCCCTAATCTCGGTTGGTTTTTCACTTGTCAACGTTCATGTCTTCGTCTTCCATTCCATTCTAGCCACTTTTTGTTGTTTTTCCAGAACACCGTGGCTTTGTACATTGTCTTTCTACATCTCATTTTAGTTTGCTGCCACTCTTTTGTTTCGTTTGTCCCTTCACTTCCTTCATCCTCCTCCCTACTGAGATCTTCTTGAAGGCTAAGTTTTGGAAATCATTGCCTATATGTGTAGGTATTGCTAGTTTTGCTATAGATCTCCAGCTTTTTGCATTGTCTTTCTATGTCTGTTTTAGTGTGCTGCACTCAGATTTTGAGTTTTTGCCTTGGTTTCCTGAATCTTCCTCCCTGTTTCAAGGTTCATTTGAAGTGTAAGGTTTTGAAATCACTGTCTTCAAGAGTTTTGTGTCATTCCTTAGGTTGTTAGTGTTATCGATTTTCTTTCAAAATCTCTCTTTTAGTTCACGGTCCTTGTTTTTGCCTATGGTTTTTCTTTTGTTCCCTAATCTCGGTTGGTTTTTCACTTGTCAACGTTCATGTCTTCGTCTTCCATTCCATTCTAGCCACTTTTTGTTGTTTTTCCAGAACACCGTGGCTTTGTACATTGTCTTTCTACATCTCATTTTAGTTTGCTGCCACTCTTTTGTTTCGTTTGTCCCTTCACTTCCTTCATCCTCCTCCCTACTGAGATCTTCTTGAAGGCTAAGTTTTGGAAATCATTGCCTATATGTGTAGGTATTGCTAGTTTTGCTATAGATCTCCAGCTTTTTGCATTGTCTTTCTATGTCTGTTTTAGTGTGCTGCACTCAGATTTTGAGTTTTTGCCTTGGTTTCCTGAATCTTCCTCCCTGTTTCAAGGTTCATTTGAAGTGTAAGGTTTTGAAATCGCTGTCTTCAAGAGTTTTGTGTCATTCCTTAGGTTGTTAGTATTATCGATTTTCTTTCAAAATCTCTCTTTTAGTTCACGGTCCTTGTTTTTGCCTATGGTTTTTCTTTTGTTCCCTAATCTCGGTTGGTTTTTCACTTGTCAACGTTCATGTCTTCGTCTTCCATTCCATTCTAGCCACTTTTTGTTGTTTTTCCAGAACACCGTGGCTTTGTACATTGTCTTTCTACATCTCATTTTAGTTTGCTGCCACTCTTTTGTTTCGTTTGTCCCTTCACTTCCTTCATCCTCCTCCCTACTGAGATCTTCTTGAAGGCTAAGTTTTGGAAATCATTGCCTATATGTGTAGGTATTGCTAGTTTTGCTATAGATCTCCAGCTTTTTGCATTGTCTTGCTATGTCTGTTTTAGTGTGCTGCCCTCAGATTTTGAGGTTTTGCCTTGACTTCCTTAATCTTCCGCCCTAGTTAAGTTTTCTTTCTAAGTGGAAGCGTTTCCAGACTGGCCTTACTTTCTACATTGTCTTTCCACAGCTTTTCAGTCTGCTGCCACTCTTTGGTTTAGTATTTCCCTTCACTTCCTTCATCCTCCTCCCTACTGAGATCTTCTTGAAGGCTAAGTTTTGGAAATCATTGCCTATATGTGTAGTTATTGCTAGTTTTGCTATAGATCTCCAGCTTTTTGCATTGTCTTTCTATGTCTGTTTTAGTGTGCTGCCCTCAGTTTTTCGTTTTTGCCTTGGTTTCCTGAATCTTCCTCCCTGTTTCAAGGTTCATTTGAAGTGTAAGGTTTTGAAATCGCTGTCTTCAAGAGTTTTGTGTCATTCTTTAGGTTGTTAGTATTATCAATTTTCTTTCAAAATCTCTCTTTTAGTTCACAGTCCTTGTTTTTGCCTATGGTTTTTCTTTTGTTCCCTAATCTCGGTTGGTTTTTCACTTGTCAACGTTCATGTCTTCGTCTTCCATTCCATTCTAGCCACTTTTTGTTGTTTTTCCAGAACACCGTGGCTTTGTACATTGTCTTTCTACATCTCATTTTAGTTTGCTGCCACTCTTTTGTTTCGTTTGTCCCTTCACTTCCTTCATCCTCCTCCCTACTGAGATCTTCTTGAAGGCTAAGTTTTGGAAATCATTGCCTATATGTGTAGGTATTGCTAGTTTTGCTATAGATCTCCAGCTTTTTGCATTGTCTTTCTATGTCTGTTTTAGTGTGCTGCCCTCAGATTTTGAGTTTTTGCCTTGGTTTCCTGAATCTTCCTCCCTGTTTCAAGGTTCATTTGAAGTGTAAGGTTTTGAAATCACTGTCTTCAAGAGTTTTGTGTCATTCCTTAGGTTGTTAGTGTTATCGATTTTCTTTCAAAATCTCTCTTTTAGTTCACGGTCCTTGTTTTTGCCTATGGTTTTTCTTTTGTTCCCTAATCTCGGTTGGTTTTTCACTTGTCAACGTTCATGTCTCCGTCTTCCATTCCATTCTAGCCACTTTTTGTTGTTTTTCCAGAACACCGTGGCTTTGTACATTGTCTTTCTACATCTCATTTTAGTTTGCTGCCACTCTTTTGTTTCGTTTGTCCCTTCACTTACTTCATCCTCCTCCCTACTGAGATCTTCTTGAAGGCTAAGTTTTGGAAATCATTGCCTATATGTGTAGGTATTGCTAGTTTTGCTATAGATCTCCCGCTTTTTGCATTGTCTTTCTATGTCTGTTTTAGTGTGCTGCACTCAGATTTTGAGTTTTTGCCTTGGTTTCCTGAATCTTCCTCCCTGTATCAAGGTTCATTTGAAGTGTAAGGTTTTGAAATCGCTGTCTTCAAGAGTTTTGTGTCATTCCTTAGGTTGTTAGTGTTATCGATTTTCTTTCAAAATCTCTCTTTTAGTTCGTGGTCCTTGTTTTTGCCTATGGTTTTTCTTTTGTTCCCTAATCTCGGTTGGTTTTTCACTTGTCAACGTTCATGTCTTCGTCTTCCATTCCATTCTAGCCACTTTTTGTTGTTTTTCCAGAACACCGTGGCTTTGTACATTGTCTTTCTACATCTCATTTTAGTTTGCTGCCACTCTTTTGTTTCGTTTGTCCCTTCACTTCCTTCATCCTCCTCCCTACTGAGATCTTCTTGAAGGCTAAGTTTTGGAAATCATTGCCTATATGTGTAGGTATTGCTAGTTTTGCTATAGATCTCCAGCTTTTTGCATTGTCTTTCTATGTCTGTTTTAGTGTGCTGCCCTCAGATTTTGAGTTTTTGCCTTGACTTCCTTAATCTTCCGCCCTAGTTAAGTTTTCTTTCTAAGTGGAAGCGTTTCCAGACTGGCCTTACTTTCTACATTGTCTTTCCACAGCTTTTCAGTCTGCTGCCACTCTTTGGTTTAGTATTTCCCTTCACTTCCTTCATCCTCCTTTCTATTGAGATCTTATTGAAGGCTAAGTTTTGGAAATCATTGCCTATATGTGTAGGTATTGCTAGTTTTGCTATAGATCTCCAGCTTTTTGCATTGTCTTGCTATGTCTGTTTTAGTGTGCTGCCCTCAGTTTTTCGTTTTTGCCTTGGTTTCCTGAATCTTCCTCCCTGTTTCAAGGTTCATTTGAAGTGTAAGGTTTTGAAATCGCTGTCTTCAAGAGTTTTGTGTCATTCCTTAGGTTGTTAGTATTATCGATTTTCTTTCAAAATCTCTCTTTTAGTTCACGGTCCTTGTTTTTGCCTATGGTTTTTCTTTTGTTCCCTAATCTCGGTTGGTTTTTTCACTTGTCAACGTTCATGTCTTCGTCTTCCATTCCATTCCAGCCACTTTTTGTTGTTTTTCCAGAACACCGTGGCTTTGTACATTGTCTTTCTACATCTCATTTTAGTTTGCTGACACTCTTTTGTTTCGTTTGTCCCTTCACTTCCTTCATCCTCCTCCCTACTGAGATCTTCTTGAAGGCTAAGTTTTGGAAATCATTGCCTATATGTGTAGGTATTGCTAGTTTTGCTATAGATCTCCAGCTTTTTGCATTGTCTTTCTATGTCTGTTTTAGTGTGCTGCCGTCAGATTTTGAGTTTTTGCCTTGACTTCCTTAATCTTCCTCCCTAGTTAAGTTTTCTTTCTAAGTGGAAGCGTTTCCAGACTGGCCTTACTTTCTACATTGTCTTTCCACAGCTTTTCAGTCTGCTGCCACTCTTTGGTTTAGTATTTCCCTTCACTTCCTTCATCCTCCTCCCTACTGAGATCTTCTTGAAGGCTAAGATTTGGAAATCATTGCCTATATGTGTAGGTATTGCTAGTTTTGCTATAGATCTCCAGCTTTTTGCATTGTCTTTCTATGTCTGTTTTAGTGTGCTGCCCTCAGTTTTTCGTTTTTGCCTTGGTTTCCTGAATCTTCCTCCCTGTTTCAAGGTTCATTTGAAGTGTAAGGTTTTGAAATCGCTGTCTTCAAGAGTTTTGTGTCATTCCTTAGGTTGTTAGTATTATCGATTTTCTTTCAAAATCTCTCTTTTAGTTCACAGTCCTTGTTTTTGCCTATGGTTTTTCTTTTGTTCCCTAATCTCGGTTGGTTTTTCACTTGTCAACGTTCATGTCTTCGTCTTCCATTCCATTCTAGCCACTTTTTGTTGTTTTTCCAGAACACCGTGGCTTTGTACATTGTCTTTCTACATCTCATTTTAGTTTGCTGCCACTCTTTTGTTTCGTTTGTCCCTTCACTTCCTTCATCCTCCTCCCTACTGAGATCTTCTTGAAGGCTAAGTTTTGGAAATCATTGCCTATATGTGTAGGTATTGCTAGTTTTGCTATAGATCTCCAGCTTTTTGCATTGTCTTTCTATGTCTGTTTTAGTGTGCTGCCCTCAGTTTTTCGTTTTTGCCTTGGTTTCCTGAATCTTCCTCCCTGTTTCAAGGTTCATTTGAAGTGTAAGGTTTTGAAATCGCTGTCTTCAAGAGTTTTGTGTCATTCCTTAGGTTGTTAGTATTATCGATTTTCTTTCAAAATCTCTCTTTTAGTTCACAGTCCTTGTTTTTGCCTATGGTTTTTCTTTTGTTCCCTAATCTCGGTTGGTTTTTCACTTGTCAACGTTCATGTCTTCGTCTTCCATTCCATTCTAGCCACTTTTTGTTGTTTTTCCAGAACACCGTGGCTTTGTACATTGTCTTTCTACATCTCATTTTAGTTTGCTGCCACTCTTTTGTTTCGTTTGTCCCTTCACTTCCTTCATCCTCCTCCCTACTGAGATCTTCTTGAAGGCTAAGTTTTGGAAATCATTGCCTATATGTGTAGGTATTGCTAGTTTTGCTATAGATCTCCAGCTTTTTGCATTGTCTTTCTATGTCTGTTTTAGTGTGCTGCCCTCAGTTTTTCGTTTTTGCCTTGGTTTCCTGAATCTTCCGCCCTAGTTAAGTTTTCTTTCTAAGTGGAAGCGTTTCCAGACTGGCCTTACTTTCTACCTTGTCTTTCCACAGCTTTTCAGTCTGCTGCCACTCTTTGGTTTAGTATTTCCCTTGACTTCCTTCATCCTCCTTTCTATTGAGATCTTATTGAAGGCTAAGTTTTGGAAATCATTCCCTATATGTGTAGGTATTGCTAGTTTTGCTATAGATCTCCAGCTTTTTGCATTGTCTTGCTATGTCTGTTTTAGTGTGCTGCCCTCAGTTTTTCGTTTTTGCCTTGGTTTCCTGAATCTTCCTCCCTGTTTCAAGGTTCATTTCAAGTGTAAGGTTTTGAAATCGCTGTCTTCAAGAGTTTTGTGTCATTCCTTAGGTTGTTAGTATTATCGATTTTCTTTCAAAATCTCTCTTTTAGTTCACGGTCCTTGTTTTTGCCTATGGTTTTTCTTTTGTTCCCTAATCTCGGTTGGTTTTTTACTTGTCAACGTTTATGTCTTCGTCTTCCATTCCATTCTAGCCACTTTTTCTTGTTTTTCCAGAACACCGTGGCTTTGTACATTGTCTTTCTACATCTCATTTTAGTCTGCTGCCACTCTTTGGTTTAGTATTTCCCTTCACTTCCTTCATCCTCCTTTCTATTGAGATCTTCTTGATGCTAAGGTTTTTAAATCATTTCCTGTATTTGTAGGTATTGCTAGATTTGCTCTTGATCTGCAGCTTTTTGCACAGCCTTGCTATGTCTGTTTTAGTGTGCTGCCCTCAGTTTTTCGTTTTTGCCTTGGTTTCCTGAATCTTCCTCCCTGTTTCAAGGTTCATTTGAAGTGTAAGGTTTTGAAATCGCTGTCTTCAAGAGTTTTGTGTCATTCCTTAGGTTGTTAGTATTATCGATTTTCTTTCAAAATCTCTCTTTTAGTTCACGGTCCTTGTTTTTGCCTATGGTTTTTCTTTTGTTCCCTAATCCCGGTTGGTTTTTCACTTGTCAACGTTCATGTCTTCGTCTTCCATTCCATTCTAGCCACTTTTTGTTGTTTTTCCAGAACACCGTGGCTTTGTACATTGTCTTTCTACATCTCATTTTAGTTTGCTGCCACTCTTTTGTTTCGTTTGTCCCTTCACTTCCTTCATCCTCCTCCCTACTGAGATCTTCTTGAAGGCTAAGTTTTGGAAATCATTGCCTATATGTGTAGGTATTGCTAGTTTTGCTATAGATCTCCAGCTTTTTGCATTGTCTTTCTATGTCTGTTTTAGTGTGCTGCCCTCAGATTTTGAGTGTTTGCCTTGACTTCCTTAATCTTCCGCCCTAGTTAAGTTTTCTTTCTAAGTGGAAGCGTTTCCAGACTGGCCTTACTTTCTACATTGTCTTTCCACAGCTTTTCAGTCTGCTGCCACTCTTTGGTTTAGTATTTCCCTTCACTTCCTTCATCCTCCTCCCTACTGAGATCTTCTTGAAGGCTAAGTTTTGGAAATCATTGCCTATATGTGTAGTTATTGCTAGTTTTGCTATAGATCTCCAGCTTTTTGCATTGTCTTTCTATGTCTGTTTTAGTGTGCTGCCCTCAGTTTTTCGTTTTTGCCTTGGTTTCCTGAATCTTCCTCCCTGTTTCAAGGTTCATTTCAAGTGTAAGGTTTTGAAATCGCTGTCTTCAAGAGTTTTGTGTCATTCCTTAGGTTGTTAGTATTATCGATTTTCTTTCAAAATCTCTCTTTTAGTTCACGGTCCTTGTTTTTGCCTATGGTTTTTCTTTTGTTCCCTAATCTCGGTTGGTTTTTCACTTGTCAACGTTCATGTCTTCGTCTTCCATTCCATTCTAGCCACTTTTTGTTGTTTTTCCAGAACACCGTGGCTTTGTACATTGTCTTTCTACATCTCATTTTAGTTTGCTGCCACTCTTTTGTTTCGTTTGTCCCTTCACTTCCTTCATCCTCCTCCCTACTGAGATCTTCTTGAAGGCTAAGTTTTGGAAATCATTGCCTATATGTGTAGGTATTGCTAGTTTTGCTATAGATCTCCAGCTTTTTGCATTGTCTTTCTATGTCTGTTTTAGTGTGCTGCCCTCAGATTTTGAGGTTTTGCCTTGACTTCCTTAATCTTCCTCCCTAGTTAAGTTTTCTTTCTAAGTGGAAGCGTTTCCAGACTGGCCTTACTTTCTACATTGTCTTTCCACAGCTTTTCAGTCTGCTGCCACTCTTTGGTTTAGTATTTCCCTTCACTTCCTTCATCCTCCTCCCTACTGAGATCTTCTTGAAGGCTAAGTTTTGGAAATCATTGCCTATATGTGTAGGTATTGCTAGTTTTGCTATAGATCTCCAGCTTTTTGCACAGCCTTGCTATGTCTGTTTTAGTGTGCTGCCCTCAGTTTTTCGTTTTTGCCTTGGTTTCCTGAATCTTCCTCCCTGTTTCAAGGTTCATTTGAAGTGTAAGGTTTTGAAATCGCTGTCTTCAAGAGTTTTGTGTCATTCCTTAGGTTGTTAGTATTATCGATTTTCTTTCAAAATCTCTCTTTTAGTTCACGGTCCTTGTTTTTGCCTATGGTTTTTCTTTTGTTCCCTAATCTCGGTTGGTTTTTCACTTGTCAACGTTCATGTCTTCGTCTTCCATTCCATTCTAGCCACTTTTTGTTGTTTTTCCAGAACACCGTGGCTTTGTACATTGTCTTTCTACATCTCATTTTAGTTTGCTGCCACTCTTTTGTTTCGTTTGTCCCTTCACTTCCTTCATCCTCCTCCCTACTGAGATCTTCTTGAAGGCTAAGTTTTGGAAATCATTGCCTATATGTGTAGGTATTGCTAGTTTTGCTATAGATCTCCAGCTTTTTGCATTGTCTTTCTATGTCTGTTTTAGTGTGCTGCACTCAGATTTTGAGTTTTTGCCTTGGTTTCCTGAATCTTCCTCCCTGTTTCAAGGTTCATTTGAAGTGTAAGGTTTTGAAATCACTGTCTTCAAGAGTTTTGTGTCATTCCTTAGGTTGTTAGTATTATCGATTTTCTTTCAAAATCTCTCTTTTAGTTCACGGTCCTTGTTTTTGCCTATGGTTTTTCTTTTGTTCCCTAATCTCGGTTGGTTTTTCACTTGTCAACGTTCATGTCTTCGTCTTCCATTCCATTCTAGCCACTTTTTGTTGTTTTTCCAGAACACCGTGGCTTTGTACATTGTCTTTCTACATCTCATTTTAGTTTGCTGCCACTCTTTTGTTTCGTTTGTCCCTTCACTTCCTTCATCCTCCTCCCTACTGAGATCTTCTTGAAGGCTAAGTTTTGGAAATCATTGCCTATATGTGTAGGTATTGCTAGTTTTGCTATAGATCTCCAGCTTTTTGCATTGTCTTGCTATGTCTGTTTTAGTGTGCTGCCCTCAGATTTTGAGGTTTTGCCTTGACTTCCTTAATCTTCCGCCCTAGTTAAGTTTTCTTTCTAAGTGGAAGCGTTTCCAGACTGGCCTTACTTTCTACATTGTCTTTCCACAGCTTTTCAGTCTGCTGCCACTCTTTGGTTTAGTATTTCCCTTCACTTCCTTCATCCTCCTTTCTATTGAGATCTTATTGAAGGCTAAGTTTTGGAAATCATTGCCTATATGTGTAGGTATTGCTAGTTTTGCTATAGATCTCCAGCTTTTTGCATTGTCTTTCTATGTCTGTTTTAGTGTGCTGCCCTCAGTTTTTCGTTTTTGCCTTGGTTTCCTGAATCTTCCTCCCTGTTTCAAGGTTCATTTGAAGTGTAAGTTTTTGAAATCGCTGTCTTCAAGAGTTTTGTGTCATTCCTTAGGTTGTTAGTGTTATCGATTTTCTTTCAAAATCTCTCTTTTAGTTCACGGTCCTTGTTTTTGCCTATGGTTTTTCTTTTGTTCCCTAATCTCGGTTGGTTTTTCACTTGTCAACGTTCATGTCTTCGTCTTCCATTCCATTCTAGCCACTTTTTGTTGTTTTTCCAGAACACCGTGGCTTTGTACATTGTCTTTCTACATCTCATTTTAGTTTGCTGCCACTCTTTTGTTTCGTTTGTCCCTTCACTTCCTTCATCCTCCTCCCTACTGAGATCTTCTTGAAGGCTAAGTTTTGGAAATCATTGCCTATATGTGTAGGTATTGCTAGTTTTGCTATAGATCTCCAGCTTTTTGCATTGTCTTTCTATGTCTGTTTTAGTGTGCTGCACTCAGATTTTGAGTTTTTGCCTTGGTTTCCTGAATCTTCCTCCCTGTTTCAAGGTTCATTTGAAGTGTAAGGTTTTGAAATCACTGTCTTCAAGAGTTTTGTGTCATTCCTTAGGTTGTTAGTGTTATCGATTTTCTTTCAAAATCTCTCTTTTAGTTCACGGTCCTTGTTTTTGCCTATGGTTTTTCTTTTGTTCCCTAATCTCGGTTGGTTTTTCACTTGTCAACGTTCATGTCTTCGTCTTCCATTCCATTCTAGCCACTTTTTGTTGTTTTTCCAGAACACCGTGGCTTTGTACATTGTCTTTCTACATCTCATTTTAGTTTGCTGCCACTCTTTTGTTTCGTTTGTCCCTTCACTTCCTTCATCCTCCTCCCTACTGAGATCTTCTTGAAGGCTAAGTTTTGGAAATCATTGCCTATATGTGTAGGTATTGCTAGTTTTGCTATAGATCTCCAGCTTTTTGCATTGTCTTGCTATGTCTGTTTTAGTGTGCTGCACTCAGATTTTGAGTTTTTGCCTTGGTTTCCTGAATCTTCCTCCCTGTTTCAAGGTTCATTTGAAGTGTAAGGTTTTGAAATCACTGTCTTCAAGAGTTTTGTGTCATTCCTTAGGTTGTTAGTGTTATCGATTTTCTTTCAAAATCTCTCTTTTAGTTCACGGTCCTTGTTTTTGCCTATGGTTTTTCTTTTGTTCCCTAATCTCGGTTGGTTTTTCACTTGTCAACGTTCATGTCTTCGTCTTCCATTCCATTCTAGCCACTTTTTGTTGTTTTTCCAGAACACCGTGGCTTTGTACATTGTCTTTCTACATCTCATTTTAGTTTGCTGCCACTCTTTTGTTTCGTTTGTCCCTTCACTTCCTTCATCCTCCTCCCTACTGAGATCTTCTTGAAGGCTAAGTTTTGGAAATCATTGCCTATATGTGTAGGTATTGCTAGTTTTGCTATAGATCTCCAGCTTTTTGCATTGTCTTGCTATGTCTGTTTTAGTGTGCTGCCCTCAGATTTTGAGGTTTTGCCTTGACTTCCTTAATCTTCCGCCCTAGTTAAGTTTTCTTTCTAAGTGGAAGCGTTTCCAGACTGGCCTTACTTTCTACATTGTCTTTCCACAGCTTTTCAGTCTGCTGCCACTCTTTGGTTTAGTATTTCCCTTCACTTCCTTCATCCTCCTCCCTACTGAGATCTTCTTGAAGGCTAAGTTTTGGAAATCATTGCCTATATGTGTAGTTATTGCTAGTTTTGCTATAGATCTCCAGCTTTTTGCATTGTCTTTCTATGTCTGTTTTAGTGTGCTGCCCTCAGTTTTTCGTTTTTGCCTTGGTTTCCTGAATCTTCCTCCCTGTTTCAAGGTTCATTTGAAGTGTAAGGTTTTGAAATCGCTGTCTTCAAGAGTTTTGTGTCATTCTTTAGGTTGTTAGTATTATCAATTTTCTTTCAAAATCTCTCTTTTAGTTCACAGTCCTTGTTTTTGCCTATGGTTTTTCTTTTGTTCCCTAATCTCGGTTGGTTTTTCACTTGTCAACGTTCATGTCTTCGTCTTCCATTCCATTCTAGCCACTTTTTGTTGTTTTTCCAGAACACCGTGGCTTTGTACATTGTCTTTCTACATCTCATTTTAGTTTGCTGCCACTCTTTTGTTTCGTTTGTCCCTTCACTTCCTTCATCCTCCTCCCTACTGAGATCTTCTTGAAGGCTAAGTTTTGGAAATCATTGCCTATATGTGTAGGTATTGCTAGTTTTGCTATAGATCTCCAGCTTTTTGCATTGTCTTTCTATGTCTGTTTTAGTGTGCTGCCCTCAGATTTTGAGTTTTTGCCTTGGTTTCCTGAATCTTCCTCCCTGTTTCAAGGTTCATTTGAAGTGTAAGGTTTTGAAATCACTGTCTTCAAGAGTTTTGTGTCATTCCTTAGGTTGTTAGTGTTATCGATTTTCTTTCAAAATCTCTCTTTTAGTTCACGGTCCTTGTTTTTGCCTATGGTTTTTCTTTTGTTCCCTAATCTCGGTTGGTTTTTCACTTGTCAACGTTCATGTCTTCGTCTTCCATTCCATTCTAGCCACTTTTTGTTGTTTTTCCAGAACACCGTGGCTTTGTACATTGTCTTTCTACATCTCATTTTAGTTTGCTGCCACTCTTTTGTTTCGTTTGTCCCTTCACTTACTTCATCCTCCTCCCTACTGAGATCTTCTTGAAGGCTAAGTTTTGGAAATCATTGCCTATATGTGTAGGTATTGCTAGTTTTGCTATAGATCTCCCGCTTTTTGCATTGTCTTTCTATGTCTGTTTTAGTGTGCTGCACTCAGATTTTGAGTTTTTGCCTTGGTTTCCTGAATCTTCCTCCCTGTATCAAGGTTCATTTGAAGTGTAAGGTTTTGAAATCGCTGTCTTCAAGAGTTTTGTGTCGTTCCTTAGGTTGTTAGTATTATCGATTTTCTTTCAAAATCTCTCTTTTAGTTCACGGTCCTTGTTTTTGCATATGGTTTTTCTTTTGTTCCCTAATCTCGGTTGGTTTTTCACTTGTCAACGTTCATGTCTTCGTCTTCCATTCCATTCTAGCCACTTTTTGTTGTTTTTCCAGAACACCGTGGCTTTGTACATTGTCTTTCTACATCTCATTTTAGTTTGCTGCCACTCTTTTGTTTCGTTTGTCCCTTCACTTCCTTCATCCTCCTCCCTACTGAGATCTTCTTGAAGGCTAAGTTTTGGAAATCATTGCCTATATGTGTAGGTATTGCTAGTTTTGCTATAGATCTCCAGCTTTTTGCATTGTCTTTCTATGTCTGTTTTAGTGTGCTGCCATCAGATTTTGAGTTTTTGCCTTGACTTCCTTAATCTTCCTCCCTAGTTAAGTTTTCTTTCTAAGTGGAAGCGTTTCCAGACTGGCCTTACTTTCCACATTGTCTTTCCACAGCTTTTCAGTCTGCTGCCACTCTTTGGTTTAGTATTTCCCTTGACTTCCTTCATCCTCCTTTCTATTGAGATCTTATTGAAGGCTAAGGTTTTTAAATCATTTCCTGTATTTGTAGGTATTGCTAGATTTGCTCTTGATCTCAGCTTTTTGCACAGCCTTGCTATGTCTGTTTTAGTGTGCTGCCCTCAGTTTTTCGTTTTTGCCTTGGTTTCCTGAATCTTCCTCCCTGTTTCAAGGTTCATTTGAAGTGTAAGGTTTTGAAATCGCTGTCTTCAAGAGTTTTGTGTCATTCCTTAGGTTGTTAGTATTATCGATTTTCTTTCAAAATCTCTCTTTTAGTTCACGGTCCTTGTTTTTGCCTATGGTTTTTCTTTTGTTCCCTAATCTCGGTTGGTTTTTCACTTGTCAACGTTCATGTCTTCGTCTTCCATTCCATTCTAGCCACTTTTTGTTGTTTTTCCAGAACACCGTGGCTTTGTACATTGTCTTTCTACATCTCATTTTAGTTTGCTGCCACTCTTTTGTTTCGTTTGTCCCTTCACTTCCTTCATCCTCCTCCCTACTGAGATCTTCTTGAAGGCTAAGTTTTGGAAATCATTGCCTATATGTGTAGGTATTGCTAGTTTTGCTATAGATCTCCAGCTTTTTGCATTGTCTTGCTATGTCTGTTTTAGTGTGCTGCCCTCAGATTTTGAGGTTTTGCCTTGACTTCCTTAATCTTCCGCCCTAGTTAAGTTTTCTTTCTAAGTGGAAGCGTTTCCAGACTGGCCTTACTTTCTACATTGTCTTTCCACAGCTTTTCAGTCTGCTGCCACTCTTTGGTTTAGTATTTCCCTTCACTTCCTTCATCCTCCTTTCTATTGAGATCTTATTGAAGGCTAAGTTTTGGAAATCATTGCCTATATGTGTAGGTATTGCTAGTTTTGCTATAGATCTCCAGCTTTTTGCATTGTCTTTCTATGTCTGTTTTAGTGTGCTGCCCTCAGTTTTTCGTTTTTGCCTTGGTTTCCTGAATCTTCCTCCCTGTTTCAAGGTTCATTTGAAGTGTAAGGTTTTGAAATCGCTGTCTTCAAGAGTTTTGTGTCATTCCTTAGGTTGTTAGTGTTATCGATTTTCTTTCAAAATCTCTCTTTTAGTTCACGGTCCTTGTTTTTGCCTATGGTTTTTCTTTTGTTCCCTAATCTCGGTTGGTTTTTCACTTGTCAACGTTCATGTCTTCGTCTTCCATTCCATTCTAGCCACTTTTTGTTGTTTTTCCAGAACACCGTGGCTTTGTACATTGTCTTTCTACATCTCATTTTAGTTTGCTGCCACTCTTTTGTTTCGTTTGTCCCTTCACTTCCTTCATCCTCCTCCCTACTGAGATCTTCTTGAAGGCTAAGTTTTGGAAATCATTGCCTATATGTGTAGGTATTGCTAGTTTTGCTATAGATCTCCAGCTTTTTGCATTGTCTTTCTATGTCTGTTTTAGTGTGCTGCACTCAGATTTTGAGTTTTTGCCTTGGTTTCCTGAATCTTCCTCCCTGTTTCAAGGTTCATTTGAAGTGTAAGGTTTTGAAATCGCTGTCTTCAAGAGTTTTGTGTCATTCCTTAGGTTGTTAGTATTATCGATTTTCTTTCAAAATCTCTCTTTTAGTTCACGGTCCTTGTTTTTGCCTATGGTTTTTCTTTTGTTCCCTAATCTCGGTTGGTTTTTCACTTGTCAACGTTCATGTCTTCGTCTTCCATTCCATTCTAGCCACTTTTTGTTGTTTTTCCAGAACACCGTGGCTTTGTACATTGTCTTTCTACATCTCATTTTAGTTTGCTGCCACTCTTTTGTTTCGTTTGTCCCTTCACTTCCTTCATCCTCCTCCCTACTGAGATCTTCTTGAAGGCTAAGTTTTGGAAATCATTGCCTATATGTGTAGGTATTGCTAGTTTTGCTATAGATCTCCAGCTTTTTGCATTGTCTTGCTATGTCTGTTTTAGTGTGCTGCCCTCAGATTTTGAGGTTTTGCCTTGACTTCCTTAATCTTCCGCCCTAGTTAAGTTTTCTTTCTAAGTGGAAGCGTTTCCAGACTGGCCTTACTTTCTACATTGTCTTTCCACAGCTTTTCAGTCTGCTGCCACTCTTTGGTTTAGTATTTCCCTTCACTTCCTTCATCCTCCTCCCTACTGAGATCTTCTTGAAGGCTAAGTTTTGGAAATCATTGCCTATATGTGTAGTTATTGCTAGTTTTGCTATAGATCTCCAGCTTTTTGCATTGTCTTTCTATGTCTGTTTTAGTGTGCTGCCCTCAGTTTTTCGTTTTTGCCTTGGTTTCCTGAATCTTCCTCCCTGTTTCAAGGTTCATTTGAAGTGTAAGGTTTTGAAATCGCTGTCTTCAAGAGTTTTGTGTCATTCTTTAGGTTGTTAGTATTATCAATTTTCTTTCAAAATCTCTCTTTTAGTTCACAGTCCTTGTTTTTGCCTATGGTTTTTCTTTTGTTCCCTAATCTCGGTTGGTTTTTCACTTGTCAACGTTCATGTCTTCGTCTTCCATTCCATTCTAGCCACTTTTTGTTGTTTTTCCAGAACACCGTGGCTTTGTACATTGTCTTTCTACATCTCATTTTAGTTTGCTGCCACTCTTTTGTTTCGTTTGTCCCTTCACTTCCTTCATCCTCCTCCCTACTGAGATCTTCTTGAAGGCTAAGTTTTGGAAATCATTGCCTATATGTGTAGGTATTGCTAGTTTTGCTATAGATCTCCAGCTTTTTGCATTGTCTTTCTATGTCTGTTTTAGTGTGCTGCCCTCAGATTTTGAGTTTTTGCCTTGGTTTCCTGAATCTTCCTCCCTGTTTCAAGGTTCATTTGAAGTGTAAGGTTTTGAAATCACTGTCTTCAAGAGTTTTGTGTCATTCCTTAGGTTGTTAGTGTTATCGATTTTCTTTCAAAATCTCTCTTTTAGTTCACGGTCCTTGTTTTTGCCTATGGTTTTTCTTTTGTTCCCTAATCTCGGTTGGTTTTTCACTTGTCAACGTTCATGTCTTCGTCTTCCATTCCATTCTAGCCACTTTTTGTTGTTTTTCCAGAACACCGTGGCTTTGTACATTGTCTTTCTACATCTCATTTTAGTTTGCTGCCACTCTTTTGTTTCGTTTGTCCCTTCACTTACTTCATCCTCCTCCCTTCTGAGATCTTCTTGAAGGCTAAGTTTTGGAAATCATTGCCTATATGTGTAGGTATTGCTAGTTTTGCTATAGATCTCCCGCTTTTTGCATTGTCTTTCTATGTCTGTTTTAGTGTGCTGCACTCAGATTTTGAGTTTTTGCCTTGGTTTCCTGAATCTTCCTCCCTGTATCAAGGTTCATTTGAAGTGTAAGGTTTTGAAATCGCTGTCTTCAAGAGTTTTGTGTCATTCCTTAGGTTGTTAGTATTATCGATTTTCTTTCAAAATCTCTCTTTTAGTTCACGGTCCTTGTTTTTGCCTATGGTTTTTCTTTTGTTCCCTAATCTCGGTTGGTTTTTCACTTGTCAACGTTCATGTCTTCGTCTTCCATTCCATTCTAGCCACTTTTTGTTGTTTTTCCAGAACACCGTGGCTTTGTACATTGTCTTTCTACATCTCATTTTAGTTTGCTGCCACTCTTTTGTTTCGTTTGTCCCTTCACTTCCTTCATCCTCCTCCCTACTGAGATCTTCTTGAAGGCTAAGTTTTGGAAATCATTGCCTATATGTGTAGGTATTGCTAGTTTTGCTATAGATCTCCAGCTTTTTGCATTGTCTTGCTATGTCTGTTTTAGTGTGCTGCCCTCAGATTTTGAGGTTTTGCCTTGACTTCCTTAATCTTCCGCCCTAGTTAAGTTTTCTTTCTAAGTGGAAGCGTTTCCAGACTGGCCTTACTTTCTACATTGTCTTTCCACAGCTTTTCAGTCTGCTGCCACTCTTTGGTTTAGTATTTCCCTTCACTTCCTTCATCCTCCTTTCTATTGAGATCTTCTTGATGCTAAGGTTTTTAAATCATTTCCTGTATTTGTAGGTATTGCTAGATTTGCTCTTGATCTGCAGCTTTTTGCACAGCCTTGCTATGTCTGTTTTAGTGTGCTGCCCTCAGTTTTTCGTTTTTGCCTTGGTTTCCTGAATCTTCCTCCCTGTTTCAAGGTTCATTTGAAGTGTAAGTTTTTGAAATCGCTGTCTTCAAGAGTTTTGTGTCGTTCCTTAGGTTGTTAGTATTATCGATTTTCTTTCAAAATCTCTCTTTTAGTTCACGGTCCTTGTTTTTGCATATGGTTTTTCTTTTGTTCCCTAATCTCGGTTGGTTTTTCACTTGTCAACGTTCATGTCTTCGTCTTCCATTCCATTCTAGCCACTTTTTGTTGTTTTTCCAGAACACCGTGGCTTTGTACATTGTCTTTCTACATCTCATTTTAGTTTGCTGCCACTCTTTTGTTTCGTTTGTCCCTTCACTTCCTTCATCCTCCTCCCTACTGAGATCTTCTTGAAGGCTAAGTTTTGGAAATCATTGCCTATATGTGTAGGTATTGCTAGTTTTGCTATAGATCTCCAGCTTTTTGCATTGTCTTTCTATGTCTGTTTTAGTGTGCTGCCCTCAGTTTTTCGTTTTTGCCTTGGTTTCCTGAATCTTCCTCCCTGTTTCAAGGTTCATTTGAAGTGTAAGGTTTTGAAATCGCTGTCTTCAAGAGTTTTGTGTCATTCCTTACGTTGTTAGTATTATCGATTTTCTTTCAAAATCTCTCTTTTAGTTCACAGTCCTTGTTTTTGCCTATGGTTTTTCTTTTGTTCCCTAATCTCGGTTGGTTTTTCACTTGTCAACGTTCATGTCTTCGTCTTCCATTCCATTCTAGCCACTTTTTGTTGTTTTTCCAGAACACCGTGGCTTTGTACATTGTCTTTCTACATCTCATTTTAGTTTGCTGCCACTCTTTTGTTTCGTTTGTCCCTTCACTTCCTTCATCCTCCTCCCTACTGAGATCTTCTTGAAGGCTAAGTTTTGGAAATCATTGCCTATATGTGTAGGTATTGCTAGTTTTGCTATAGATCTCCAGCTTTTTGCATTGTCTTTCTATGTCTGTTTTAGTGTGCTGCCCTCAGTTTTTCGTTTTTGCCTTGGTTTCCTGAATCTTCCGCCCTAGTTAAGTTTTCTTTCTAAGTGGAAGCGTTTCCAGACTGGCCTTACTTTCTACCTTGTCTTTCCACAGCTTTTCAGTCTGCTGCCACTCTTTGGTTTAGTATTTCCCTTGACTTCCTTCATCCTCCTTTCTATTGAGATCTTATTGAAGGCTAAGTTTTGGAAATCATTCCCTATATGTGTAGGTATTGCTAGTTTTGCTATAGATCTCCAGCTTTTTGCATTGTCTTGCTATGTCTGTTTTAGTGTGCTGCCCTCAGTTTTTCGTTTTTGCCTTGGTTTCCTGAATCTTCCTCCCTGTTTCAAGGTTCATTTCAAGTGTAAGGTTTTGAAATCGCTGTCTTCAAGAGTTTTGTGTCATTCCTTAGGTTGTTAGTATTATCGATTTTCTTTCAAAATCTCTCTTTTAGTTCACGGTCCTTGTTTTTGCCTATGGTTTTTCTTTTGTTCCCTAATCTCGGTTGGTTTTTTACTTGTCAACGTTTATGTCTTCGTCTTCCATTCCATTCTAGCCACTTTTTCTTGTTTTTCCAGAACACCGTGGCTTTGTACATTGTCTTTCTACATCTCATTTTAGTCTGCTGCCACTCTTTGGTTTAGTATTTCCCTTCACTTCCTTCATCCTCCTTTCTATTGAGATCTTCTTGATGCTAAGGTTTTTAAATCATTTCCTGTATTTGTAGGTATTGCTAGATTTGCTCTTGATCTGCAGCTTTTTGCACAGCCTTGCTATGTCTGTTTTAGTGTGCTGCCCTCAGTTTTTCGTTTTTGCCTTGGTTTCCTGAATCTTCCTCCCTGTTTCAAGGTTCATTTGAAGTGTAAGGTTTTGAAATCGCTGTCTTCAAGAGTTTTGTGTCATTCCTTAGGTTGTTAGTATTATCGATTTTCTTTCAAAATCTCTCTTTTAGTTCACGGTCCTTGTTTTTGCCTATGGTTTTTCTTTTGTTCCCTAATCTCGGTTGGTTTTTCACTTGTCAACGTTCATGTCTTCGTCTTCCATTCCATTCTAGCCACTTTTTGTTGTTTTTCCAGAACACCGTGGCTTTGTACATTGTCTTTCTACATCTCATTTTAGTTTGCTGCCACTCTTTTGTTTCGTTTGTCCCTTCACTTCCTTCATCCTCCTCCCTACTGAGATCTTCTTGAAGGCTAAGTTTTGGAAATCATTGCCTATATGTGTAGGTATTGCTAGTTTTGCTATAGATCTCCAGCTTTTTGCATTGTCTTTCTATGTCTGTTTTAGTGTGCTGCCCTCAGATTTTGAGTTTTTGCCTTGACTTCCTTAATCTTCCGCCCTAGTTAAGTTTTCTTTCTAAGTGGAAGCGTTTCCAGACTGGCCTTACTTTCTACATTGTCTTTCCACAGCTTTTCAGTCTGCTGCCACTCTTTGGTTTAGTATTTCCCTTCACTTCCTTCATCCTCCTCCCTACTGAGATCTTCTTGAAGGCTAAGTTTTGGAAATCATTGCCTATATGTGTAGTTATTGCTAGTTTTGCTATAGATCTCCAGCTTTTTGCATTGTCTTTCTATGTCTGTTTTAGTGTGCTGCCCTCAGTTTTTCGTTTTTGCCTTGGTTTCCTGAATCTTCCTCCCTGTTTCAAGGTTCATTTGAAGTGTAAGGTTTTGAAATCGCTGTCTTCAAGAGTTTTGTGTCATTCCTTAGGTTGTTAGTATTATCGATTTTCTTTCAAAATCTCTCTTTTAGTTCACGGTCCTTGTTTTTGCCTATGGTTTTTCTTTTGTTCCCTAATCTCGGTTGGTTTTTCACTTGTCAACGTTCATGTCTTCGTCTTCCATTCCATTCTAGCCACTTTTTGTTGTTTTTCCAGAACACCGTGGCTTTGTACATTGTCTTTCTACATCTCATTTTAGTTTGCTGCCACTCTTTTGTTTCGTTTGTCCCTTCACTTCCTTCATCCTCCTCCCTACTGAGATCTTCTTGAAGGCTAAGTTTTGGAAATCATTGCCTATATGTGTAGGTATTGCTAGTTTTGCTATAGATCTCCAGCTTTTTGCATTGTCTTTCTATGTCTGTTTTAGTGTGCTGCCCTCAGATTTTGAGGTTTTGCCTTGACTTCCTTAATCTTCCTCCCTAGTTAAGTTTTCTTTCTAAGTGGAAGCGTTTCCAGACTGGCCTTACTTTCTACATTGTCTTTCCACAGCTTTTCAGTCTGCTGCCACTCTTTGGTTTAGTATTTCCCTTCACTTCCTTCATCCTCCTCCCTACTGAGATCTTCTTGAAGGCTAAGTTTTGGAAATCATTGCCTATATGTGTAGGTATTGCTAGTTTTGCTATAGATCTCCAGCTTTTTGCACAGCCTTGCTATGTCTGTTTTAGTGTGCTGCCCTCAGTTTTTCGTTTTTGCCTTGGTTTCCTGAATCTTCCTCCCTGTTTCAAGGTTCATTTGAAGTGTAAGGTTTTGAAATCGCTGTCTTCAAGAGTTTTGTGTCATTCCTTAGGTTGTTAGTATTATCGATTTTCTTTCAAAATCTCTCTTTTAGTTCACGGTCCTTGTTTTTGCCTATGGTTTTTCTTTTGTTCCCTAATCTCGGTTGGTTTTTCACTTGTCAACGTTCATGTCTTCGTCTTCCATTCCATTCTAGCCACTTTTTGTTGTTTTTCCAGAACACCGTGGCTTTGTACATTGTCTTTCTACATCTCATTTTAGTTTGCTGCCACTCTTTTGTTTCGTTTGTCCCTTCACTTCCTTCATCCTCCTCCCTACTGAGATCTTCTTGAAGGCTAAGTTTTGGAAATCATTGCCTATATGTGTAGGTATTGCTAGTTTTGCTATAGATCTCCAGCTTTTTGCATTGTCTTTCTATGTCTGTTTTAGTGTGCTGCACTCAGATTTTGAGTTTTTGCCTTGGTTTCCTGAATCTTCCTCCCTGTTTCAAGGTTCATTTGAAGTGTAAGGTTTTGAAATCACTGTCTTCAAGAGTTTTGTGTCATTCCTTAGGTTGTTAGTATTATCGATTTTCTTTCAAAATCTCTCTTTTAGTTCACGGTCCTTGTTTTTGCCTATGGTTTTTCTTTTGTTCCCTAATCTCGGTTGGTTTTTCACTTGTCAACGTTCATGTCTTCGTCTTCCATTCCATTCTAGCCACTTTTTGTTGTTTTTCCAGAACACCGTGGCTTTGTACATTGTCTTTCTACATCTCATTTTAGTTTGCTGCCACTCTTTTGTTTCGTTTGTCCCTTCACTTCCTTCATCCTCCTCCCTACTGAGATCTTCTTGAAGGCTAAGTTTTGGAAATCATTGCCTATATGTGTAGGTATTGCTAGTTTTGCTATAGATCTCCAGCTTTTTGCATTGTCTTGCTATGTCTGTTTTAGTGTGCTGCCCTCAGATTTTGAGGTTTTGCCTTGACTTCCTTAATCTTCCGCCCTAGTTAAGTTTTCTTTCTAAGTGGAAGCGTTTCCAGACTGGCCTTACTTTCTACATTGTCTTTCCACAGCTTTTCAGTCTGCTGCCACTCTTTGGTTTAGTATTTCCCTTCACTTCCTTCATCCTCCTTTCTATTGAGATCTTATTGAAGGCTAAGTTTTGGAAATCATTGCCTATATGTGTAGGTATTGCTAGTTTTGCTATAGATCTCCAGCTTTTTGCATTGTCTTTCTATGTCTGTTTTAGTGTGCTGCCCTCAGTTTTTCGTTTTTGCCTTGGTTTCCTGAATCTTCCTCCCTGTTTCAAGGTTCATTTGAAGTGTAAGTTTTTGAAATCGCTGTCTTCAAGAGTTTTGTGTCATTCCTTAGGTTGTTAGTGTTATCGATTTTCTTTCAAAATCTCTCTTTTAGTTCACGGTCCTTGTTTTTGCCTATGGTTTTTCTTTTGTTCCCTAATCTCGGTTGGTTTTTCACTTGTCAACGTTCATGTCTTCGTCTTCCATTCCATTCTAGCCACTTTTTGTTGTTTTTCCAGAACACCGTGGCTTTGTACATTGTCTTTCTACATCTCATTTTAGTTTGCTGCCACTCTTTTGTTTCGTTTGTCCCTTCACTTCCTTCATCCTCCTCCCTACTGAGATCTTCTTGAAGGCTAAGTTTTGGAAATCATTGCCTATATGTGTAGGTATTGCTAGTTTTGCTATAGATCTCCAGCTTTTTGCATTGTCTTTCTATGTCTGTTTTAGTGTGCTGCACTCAGATTTTGAGTTTTTGCCTTGGTTTCCTGAATCTTCCTCCCTGTTTCAAGGTTCATTTGAAGTGTAAGGTTTTGAAATCACTGTCTTCAAGAGTTTTGTGTCATTCCTTAGGTTGTTAGTGTTATCGATTTTCTTTCAAAATCTCTCTTTTAGTTCACGGTCCTTGTTTTTGCCTATGGTTTTTCTTTTGTTCCCTAATCTCGGTTGGTTTTTCACTTGTCAACGTTCATGTCTTCGTCTTCCATTCCATTCTAGCCACTTTTTGTTGTTTTTCCAGAACACCGTGGCTTTGTACATTGTCTTTCTACATCTCATTTTAGTTTGCTGCCACTCTTTTGTTTCGTTTGTCCCTTCACTTCCTTCATCCTCCTCCCTACTGAGATCTTCTTGAAGGCTAAGTTTTGGAAATCATTGCCTATATGTGTAGGTATTGCTAGTTTTGCTATAGATCTCCAGCTTTTTGCATTGTCTTTCTATGTCTGTTTTAGTGTGCTGCACTCAGATTTTGAGTTTTTGCCTTGGTTTCCTGAATCTTCCTCCCTGTTTCAAGGTTCATTTGAAGTGTAAGGTTTTGAAATCGCTGTCTTCAAGAGTTTTGTGTCATTCCTTAGGTTGTTAGTATTATCGATTTTCTTTCAAAATCTCTCTTTTAGTTCACGGTCCTTGTTTTTGCCTATGGTTTTTCTTTTGTTCCCTAATCTCGGTTGGTTTTTCACTTGTCAACGTTCATGTCTTCGTCTTCCATTCCATTCTAGCCACTTTTTGTTGTTTTTCCAGAACACCGTGGCTTTGTACATTGTCTTTCTACATCTCATTTTAGTTTGCTGCCACTCTTTTGTTTCGTTTGTCCCTTCACTTCCTTCATCCTCCTCCCTACTGAGATCTTCTTGAAGGCTAAGTTTTGGAAATCATTGCCTATATGTGTAGGTATTGCTAGTTTTGCTATAGATCTCCAGCTTTTTGCATTGTCTTGCTATGTCTGTTTTAGTGTGCTGCCCTCAGATTTTGAGGTTTTGCCTTGACTTCCTTAATCTTCCGCCCTAGTTAAGTTTTCTTTCTAAGTGGAAGCGTTTCCAGACTGGCCTTACTTTCTACATTGTCTTTCCACAGCTTTTCAGTCTGCTGCCACTCTTTGGTTTAGTATTTCCCTTCACTTCCTTCATCCTCCTCCCTACTGAGATCTTCTTGAAGGCTAAGTTTTGGAAATCATTGCCTATATGTGTAGTTATTGCTAGTTTTGCTATAGATCTCCAGCTTTTTGCATTGTCTTTCTATGTCTGTTTTAGTGTGCTGCCCTCAGTTTTTCGTTTTTGCCTTGGTTTCCTGAATCTTCCTCCCTGTTTCAAGGTTCATTTGAAGTGTAAGGTTTTGAAATCGCTGTCTTCAAGAGTTTTGTGTCATTCTTTAGGTTGTTAGTATTATCAATTTTCTTTCAAAATCTCTCTTTTAGTTCACAGTCCTTGTTTTTGCCTATGGTTTTTCTTTTGTTCCCTAATCTCGGTTGGTTTTTCACTTGTCAACGTTCATGTCTTCGTCTTCCATTCCATTCTAGCCACTTTTTGTTGTTTTTCCAGAACACCGTGGCTTTGTACATTGTCTTTCTACATCTCATTTTAGTTTGCTGCCACTCTTTTGTTTCGTTTGTCCCTTCACTTCCTTCATCCTCCTCCCTACTGAGATCTTCTTGAAGGCTAAGTTTTGGAAATCATTGCCTATATGTGTAGGTATTGCTAGTTTTGCTATAGATCTCCAGCTTTTTGCATTGTCTTTCTATGTCTGTTTTAGTGTGCTGCCCTCAGATTTTGAGTTTTTGCCTTGGTTTCCTGAATCTTCCTCCCTGTTTCAAGGTTCATTTGAAGTGTAAGGTTTTGAAATCACTGTCTTCAAGAGTTTTGTGTCATTCCTTAGGTTGTTAGTGTTATCGATTTTCTTTCAAAATCTCTCTTTTAGTTCACGGTCCTTGTTTTTGCCTATGGTTTTTCTTTTGTTCCCTAATCTCGGTTGGTTTTTCACTTGTCAACGTTCATGTCTTCGTCTTCCATTCCATTCTAGCCACTTTTTGTTGTTTTTCCAGAACACCGTGGCTTTGTACATTGTCTTTCTACATCTCATTTTAGTTTGCTGCCACTCTTTTGTTTCGTTTGTCCCTTCACTTACTTCATCCTCCTCCCTACTGAGATCTTCTTGAAGGCTAAGTTTTGGAAATCATTGCCTATATGTGTAGGTATTGCTAGTTTTGCTATAGATCTCCCGCTTTTTGCATTGTCTTTCTATGTCTGTTTTAGTGTGCTGCACTCAGATTTTGAGTTTTTGCCTTGGTTTCCTGAATCTTCCTCCCTGTATCAAGGTTCATTTGAAGTGTAAGGTTTTGAAATCGCTGTCTTCAAGAGTTTTGTGTCATTCCTTAGGTTGTTAGTATTATCGATTTTCTTTCAAAATCTCTCTTTTAGTTCACGGTCCTTGTTTTTGCCTATGGTTTTTCTTTTGTTCCCTAATCTCGGTTGGTTTTTCACTTGTCAACGTTCATGTCTTCGTCTTCCATTCCATTCTAGCCACTTTTTGTTGTTTTTCCAGAACACCGTGGCTTTGTACATTGTCTTTCTACATCTCATTTTAGTTTGCTGCCACTCTTTTGTTTCGTTTGTCCCTTCACTTCCTTCATCCTCCTCCCTACTGAGATCTTCTTGAAGGCTAAGTTTTGGAAATCATTGCCTATATGTGTAGGTATTGCTAGTTTTGCTATAGATCTCCAGCTTTTTGCATTGTCTTGCTATGTCTGTTTTAGTGTGCTGCCCTCAGATTTTGAGGTTTTGCCTTGACTTCCTTAATCTTCCGCCCTAGTTAAGTTTTCTTTCTAAGTGGAAGCGTTTCCAGACTGGCCTTACTTTCTACATTGTCTTTCCACAGCTTTTCAGTCTGCTGCCACTCTTTGGTTTAGTATTTCCCTTCACTTCCTTCATCCTCCTTTCTATTGAGATCTTCTTGATGCTAAGGTTTTTAAATCATTTCCTGTATTTGTAGGTATTGCTAGATTTGCTCTTGATCTGCAGCTTTTTGCACAGCCTTGCTATGTCTGTTTTAGTGTGCTGCCCTCAGTTTTTCGTTTTTGCCTTGGTTTCCTGAATCTTCCTCCCTGTTTCAAGGTTCATTTGAAGTGTAAGTTTTTGAAATCGCTGTCTTCAAGAGTTTTGTGTCGTTCCTTAGGTTGTTAGTATTATCGATTTTCTTTCAAAATCTCTCTTTTAGTTCACGGTCCTTGTTTTTGCATATGGTTTTTCTTTTGTTCCCTAATCTCGGTTGGTTTTTCACTTGTCAACGTTCATGTCTTCGTCTTCCATTCCATTCTAGCCACTTTTTGTTGTTTTTCCAGAACACCGTGGCTTTGTACATTGTCTTTCTACATCTCATTTTAGTTTGCTGCCACTCTTTTGTTTCGTTTGTCCCTTCACTTCCTTCATCCTCCTCCCTACTGAGATCTTCTTGAAGGCTAAGTTTTGGAAATCATTGCCTATATGTGTAGGTATTGCTAGTTTTGCTATAGATCTCCAGCTTTTTGCATTGTCTTTCTATGTCTGTTTTAGTGTGCTGCCATCAGATTTTGAGTTTTTGCCTTGACTTCCTTAATCTTCCTCCCTAGTTAAGTTTTCTTTCTAAGTGGAAGCGTTTCCAGACTGGCCTTACTTTCCACATTGTCTTTCCACAGCTTTTCAGTCTGCTGCCACTCTTTGGTTTAGTATTTCCCTTGACTTCCTTCATCCTCCTTTCTATTGAGATCTTATTGAAGGCTAAGGTTTTTAAATCATTTCCTGTATTTGTAGGTATTGCTAGATTTGCTCTTGATCTCAGCTTTTTGCACAGCCTTGCTATGTCTGTTTTAGTGTGCTGCCCTCAGTTTTTCGTTTTTGCCTTGGTTTCCTGAATCTTCCTCCCTGTTTCAAGGTTCATTTGAAGTGTAAGGTTTTGAAATCGCTGTCTTCAAGAGTTTTGTGTCATTCCTTAGGTTGTTAGTATTATCGATTTTCTTTCAAAATCTCTCTTTTAGTTCACGGTCCTTGTTTTTGCCTATGGTTTTTCTTTTGTTCCCTAATCTCGGTTGGTTTTTCACTTGTCAACGTTCATGTCTTCGTCTTCCATTCCATTCTAGCCACTTTTTGTTGTTTTTCCAGAACACCGTGGCTTTGTACATTGTCTTTCTACATCTCATTTTAGTTTGCTGCCACTCTTTTGTTTCGTTTGTCCCTTCACTTCCTTCATCCTCCTCCCTACTGAGATCTTCTTGAAGGCTAAGTTTTGGAAATCATTGCCTATATGTGTAGGTATTGCTAGTTTTGCTATAGATCTCCAGCTTTTTGCATTGTCTTGCTATGTCTGTTTTAGTGTGCTGCCCTCAGATTTTGAGGTTTTGCCTTGACTTCCTTAATCTTCCGCCCTAGTTAAGTTTTCTTTCTAAGTGGAAGCGTTTCCAGACTGGCCTTACTTTCTACATTGTCTTTCCACAGCTTTTCAGTCTGCTGCCACTCTTTGGTTTAGTATTTCCCTTCACTTCCTTCATCCTCCTTTCTATTGAGATCTTATTGAAGGCTAAGTTTTGGAAATCATTGCCTATATGTGTAGGTATTGCTAGTTTTGCTATAGATCTCCAGCTTTTTGCATTGTCTTTCTATGTCTGTTTTAGTGTGCTGCCCTCAGTTTTTCGTTTTTGCCTTGGTTTCCTGAATCTTCCTCCCTGTTTCAAGGTTCATTTGAAGTGTAAGGTTTTGAAATCGCTGTCTTCAAGAGTTTTGTGTCATTCCTTAGGTTGTTAGTGTTATCGATTTTCTTTCAAAATCTCTCTTTTAGTTCACGGTCCTTGTTTTTGCCTATGGTTTTTCTTTTGTTCCCTAATCTCGGTTGGTTTTTCACTTGTCAACGTTCATGTCTTCGTCTTCCATTCCATTCTAGCCACTTTTTGTTGTTTTTCCAGAACACCGTGGCTTTGTACATTGTCTTTCTACATCTCATTTTAGTTTGCTGCCACTCTTTTGTTTCGTTTGTCCCTTCACTTCCTTCATCCTCCTCCCTACTGAGATCTTCTTGAAGGCTAAGTTTTGGAAATCATTGCCTATATGTGTAGGTATTGCTAGTTTTGCTATAGATCTCCAGCTTTTTGCATTGTCTTTCTATGTCTGTTTTAGTGTGCTGCACTCAGATTTTGAGTTTTTGCCTTGGTTTCCTGAATCTTCCTCCCTGTTTCAAGGTTCATTTGAAGTGTAAGGTTTTGAAATCGCTGTCTTCAAGAGTTTTGTGTCATTCCTTAGGTTGTTAGTATTATCGATTTTCTTTCAAAATCTCTCTTTTAGTTCACGGTCCTTGTTTTTGCCTATGGTTTTTCTTTTGTTCCCTAATCTCGGTTGGTTTTTCACTTGTCAACGTTCATGTCTTCGTCTTCCATTCCATTCTAGCCACTTTTTGTTGTTTTTCCAGAACACCGTGGCTTTGTACATTGTCTTTCTACATCTCATTTTAGTTTGCTGCCACTCTTTTGTTTCGTTTGTCCCTTCACTTCCTTCATCCTCCTCCCTACTGAGATCTTCTTGAAGGCTAAGTTTTGGAAATCATTGCCTATATGTGTAGGTATTGCTAGTTTTGCTATAGATCTCCAGCTTTTTGCATTGTCTTGCTATGTCTGTTTTAGTGTGCTGCCCTCAGATTTTGAGGTTTTGCCTTGACTTCCTTAATCTTCCGCCCTAGTTAAGTTTTCTTTCTAAGTGGAAGCGTTTCCAGACTGGCCTTACTTTCTACATTGTCTTTCCACAGCTTTTCAGTCTGCTGCCACTCTTTGGTTTAGTATTTCCCTTCACTTCCTTCATCCTCCTCCCTACTGAGATCTTCTTGAAGGCTAAGTTTTGGAAATCATTGCCTATATGTGTAGTTATTGCTAGTTTTGCTATAGATCTCCAGCTTTTTGCATTGTCTTTCTATGTCTGTTTTAGTGTGCTGCCCTCAGTTTTTCGTTTTTGCCTTGGTTTCCTGAATCTTCCTCCCTGTTTCAAGGTTCATTTGAAGTGTAAGGTTTTGAAATCGCTGTCTTCAAGAGTTTTGTGTCATTCTTTAGGTTGTTAGTATTATCAATTTTCTTTCAAAATCTCTCTTTTAGTTCACAGTCCTTGTTTTTGCCTATGGTTTTTCTTTTGTTCCCTAATCTCGGTTGGTTTTTCACTTGTCAACGTTCATGTCTTCGTCTTCCATTCCATTCTAGCCACTTTTTGTTGTTTTTCCAGAACACCGTGGCTTTGTACATTGTCTTTCTACATCTCATTTTAGTTTGCTGCCACTCTTTTGTTTCGTTTGTCCCTTCACTTCCTTCATCCTCCTCCCTACTGAGATCTTCTTGAAGGCTAAGTTTTGGAAATCATTGCCTATATGTGTAGGTATTGCTAGTTTTGCTATAGATCTCCAGCTTTTTGCATTGTCTTTCTATGTCTGTTTTAGTGTGCTGCCCTCAGATTTTGAGTTTTTGCCTTGGTTTCCTGAATCTTCCTCCCTGTTTCAAGGTTCATTTGAAGTGTAAGGTTTTGAAATCACTGTCTTCAAGAGTTTTGTGTCATTCCTTAGGTTGTTAGTGTTATCGATTTTCTTTCAAAATCTCTCTTTTAGTTCACGGTCCTTGTTTTTGCCTATGGTTTTTCTTTTGTTCCCTAATCTCGGTTGGTTTTTCACTTGTCAACGTTCATGTCTTCGTCTTCCATTCCATTCTAGCCACTTTTTGTTGTTTTTCCAGAACACCGTGGCTTTGTACATTGTCTTTCTACATCTCATTTTAGTTTGCTGCCACTCTTTTGTTTCGTTTGTCCCTTCACTTACTTCATCCTCCTCCCTACTGAGATCTTCTTGAAGGCTAAGTTTTGGAAATCATTGCCTATATGTGTAGGTATTGCTAGTTTTGCTATAGATCTCCCGCTTTTTGCATTGTCTTTCTATGTCTGTTTTAGTGTGCTGCACTCAGATTTTGAGTTTTTGCCTTGGTTTCCTGAATCTTCCTCCCTGTATCAAGGTTCATTTGAAGTGTAAGGTTTTGAAATCGCTGTCTTCAAGAGTTTTGTGTCATTCCTTAGGTTGTTAGTATTATCGATTTTCTTTCAAAATCTCTCTTTTAGTTCACGGTCCTTGTTTTTGCCTATGGTTTTTCTTTTGTTCCCTAATCTCGGTTGGTTTTTCACTTGTCAACGTTCATGTCTTCGTCTTCCATTCCATTCTAGCCACTTTTTGTTGTTTTTCCAGAACACCGTGGCTTTGTACATTGTCTTTCTACATCTCATTTTAGTTTGCTGCCACTCTTTTGTTTCGTTTGTCCCTTCACTTCCTTCATCCTCCTCCCTACTGAGATCTTCTTGAAGGCTAAGTTTTGGAAATCATTGCCTATATGTGTAGGTATTGCTAGTTTTGCTATAGATCTCCAGCTTTTTGCATTGTCTTGCTATGTCTGTTTTAGTGTGCTGCCCTCAGATTTTGAGGTTTTGCCTTGACTTCCTTAATCTTCCGCCCTAGTTAAGTTTTCTTTCTAAGTGGAAGCGTTTCCAGACTGGCCTTACTTTCTACATTGTCTTTCCACAGCTTTTCAGTCTGCTGCCACTCTTTGGTTTAGTATTTCCCTTCACTTCCTTCATCCTCCTTTCTATTGAGATCTTCTTGATGCTAAGGTTTTTAAATCATTTCCTGTATTTGTAGGTATTGCTAGATTTGCTCTTGATCTGCAGCTTTTTGCACAGCCTTGCTATGTCTGTTTTAGTGTGCTGCCCTCAGTTTTTCGTTTTTGCCTTGGTTTCCTGAATCTTCCTCCCTGTTTCAAGGTTCATTTGAAGTGTAAGTTTTTGAAATCGCTGTCTTCAAGAGTTTTGTGTCGTTCCTTAGGTTGTTAGTATTATCGATTTTCTTTCAAAATCTCTCTTTTAGTTCACGGTCCTTGTTTTTGCATATGGTTTTTCTTTTGTTCCCTAATCTCGGTTGGTTTTTCACTTGTCAACGTTCATGTCTTCGTCTTCCATTCCATTCTAGCCACTTTTTGTTGTTTTTCCAGAACACCGTGGCTTTGTACATTGTCTTTCTACATCTCATTTTAGTTTGCTGCCACTCTTTTGTTTCGTTTGTCCCTTCACTTCCTTCATCCTCCTCCCTACTGAGATCTTCTTGAAGGCTAAGTTTTGGAAATCATTGCCTATATGTGTAGGTATTGCTAGTTTTGCTATAGATCTCCAGCTTTTTGCATTGTCTTTCTATGTCTGTTTTAGTGTGCTGCCATCAGATTTTGAGTTTTTGCCTTGACTTCCTTAATCTTCCTCCCTAGTTAAGTTTTCTTTCTAAGTGGAAGCGTTTCCAGACTGGCCTTACTTTCCACATTGTCTTTCCACAGCTTTTCAGTCTGCTGCCACTCTTTGGTTTAGTATTTCCCTTGACTTCCTTCATCCTCCTTTCTATTGAGATCTTATTGAAGGCTAAGGTTTTTAAATCATTTCCTGTATTTGTAGGTATTGCTAGATTTGCTCTTGATCTCAGCTTTTTGCACAGCCTTGCTATGTCTGTTTTAGTGTGCTGCCCTCAGTTTTTCGTTTTTGCCTTGGTTTCCTGAATCTTCCTCCCTGTTTCAAGGTTCATTTGAAGTGTAAGGTTTTGAAATCGCTGTCTTCAAGAGTTTTGTGTCATTCCTTAGGTTGTTAGTATTATCGATTTTCTTTCAAAATCTCTCTTTTAGTTCACGGTCCTTGTTTTTGCCTATGGTTTTTCTTTTGTTCCCTAATCTCGGTTGGTTTTTCACTTGTCAACGTTCATGTCTTCGTCTTCCATTCCATTCTAGCCACTTTTTGTTGTTTTTCCAGAACACCGTGGCTTTGTACATTGTCTTTCTACATCTCATTTTAGTTTGCTGCCACTCTTTTGTTTCGTTTGTCCCTTCACTTCCTTCATCCTCCTCCCTACTGAGATCTTCTTGAAGGCTAAGTTTTGGAAATCATTGCCTATATGTGTAGGTATTGCTAGTTTTGCTATAGATCTCCAGCTTTTTGCATTGTCTTGCTATGTCTGTTTTAGTGTGCTGCCCTCAGATTTTGAGGTTTTGCCTTGACTTCCTTAATCTTCCGCCCTAGTTAAGTTTTCTTTCTAAGTGGAAGCGTTTCCAGACTGGCCTTACTTTCTACATTGTCTTTCCACAGCTTTTCAGTCTGCTGCCACTCTTTGGTTTAGTATTTCCCTTCACTTCCTTCATCCTCCTTTCTATTGAGATCTTATTGAAGGCTAAGTTTTGGAAATCATTGCCTATATGTGTAGGTATTGCTAGTTTTGCTATAGATCTCCAGCTTTTTGCATTGTCTTTCTATGTCTGTTTTAGTGTGCTGCCCTCAGTTTTTCGTTTTTGCCTTGGTTTCCTGAATCTTCCTCCCTGTTTCAAGGTTCATTTGAAGTGTAAGGTTTTGAAATCGCTGTCTTCAAGAGTTTTGTGTCATTCCTTAGGTTGTTAGTGTTATCGATTTTCTTTCAAAATCTCTCTTTTAGTTCACGGTCCTTGTTTTTGCCTATGGTTTTTCTTTTGTTCCCTAATCTCGGTTGGTTTTTCACTTGTCAACGTTCATGTCTTCGTCTTCCATTCCATTCTAGCCACTTTTTGTTGTTTTTCCAGAACACCGTGGCTTTGTACATTGTCTTTCTACATCTCATTTTAGTTTGCTGCCACTCTTTTGTTTCGTTTGTCCCTTCACTTCCTTCATCCTCCTCCCTACTGAGATCTTCTTGAAGGCTAAGTTTTGGAAATCATTGCCTATATGTGTAGGTATTGCTAGTTTTGCTATAGATCTCCAGCTTTTTGCATTGTCTTTCTATGTCTGTTTTAGTGTGCTGCACTCAGATTTTGAGTTTTTGCCTTGGTTTCCTGAATCTTCCTCCCTGTTTCAAGGTTCATTTGAAGTGTAAGGTTTTGAAATCACTGTCTTCAAGAGTTTTGTGTCATTCCTTAGGTTGTTAGTGTTATCGATTTTCTTTCAAAATCTCTCTTTTAGTTCACGGTCCTTGTTTTTGCCTATGGTTTTTCTTTTGTTCCCTAATCTCGGTTGGTTTTTCACTTGTCAACGTTCATGTCTTCGTCTTCCATTCCATTCTAGCCACTTTTTGTTGTTTTTCCAGAACACCGTGGCTTTGTACATTGTCTTTCTACATCTCATTTTAGTTTGCTGCCACTCTTTTGTTTCGTTTGTCCCTTCACTTCCTTCATCCTCCTCCCTACTGAGATCTTCTTGAAGGCTAAGTTTTGGAAATCATTGCCTATATGTGTAGGTATTGCTAGTTTTGCTATAGATCTCCAGCTTTTTGCATTGTCTTTCTATGTCTGTTTTAGTGTGCTGCACTCAGATTTTGAGTTTTTGCCTTGGTTTCCTGAATCTTCCTCCCTGTTTCAAGGTTCATTTGAAGTGTAAGGTTTTGAAATCGCTGTCTTCAAGAGTTTTGTGTCATTCCTTAGGTTGTTAGTATTATCGATTTTCTTTCAAAATCTCTCTTTTAGTTCACGGTCCTTGTTTTTGCCTATGGTTTTTCTTTTGTTCCCTAATCTCGGTTGGTTTTTCACTTGTCAACGTTCATGTCTTCGTCTTCCATTCCATTCTAGCCACTTTTTGTTGTTTTTCCAGAACACCGTGGCTTTGTACATTGTCTTTCTACATCTCATTTTAGTTTGCTGCCACTCTTTTGTTTCGTTTGTCCCTTCACTTCCTTCATCCTCCTCCCTACTGAGATCTTCTTGAAGGCTAAGTTTTGGAAATCATTGCCTATATGTGTAGGTATTGCTAGTTTTGCTATAGATCTCCAGCTTTTTGCATTGTCTTGCTATGTCTGTTTTAGTGTGCTGCCCTCAGATTTTGAGGTTTTGCCTTGACTTCCTTAATCTTCCGCCCTAGTTAAGTTTTCTTTCTAAGTGGAAGCGTTTCCAGACTGGCCTTACTTTCTACATTGTCTTTCCACAGCTTTTCAGTCTGCTGCCACTCTTTGGTTTAGTATTTCCCTTCACTTCCTTCATCCTCCTCCCTACTGAGATCTTCTTGAAGGCTAAGTTTTGGAAATCATTGCCTATATGTGTAGTTATTGCTAGTTTTGCTATAGATCTCCAGCTTTTTGCATTGTCTTTCTATGTCTGTTTTAGTGTGCTGCCCTCAGATTTTGAGTTTTTGCCTTGGTTTCCTGAATCTTCCTCCCTGTTTCAAGGTTCATTTGAAGTGTAAGGTATTGAAATCGCTGTCTTCAAGACTTTCGTGTCATTCCTTAGGTTGTTAGTGTTATCGATTTTCTTTCAAAATCTCTCTTTTAGTTCACGGTCCTTGTTTTTGCCTATGGTTTTTCTTTTGTTCCCTAATCTCGGTTGGTTTTTCACTTGTCAACGTTCATGTCTTCGTCTTCCATTCCATTCTAGCCACTTTTTGTTGTTTTTCCAGAACACCGTGGCTTTGTACATTGTCTTTCTACATCTCATTTTAGTTTGCTGCCACTCTTTTGTTTCGTTTGTCCCTTGACTTCCTTCATCCTCCTCCCTACTGAGATCTTCTTGAAGGCTAAGTTTTGGAAATCATTGCCTATATGTGTAGGTATTGCTAGTTTTGCTATAGATCTCCAGCTTTTTGCATTGTCTTTCTATGTCTGTTTTAGTGTGCTGCCCTCAGATTTTGAGTTTTTGCCTTGGTTTCCTGAATCTTCCTCCCTGTTTCAAGGTTCATTTGAAGTGTAAGGTTTTGAAATCACTGTCTTCAAGAGTTTTGTGTCATTCCTTAGGTTGTTAGTGTTATCGATTTTCTTTCAAAATCTCTCTTTTAGTTCACGGTCCTTGTTTTTGCCTATGGTTTTTCTTTTGTTCCCTAATCTCGGTTGGTTTTTCACTTGTCAACGTTCATGTCTTCGTCTTCCATTCCATTCTAGCCACTTTTTGTTGTTTTTCCAGAACACCGTGGCTTTGTACATTGTCTTTCTACATCTCATTTTAGTTTGCTGCCACTCTTTTGTTTCGTTTGTCCCTTCACTTACTTCATCCTCCTCCCTACTGAGATCTTCTTGAAGGCTAAGTTTTGGAAATCATTGCCTATATGTGTAGGTATTGCTAGTTTTGCTATAGATCTCCCGCTTTTTGCATTGTCTTTCTATGTCTGTTTTAGTGTGCTGCACTCAGATTTTGAGTTTTTGCCTTGGTTTCCTGAATCTTCCTCCCTGTATCAAGGTTCATTTGAAGTGTAAGGTTTTGAAATCGCTGTCTTCAAGAGTTTTGTGTCATTCCTTAGGTTGTTAGTATTATCGATTTTCTTTCAAAATCTCTCTTTTAGTTCACGGTCCTTGTTTTTGCCTATGGTTTTTCTTTTGTTCCCTAATCTCGGTTGGTTTTTCACTTGTCAACGTTCATGTCTTCGTCTTCCATTCCATTCTAGCCACTTTTTGTTGTTTTTCCAGAACACCGTGGCTTTGTACATTGTCTTTCTACATCTCATTTTAGTTTGCTGCCACTCTTTTGTTTCGTTTGTCCCTTCACTTCCTTCATCCTCCTCCCTACTGAGATCTTCTTGAAGGCTAAGTTTTGGAAATCATTGCCTATATGTGTAGGTATTGCTAGTTTTGCTATAGATCTCCAGCTTTTTGCATTGTCTTGCTATGTCTGTTTTAGTGTGCTGCCCTCAGATTTTGAGGTTTTGCCTTGACTTCCTTAATCTTCCGCCCTAGTTAAGTTTTCTTTCTAAGTGGAAGCGTTTCCAGACTGGCCTTACTTTCTACATTGTCTTTCCACAGCTTTTCAGTCTGCTGCCACTCTTTGGTTTAGTATTTCCCTTCACTTCCTTCATCCTCCTTTCTATTGAGATCTTCTTGATGCTAAGGTTTTTAAATCATTTCCTGTATTTGTAGGTATTGCTAGATTTGCTCTTGATCTGCAGCTTTTTGCACAGCCTTGCTATGTCTGTTTTAGTGTGCTGCCCTCAGTTTTTCGTTTTTGCCTTGGTTTCCTGAATCTTCCTCCCTGTTTCAAGGTTCATTTGAAGTGTAAGGTTTTGAAATCGCTGTCTTCAAGAGTTTTGTGTCATTCCTTAGGTTGTTAGTATTATCGATTTTCTTTCAAAATCTCTCTTTTAGTTCACGGTCCTTGTTTTTGCCTATGGTTTTTCTTTTGTTCCCTAATCTCGGTTGGTTTTTCACTTGTCAACGTTCATGTCTTCGTCTTCCATTCCATTCTAGCCACTTTTTGTTGTTTTTCCAGAACACTGTGGCTTTGTACATTGTCTTTCTACATCTCATTTTAGTTTGCTGCCACTCTTTTGTTTCGTTTGTCCCTTCACTTCCTTCATCCTCCTCCCTACTGAGATCTTCTTGAAGGCTAAGTTTTGGAAATCATTGCCTATATGTGTAGGTATTGCTAGTTTTGCTATAGATCTCCAGCTTTTTGCATTGTCTTTCTATGTCTGTTTTAGTGTGCTGCCCTCAGTTTTTCGTTTTTGCCTTGGTTTCCTGAATCTTCCTCCCTGTTTCAAGGTTCATTTGAAGTGTAAGTTTTTGAAATCGCTGTCTTCAAGAGTTTTGTGTCGTTCCTTAGGTTGTTAGTATTATCGATTTTCTTTCAAAATCTCTCTTTTAGTTCACGGTCCTTGTTTTTGCATATGGTTTTTCTTTTGTTCCCTAATCTCGGTTGGTTTTTCACTTGTCAACGTTCATGTCTTCGTCTTCCATTCCATTCTAGCCACTTTTTGTTGTTTTTCCAGAACACCGTGGCTTTGTACATTGTCTTTCTACATCTCATTTTAGTTTGCTGCCACTCTTTTGTTTCGTTTGTCCCTTCACTTCCTTCATCCTCCTCCCTACTGAGATCTTCTTGAAGGCTAAGTTTTGGAAATCATTGCCTATATGTGTAGGTATTGCTAGTTTTGCTATAGATCTCCAGCTTTTTGCATTGTCTTTCTATGTCTGTTTTAGTGTGCTGCCATCAGATTTTGAGTTTTTGCCTTGACTTCCTTAATCTTCCTCCCTAGTTAAGTTTTCTTTCTAAGTGGAAGCGTTTCCAGACTGGCCTTACTTTCCACATTGTCTTTCCACAGCTTTTCAGTCTGCTGCCACTCTTTGGTTTAGTATTTCCCTTGACTTCCTTCATCCTCCTTTCTATTGAGATCTTATTGAAGGCTAAGGTTTTTAAATCATTTCCTGTATTTGTAGGTATTGCTAGATTTGCTCTTGATCTCAGCTTTTTGCACAGCCTTGCTATGTCTGTTTTAGTGTGCTGCCCTCAGTTTTTCGTTTTTGCCTTGGTTTCCTGAATCTTCCTCCCTGTTTCAAGGTTCATTTGAAGTGTAAGGTTTTGAAATCGCTGTCTTCAAGAGTTTTGTGTCATTCCTTAGGTTGTTAGTATTATCGATTTTCTTTCAAAATCTCTCTTTTAGTTCACGGTCCTTGTTTTTGCCTATGGTTTTTCTTTTGTTCCCTAATCTCGGTTGGTTTTTCACTTGTCAACGTTCATGTCTTCGTCTTCCATTCCATTCTAGCCACTTTTTGTTGTTTTTCCAGAACACCGTGGCTTTGTACATTGTCTTTCTACATCTCATTTTAGTTTGCTGCCACTCTTTTGTTTCGTTTGTCCCTTGACTTCCTTCATCGTCCTCCCTACTGAGATCTTCTTGAAGGCTAAGTTTTGGAAATCATTGCCTATATGTGTAGGTATTGCTAGTTTTGCTATAGATCTCCAGCTTTTTGCATTGTCTTTCTATGTCTGTTTTAGTGTGCTGCCATCAGATTTTGAGTTTTTGCCTTGACTTCCTTAATCTTCCTCCCTAGTTAAGTTTTCTTTCTAAGTGGAAGCGTTTCCAGACTGGCCTTACTTTCCACATTGTCTTTCCACAGCTTTTCAGTCTGCTGCCACTCTTTGGTTTAGTATTTCCCTTGACTTCCTTCATCCTCCTTTCTATTGAGATCTTATTGAAGGCTAAGGTTTTTAAATCATTTCCTGTATTTGTAGGTATTGCTAGATTTGCTCTTGATCTCAGCTTTTTGCACAGCCTTGCTATGTCTGTTTTAGTGTGCTGCCCTCAGTTTTTCGTTTTTGCCTTGGTTTCCTGAATCTTCCTCCCTGTTTCAAGGTTCATTTGAAGTGTAAGGTTTTGAAATCGCTGTCTTCAAGAGTTTTGTGTCATTCCTTAGGTTGTTAGTATTATCGATTTTCTTTCAAAATCTCTCTTTTAGTTCACGGTCCTTGTTTTTGCCTATGGTTTTTCTTTTGTTCCCTAATCTCGGTTGGTTTTTCACTTGTCAACGTTCATGTCTTCGTCTTCCATTCCATTCTAGCCACTTTTTGTTGTTTTTCCAGAACACCGTGGCTTTGTACATTGTCTTTCTACATCTCATTTTAGTTTGCTGCCACTCTTTTGTTTCGTTTGTCCCTTCACTTCCTTCATCGTCCTCCCTACTGAGATCTTCTTGAAGGCTAAGTTTTGGAAATCATTGCCTATATGTGTAGGTATTGCTAGTTTTGCTATAGATCTCCAGCTTTTTGCATTGTCTTTCTATGTCTGTTTTAGTGTGCTGCCCTCAGATTTTGAGTTTTTGCCTTGGTTTCCTGAATCTTCCTCCCTGTTTCAAGGTTCATTTGAAGTGTAAGGTTTTGAAATCGCTGTCTTCAAGAGTTTTGTGTCGTTCCTTAGGTTGTTAGTATTATCGATTTTCTTTCAAAATCTCTCTTTTAGTTCACGGTCCTTGTTTTTGCCTATGGTTTTTCTTTTGTTCCCTAATCTCGGTTGGTTTTTCACTTGTCAACGTTCATGTCTTCGTCTTCCATTCCATTCTAGCCACTTTTTGTTGTTTTTCCAGAACACCGTGGCTTTGTACATTGTCTTTCTACATCTCATTTTAGTTTGCTGCCACTCTTTTGTTTCGTTTGTCCCTTGACTTCCTTCATCCTCCTCCCTACTGAGATCTTCTTGAAGGCTAAGTTTTGGAAATCATTGCCTATATGTGTAGGTATTGCTAGTTTTGCTATAGATCTCCAGCTTTTTGCATTGTCTTTCTATGTCTGTTTTAGTGTGCTGCCCTCAGTTTTTCGTTTTTGCCTTGGTTTCCTGAATCTTCCTCCCTGTTTCAAGGTTCATTTGAAGTGTAAGGTTTTGAAATCGCTGTCTTCAAGAGTTTTGTGTCATTCCTTAGGTTGTTAGTATTATCGATTTTCTTTCAAAATCTCTCTTTTAGTTCACGGTCCTTGTTTTTGCATATGGTTTTTCTTTTGTTCCCTAATCTCGGTTGGTTTTTCACTTGTCAACGTTCATGTCTTCGTCTTCCATTCCATTCTAGCCACTTTTTGTTGTTTTTCCAGAACACCGTGGCTTTCTACATTGTCTTTCTACATCTCATTTTAGTTTGCTGCCACTCTTTTGTTTCGTTTGTCCCTTCACTTCCTTCATCCTCCTCCCTACTGAGATCTTCTTGAAGGCTAAGTTTTGGAAATCATTGCCTATATGTGTAGGTATTGCTAGTTTTGCTATAGATCTCCAGCTTTTTTTGCATTGTCTTTCTATGTCTGTTTTAGTGTGCTGCCATCAGATTTTGAGTTTTTGCCTTGACTTCCTTAATCTTCCGCCCTAGTTAAGTTTTCTTTCTAAGTGGAAGCGTTTCCAGACTGGCCTTACTTTCTACCTTGTCTTTCCACAGCTTTTCAGTCTGCTGCCACTCTTTGGTTTAGTATTTCCCTTGACTTCCTTCATCCTCCTTTCTATTGAGATCTTATTGAAGGCTAAGTTTTGGAAATCATTCCCTATATGTGTAGGTATTGCTAGTTTTGCTATAGATCTCCAGCTTTTTGCATTGTCTTGCTATGTCTGTTTTAGTGTGCTGCCCTCAGTTTTTCGTTTTTGCCTTGGTTTCCTGAATCTTCCTCCCTGTTTCAAGGTTCATTTCAAGTGTAAGGTTTTGAAATCGCTGTCTTCAAGAGTTTTGTGTCATTCCTTAGGTTGTTAGTATTATCGATTTTCTTTCAAAATCTCTCTTTTAGTTCACGGTCCTTGTTTTTGCCTATGGTTTTTCTTTTGTTCCCTAATCTCGGTTGGTTTTTTACTTGTCAACGTTCATGTCTTCGTCTTCCATTCCATTCTAGCCACTTTTTCTTGTTTTTCCAGAACACCGTGGCTTTGTACATTGTCTTTCTACATCTCATTTTAGTCTGCTGCCACTCTTTGGTTTAGTATTTCCCTTCACTTCCTTCATCCTCCTTTCTATTGAGATCTTCTTGATGCTAAGGTTTTTAAATCATTTCCTGTATTTGTAGGTATTGCTAGATTTGCTCTTGATCTGCAGCTTTTTGCACAGCCTTGCTATGTCTGTTTTAGTGTGCTGCCCTCAGTTTTTCGTTTTTGCCTTGGTTTCCTGAATCTTCCTCCCTGTTTCAAGGTTCATTTGAAGTGTAAGGTTTTGAAATCGCTGTCTTCAAGAGTTTTGTGTCATTCCTTAGGTTGTTAGTATTATCGATTTTCTTTCAAAATCTCTCTTTTAGTTCACGGTCCTTGTTTTTGCCTATGGTTTTTCTTTTGTTCCCTAATCTCGGTTGGTTTTTCACTTGTCAACGTTCATGTCTTCGTCTTCCATTCCATTCTAGCCACTTTTTGTTGTTTTTCCAGAACACCGTGGCTTTGTACATTGTCTTTCTACATCTCATTTTAGTTTGCTGCCACTCTTTTGTTTCGTTTGTCCCTTCACTTCCTTCATCCTCCTCCCTACTGAGATCTTCTTGAAGGCTAAGTTTTGGAAATCATTGCCTATATGTGTAGGTATTGCTAGTTTTGCTATAGATCTCCAGCTTTTTGCATTGTCTTTCTATGTCTGTTTTAGTGTGCTGCCCTCAGTTTTTCGTTTTTGCCTTGGTTTCCTGAATCTTCCTCCCTGTTTCAAGGTTCATTTGAAGTGTAAGGTTTTGAAATCGCTGTCTTCAAGAGTTTTGTGTCGTTCCTTAGGTTGTTAGTATTATCGATTTTCTTTCAAAATCTCTCTTTTAGTTCACGGTCCTTGTTTTTGCATATGGTTTTTCTTTTGTTCCCTAATCTCGGTTGGTTTTTCACTTGTCAACGTTCATGTCTTCGTCTTCCATTCCATTCTAGCCACTTTTTGTTGTTTTTCCAGAACACCGTGGCTTTGTACATTGTCTTTCTACATCTCATTTTAGTTTGCTGCCACTCTTTTGTTTCGTTTGTCCCTTCACTTCCTTCATCCTCCTCCCTACTGAGATCTTCTTGAAGGCTAAGTTTTGGAAATCATTGCCTATATGTGTAGGTATTGCTAGTTTTGCTATAGATCTCCAGCTTTTTGCATTGTCTTTCTATGTCTGTTTTAGTGTGCTGCCATCAGATTTTGAGTTTTTGCCTTGACTTCCTTAATTTTTCTCCCTAGCTAAGTTTTCTTTCTAAGTGGAAGCGTTTCCAGACTGGCCTTACTTTCTACCTTGTCTTTCCACAGCTTTTCAGTCTGCTGCCACTCTTTGGTTTAGTATTTCCCTTCACTTCCTTCATCCTCCTTTCTATTGAGATCTTATTGAAGGCTAAGTTTTGGAAATCATTCCCTATATGTGTAGGTATTGCTAGTTTTGCTATAGATCTCCAGCTTTTTGCATTGTCTTGCTATGTCTGTTTTAGTGTGCTGCCCTCAGTTTTTCGTTTTTGCCTTGGTTTCCTGAATCTTCCTCCCTGTTTCAAGGTTCATTTCAAGTGTAAGGTTTTGAAATCGCTGTCTTCAAGAGTTTTGTGTCATTCCTTAGGTTGTTAGTATTATCGATTTTCTTTCAAAATCTCTCTTTTAGTTCACGGTCCTTGTTTTTGCCTATGGTTTTTCTTTTGTTCCCTAATCTCGGTTGGTTTTTTACTTGTCAACGTTCATGTCTTCGTCTTCCATTCCATTCTAGCCACTTTTTCTTGTTTTTCCAGAACACCGTGGCTTTGTACATTGTCTTTCTACATCTCATTTTAGTCTGCTGCCACTCTTTGGTTTAGTATTTCCCTTCACTTCCTTCATCCTCCTTTCTATTGAGATCTTCTTGATGCTAAGGTTTTTAATTCATTTCCTGTATTTGTAGGTATTGCTAGATTTGCTCTTGATCTGCAGCTTTTTGCACAGCCTTGCTATGTCTGTTTTAGTGTGCTGCCCTCAGTTTTTCGTTTTTGCCTTGGTTTCCTGAATCTTCCTCCCTGTTTCAAGGTTCATTTGAAGTGTAAGGTTTTGAAATCGCTGTCTTCAAGAGTTTTGTGTCATTCCTTAGGTTGTTAGTATTATCGATTTTCTTTCAAAATCTCTCTTTTAGTTCACGGTCCTTGTTTTTGCCTATGGTTTTTCTTTTGTTCCCTAATCTCGGTTGGTTTTTCACTTGTCAACGTTCATGTCTTCGTCTTCCATTCCATTCTAGCCACTTTTTGTTGTTTTTCCAGAACACCGTGGCTTTGTACATTGTCTTTCTACATCTCATTTTAGTTTGCTGCCACTCTTTTGTTTCGTTTGTCCCTTCACTTCCTTCATCCTCCTCCCTACTGAGATCTTCTTGAAGGCTAAGTTTTGGAAATCATTGCCTATATGTGTAGGTATTGCTAGTTTTGCTATAGATCTCCAGCTTTTTGCATTGTCTTTCTATGTCTGTTTTAGTGTGCTGCCCTCAGATTTTGAGTTTTTGCCTTGGTTTCCTCAATCTTCCTCCCTGTTTCAAGGTTCATTTGAAGTGTAAGGTTTTGAAATCTCTGTCTTCAAGAGTTTTGTGTCGTTCCTTAGGTTGTTAGTATTATCGATTTTCTTTCAAAATCTCTCTTTTAGTTCACGGTCCTTGTTTTTGCCTATGGTTTTTCTTTTGTTCCCTAATCTCGGTTGGTTTTTCACTTGTCAACGTTCATGTCTTCGTCTTCCATTCCATTCTAGCCACTTTTTGTTGTTTTTCCAGAACACCGTGGCTTTGTACATTGTCTTTCTACATCTCATTTTAGTTTGCTGCCACTCTTTTGTTTCGTTTGTCCCTTCACTTCCTTCATCCTCCTCCCTACTGAGATCTTCTTGAAGGCTAAGTTTTGGAAATCATCGCCTATATGTGTAGGTATTGCTAGTTTTGCTATAGATCTCCAGCTTTTTGCATTGTCTTTCTATGTCTGTTTTAGTGTGCTGCCATCAGATTTTGAGTTTTTGCCTTGACTTCCTTAATCTTCCTCCCTAGTTAAGTTTTCTTTCTAAGTGGAAGCGTTTCCAGACTGGCCTTACTTTCTACATTGTCTTTCCACAGCTTTTCAGTCTGCTGCCACTCTTTGGTTTAGTATTTCCCTTCACTTCCTTCATCCTCCTTTCTATTGAGATCTTCTTGAAGGCTAAGGTTTTTAAATCATTTCCTGTATTTGTAGTTATTGCTAGATTTGCTCTTGATCTCCAGCTTTTTGCACAGCCTTGCTATGTCTGTTTTAGTGTGCTGCCCTCAGTTTTTCGTTTTTGCCTTGGTTTCCTGAATCTTCCTCCCTGTTTCAAGGTTCATTTGAAGTGTAAGGTTTTGAAATCGCTGTCTTCAAGAGTTTTGTGTCATTCCTTAGGTTGTTAGTGTTATCGATTTTCTTTCAAAATCTCTCTTTTAGTTCACGGTCCTTGTTTTTGCCTATGGTTTTTCTTTTGTTCCCTAATCTCGGTTGGTTTTTCACTTGTCAACGTTCATGTCTTCGTCTTCCATTCCATTCTAGCCACTTTTTGTTGTTTTTCCAGAACACCGTGGCTTTGTACATTGTCTTTCTACATCTCATTTTAGTTTGCTGCCACTCTTTTGTTTCGTTTGTCCCTTCACTTCCTTCATCCTCCTCCCTACTGAGATCTTCTTGAAGGCTAAGTTTTGGAAATCATTGCCTGTATGTGTAGGTATTGCTAGTTTTGCTATAGATCTCCAGCTTTTTGCATTGTCTTGCTATGTCTGTTTTAGTGTGCTGCCCTCAGATTTTGAGTTTTTGCCTTGGTTTCCTGAATCTTCCTTCCTGTTTCAAGGTTCATTTGAAGTGTAAGGTTTTGAAATCGCTGTCTTCAAGAGTTTTGTGTCATTCCTTAGGTTGTTAGTGTTATCGATTTTCTTTCAAAATCTCTCTTTTAGTTCACGGTCCTTGTTTTTGCCTATGGTTTTTCTTTTGTTCCCTAATCTCGGTTGGTTTTTCACTTGTCAACGTTCATGTCTTCGTCTTCCATTCCATTCTAGCCACTTTTTGTTGTTTTTCCAGAACACCGTGGCTTTGTACATTGTCTTTCTACATCTCATTTTAGTTTGCTGCCACTCTTTTGTTTCGTTTGTCCCTTCACTTCCTTCATCCTCCTCCCTACTGAGATCTTCTTGAAGGCTAAGTTTTGGAAATCATTGCCTATATGTGTAGGTATTGCTAGTTTTGCTATAGATCTCCAGCTTTTTGCATTGTTTTGCTATGTCTGTTTTAGTGTGCTGCCCTCAGATTTTGAGTTTTTGCCTTGGTTTCTTGTATCTTCCTCCCTGTTTCAAGGTTCATTTGAAGTGTAAGGTATTGAAATCGCTGTCTTCAAGACTTTCGTGTCATTCCTTAGGTTGTTAGTGTTATCGATTTTCTTTCAAAATCTCTCTTTTAGTTCACGGTCCTTGTTTTTGCCTATGGTTTTTCTTTTGTTCCCTAATCTCGGTTGGTTTTTCACTTGTCAACGTTCATGTCTTCGTCTTCCATTCCATTCTAGCCACTTTTTGTTGTTTTTCCAGAACACCGTGGCTTTGTACATTGTCTTTCTACATCTCATTTTAGTTTGCTGCCACTCTTTTGTTTCGTTTGTCCCTTGACTTCCTTCATCCTCCTCCCTACTGAGATCTTCTTGAAGGCTAAGTTTTGGAAATCATTGCCTATATGTGTAGGTATTGCTAGTTTTGCTATAGATCTCCAGCTTTTTGCATTGTCTTTCTATGTCTGTTTTAGTGTGCTGCCCTCAGTTTTTCGTTTTTGCCTTGGTTTCCTGAATCTTCCTCCCTGTTTCAAGGTTCATTTGAAGTGTAAGGTTTTGAAATCGCTGTCTTCAAGAGTTTTGTGTCATTCCTTAGGTTGTTAGTATTATCGATTTTCTTTCAAAATCTCTCTTTTAGTTCACGGTCCTTGTTTTTGCATATGGTTTTTCTTTTGTTCCCTAATCTCGGTTGGTTTTTCACTTGTCAACGTTCATGTCTTCGTCTTCCATTCCATTCTAGCCACTTTTTGTTGTTTTTCCAGAACACCGTGGCTTTGTACATTGTCTTTCTACATCTCATTTTAGTTTGCTGCCACTCTTTTGTTTCGTTTGTCCCTTCACTTCCTTCATCCTCCTCCCTACTGAGATCTTCTTGAAGGCTAAGTTTTGGAAATCATTGCCTATATGTGTAGGTATTGCTAGTTTTGCTATAGATCTCCAGCTTTTTTTGCATTGTCTTTCTATGTCTGTTTTAGTGTGCTGCCATCAGATTTTGAGTTTTTGCCTTGACTTCCTTAATCTTCCGCCCTAGTTAAGTTTTCTTTCTAAGTGGAAGCGTTTCCAGACTGGCCTTACTTTCTACCTTGTCTTTCCACAGCTTTTCAGTCTGCTGCCACTCTTTGGTTTAGTATTTCCCTTGACTTCCTTCATCCTCCTTTCTATTGAGATCTTATTGAAGGCTAAGTTTTGGAAATCATTCCCTATATGTGTAGGTATTGCTAGTTTTGCTATAGATCTCCAGCTTTTTGCATTGTCTTGCTATGTCTGTTTTAGTGTGCTGCCCTCAGTTTTTCGTTTTTGCCTTGGTTTCCTGAATCTTCCTCCCTGTTTCAAGGTTCATTTCAAGTGTAAGGTTTTGAAATCGCTGTCTTCAAGAGTTTTGTGTCATTCCTTAGGTTGTTAGTATTATCGATTTTCTTTCAAAATCTCTCTTTTAGTTCACGGTACTTGTTTTTGCCTATGGTTTTTCTTTTGTTCCCTAATCTCGGTTGGTTTTTTACTTGTCAACGTTCATGTCTTCGTCTTCCATTCCATTCTAGCCACTTTTTCTTGTTTTTCCAGAACACCGTGGCTTTGTACATTGTCTTTCTACATCTCATTTTAGTCTGCTGCCACTCTTTGGTTTAGTATTTCCCTTCACTTCCTTCATCCTCCTTTCTATTGAGATCTTCTTGATGCTAAGGTTTTTAAATCATTTCCTGTATTTGTAGGTATTGCTAGATTTGCTCTTGATCTGCAGCTTTTTGCACAGCCTTGCTATGTCTGTTTTAGTGTGCTGCCCTCAGTTTTTCGTTTTTGCCTTGGTTTCCTGAATCTTCCTCCCTGTTTCAAGGTTCATTTGAAGTGTAAGGTTTTGAAATCGCTGTCTTCAAGAGTTTTGTGTCATTCCTTAGGTTGTTAGTATTATCGATTTTCTTTCAAAATCTCTCTTTTAGTTCACGGTCCTTGTTTTTGCCTATGGTTTTTCTTTTGTTCCCTAATCTCGGTTGGTTTTTCACTTGTCAACGTTCATGTCTTCGTCTTCCATTCCATTCTAGCCACTTTTTGTTGTTTTTCCAGAACACCGTGGCTTTGTACATTGTCTTTCTACATCTCATTTTAGTTTGCTGCCACTCTTTTGTTTCGTTTGTCCCTTCACTTCCTTCATCCTCCTCCCTACTGAGATCTTCTTGAAGGCTAAGTTTTGGAAATCATTGCCTATATGTGTAGGTATTGCTAGTTTTGCTATAGATCTCCAGCTTTTTGCATTGTCTTTCTATGTCTGTTTTAGTGTGCTGCCCTCAGTTTTTCGTTTTTGCCTTGGTTTCCTGAATCTTCCTCCCTGTTTCAAGGTTCATTTGAAGTGTAAGGTTTTGAAATCGCTGTCTTCAAGAGTTTTGTGTCGTTCCTTAGGTTGTTAGTATTATCGATTTTCTTTCAAAATCTCTCTTTTAGTTCACGGTCCTTGTTTTTGCATATGGTTTTTCTTTTGTTCCCTAATCTCGGTTGGTTTTTCACTTGTCAACGTTCATGTCTTCGTCTTCCATTCCATTCTAGCCACTTTTTGTTGTTTTTCCAGAACACCGTGGCTTTGTACATTGTCTTTCTACATCTCATTTTAGTTTGCTGCCACTCTTTTGTTTCGTTTGTCCCTTCACTTCCTTCATCCTCCTCCCTACTGAGATCTTCTTGAAGGCTAAGTTTTGGAAATCATTGCCTATATGTGTAGGTATTGCTAGTTTTGCTATAGATCTCCAGCTTTTTGCATTGTCTTTCTATGTCTGTTTTAGTGTGCTGCCATCAGATTTTGAGTTTTTGCCTTGACTTCCTTAATTTTTCTCCCTAGTTAAGTTTTCTTTCTAAGTGGAAGCGTTTCCAGACTGGCCTTACTTTCTACCTTGTCTTTCCACAGCTTTTCAGTCTGCTGCCACTCTTTGGTTTAGTATTTCCCTTCACTTCCTTCATCCTCCTTTCTATTGAGATCTTATTGAAGGCTAAGTTTTGGAAATCATTCCCTATATGTGTAGGTATTGCTAGTTTTGCTATAGATCTCCAGCTTTTTGCATTGTCTTGCTATGTCTGTTTTAGTGTGCTGCCCTCAGTTTTTCGTTTTTGCCTTGGTTTCCTGAATCTTCCTCCCTGTTTCAAGGTTCATTTCAAGTGTAAGGTTTTGAAATCGCTGTCTTCAAGAGTTTTGTGTCATTCCTTAGGTTGTTAGTATTATCGATTTTCTTTCAAAATCTCTCTTTTAGTTCACGGTCCTTGTTTTTGCCTATGGTTTTTCTTTTGTTCCCTAATCTCGGTTGGTTTTTTACTTGTCAACGTTCATGTCTTCGTCTTCCATTCCATTCTAGCCACTTTTTCTTGTTTTTCCAGAACACCGTGGCTTTGTACATTGTCTTTCTACATCTCATTTTAGTCTGCTGCCACTCTTTGGTTTAGTATTTCCCTTCACTTCCTTCATCCTCCTTTCTATTGAGATCTTCTTGATGCTAAGGTTTTTAATTCATTTCCTGTATTTGTAGGTATTGCTAGATTTGCTCTTGATCTGCAGCTTTTTGCACAGCCTTGCTATGTCTGTTTTAGTGTGCTGCCCTCAGTTTTTCGTTTTTGCCTTGGTTTCCTGAATCTTCCTCCCTGTTTCAAGGTTCATTTGAAGTGTAAGGTTTTGAAATCGCTGTCTTCAAGAGTTTTGTGTCATTCCTTAGGTTGTTAGTATTATCGATTTTCTTTCAAAATCTCTCTTTTAGTTCACGGTCCTTGTTTTTGCCTATGGTTTTTCTTTTGTTCCCTAATCTCGGTTGGTTTTTCACTTGTCAACGTTCATGTCTTCGTCTTCCATTCCATTCTAGCCACTTTTTGTTGTTTTTCCAGAACACCGTGGCTTTGTACATTGTCTTTCTACATCTCATTTTAGTTTGCTGCCACTCTTTTGTTTCGTTTGTCCCTTCACTTCCTTCATCCTCCTCCCTACTGAGATCTTCTTGAAGGCTAAGTTTTGGAAATCATTGCCTATATGTGTAGGTATTGCTAGTTTTGCTATAGATCTCCAGCTTTTTGCATTGTCTTTCTATGTCTGTTTTAGTGTGCTGCCCTCAGATTTTGAGTTTTTGCCTTGGTTTCCTCAATCTTCCTCCCTGTTTCAAGGTTCATTTGAAGTGTAAGGTTTTGAAATCTCTGTCTTCAAGAGTTTTGTGTCGTTCCTTAGGTTGTTAGTATTATCGATTTTCTTTCAAAATCTCTCTTTTAGTTCACGGTCCTTGTTTTTGCCTATGGTTTTTCTTTTGTTCCCTAATCTCGGTTGGTTTTTCACTTGTCAACGTTCATGTCTTCGTCTTCCATTCCATTCTAGCCACTTTTTGTTGTTTTTCCAGAACACCGTGGCTTTGTACATTGTCTTTCTACATCTCATTTTAGTTTGCTGCCACTCTTTTGTTTCGTTTGTCCCTTCACTTCCTTCATCCTCCTCCCTACTGAGATCTTCTTGAAGGCTAAGTTTTGGAAATCATCGCCTATATGTGTAGGTATTGCTAGTTTTGCTATAGATCTCCAGCTTTTTGCATTGTCTTTCTATGTCTGTTTTAGTGTGCTGCCATCAGATTTTGAGTTTTTGCCTTGACTTCCTTAATCTTCCTCCCTAGTTAAGTTTTCTTTCTAAGTGGAAGCGTTTCCAGACTGGCCTTACTTTCTACATTGTCTTTCCACAGCTTTTCAGTCTGCTGCCACTCTTTGGTTTAGTATTTCCCTTCACTTCCTTCATCCTCCTTTCTATTGAGATCTTCTTGAAGGCTAAGGTTTTTAAATCATTTCCTGTATTTGTAGTTATTGCTAGATTTGCTCTTGATCTCCAGCTTTTTGCACAGCCTTGCTATGTCTGTTTTAGTGTGCTGCCCTCAGTTTTTCGTTTTTGCCTTGGTTTCCTGAATCTTCCTCCCTGTTTCAAGGTTCATTTGAAGTGTAAGGTTTTGAAATCGCTGTCTTCAAGAGTTTTGTGTCATTCCTTAGGTTGTTAGTGTTATCGATTTTCTTTCAAAATCTCTCTTTTAGTTCACGGTCCTTGTTTTTGCCTATGGTTTTTCTTTTGTTCCCTAATCTCGGTTGGTTTTTCACTTGTCAACGTTCATGTCTTCGTCTTCCATTCCATTCTAGCCACTTTTTGTTGTTTTTCCAGAACACCGTGGCTTTGTACATTGTCTTTCTACATCTCATTTTAGTTTGCTGCCACTCTTTTGTTTCGTTTGTCCCTTCACTTCCTTCATCCTCCTCCCTACTGAGATCTTCTTGAAGGCTAAGTTTTGGAAATCATTGCCTGTATGTGTAGGTATTGCTAGTTTTGCTATAGATCTCCAGCTTTTTGCATTGTCTTGCTATGTCTGTTTTAGTGTGCTGCACTCAGATTTTGAGTTTTTGCCTTGGTTTCCTGAATCTTCCTTCCTGTTTCAAGGTTCATTTGAAGTGTAAGGTTTTGAAATCGCTGTCTTCAAGAGTTTTGTGTCATTCCTTAGGTTGTTAGTGTTATCGATTTTCTTTCAAAATCTCTCTTTTAGTTCACGGTCCTTGTTTTTGCCTATGGTTTTTCTTTTGTTCCCTAATCTCGGTTGGTTTTTCACTTGTCAACGTTCATGTCTTCGTCTTCCATTCCATTCTAGCCACTTTTTGTTGTTTTTCCAGAACACCGTGGCTTTGTACATTGTCTTTCTACATCTCATTTTAGTTTGCTGCCACTCTTTTGTTTCGTTTGTCCCTTCACTTCCTTCATCCTCCTCCCTACTGAGATCTTCTTGAAGGCTAAGTTTTGGAAATCATTGCCTATATGTGTAGGTATTGCTAGTTTTGCTATAGATCTCCAGCTTTTTGCATTGTCTTGCTATGTCTGTTTTAGTGTGCTGCCCTCAGATTTTGAGTTTTTGCCTTGGTTTCTTGTATCTTCCTCCCTGTTTCAAGGTTCATTTGAAGTGTAAGGTATTGAAATCGCTGTCTTCAAGACTTTCGTGTCATTCCTTAGGTTGTTAGTGTTATCGATTTTCTTTCAAAATCTCTCTTTTAGTTCACGGTCCTTGTTTTTGCCTATGGTTTTTCTTTTGTTCCCTAATCTCGGTTGGTTTTTCACTTGTCAACGTTCATGTCTTCGTCTTCCATTCCATTCTAGCCACTTTTTGTTGTTTTTCCAGAACACCGTGGCTTTGTACATTGTCTTTCTACATCTCATTTTAGTTTGCTGCCACTCTTTTGTTTCGTTTGTCCCTTGACTTCCTTCATCCTCCTCCCTACTGAGATCTTCTTGAAGGCTAAGTTTTGGAAATCATTGCCTATATGTGTAGGTATTGCTAGTTTTGCTATAGATCTCCAGCTTTTTGCATTGTCTTGCTATGTCTGTTTTAGTGTGCTGCCCTCAGATTTTGAGGTTTTGCCTTGACTTCCTTAATCTTCCGCCCTAGTTAAGTTTTCTTTCTAAGTGGAAGCGTTTCCAGACTGGCCTTACTTTCTACATTGTCTTTCCACAGCTTTTCAGTCTGCTGCCACTCTTTGGTTTAGTATTTTCCTTGACTTCCTTCATCCTCCTTTCTATTGAGATCTTATTGAAGGCTAAGTTTTGGAAATCATTCCCTATATGTGTAGGTATTGCTAGTTTTGCTATAGATCTCCAGCTTTTTGCATTGTCTTGCTATGTCTGTTTTAGTGTGCTGCCCTCAGTTTTTCGTTTTTGCCTTGGTTTCCTGAATCTTCCTCCCTGTTTCAAGGTTCATTTCAAGTGTAAGGTTTTGAAATCGCTGTCTTCAAGAGTTTTGTGTCATTCCTTAGGTTGTTAGTATTATCGATTTTCTTTCAAAATCTCTCTTTTAGTTCACGGTCCTTGTTTTTGCCTATGGTTTTTCTTTTGTTCCCTAATCTCGGTTGGTTTTTTACTTGTCAACGTTCATGTCTTCGTCTTCCATTCCATTCTAGCCACTTTTTCTTGTTTTTCCAGAACACCGTGGCTTTGTACATTGTCTTTCTACATCTCATTTTAGTCTGCTGCCACTCTTTGGTTTAGTATTTCCCTTCACTTCCTTCATCCTCCTTTCTATTGAGATCTTCTTGATGCTAAGGTTTTTAAATCATTTCCTGTATTTGTAGGTATTGCTAGATTTGCTCTTGATCTCCAGCTTTTTGCACAGCCTTGCTATGTCTGTTTTAGTGTGCTGCCCTCAGTTTTTCGTTTTTGCCTTGGTTTCCTGAATCTTCCTCCCTGTTTCAAGGTTCATTTGAAGTGTAAGGTTTTGAAATCGCTGTCTTCAAGAGTTTTGTGTCATTCCTTAGGTTGTTAGTATTATCGATTTTCTTTCAAAATCTCTCTTTTAGTTCACGGTCCTTGTTTTTGCCTATGGTTTTTCTTTTGTTCCCTAATCTCGGTTGGTTTTTCACTTGTCAACGTTCATGTCTTCGTCTTCCATTCCATTCTAGCCACTTTTTGTTGTTTTTCCAGAACACCGTGGCTTTGTACATTGTCTTTCTACATCTCATTTTAGTTTGCTGCCACTCTTTTGTTTCGTTTGTCCCTTCACTTCCTTCATCCTCCTCCCTACTGAGATCTTCTTGAAGGCTAAGTTTTGGAAATCATTGCCTATATGTGTAGGTATTGCTAGTTTTGCTATAGATCTCCAGCTTTTTGCATTGTCTTTCTATGTCTGTTTTAGTGTGCTGCCCTCAGTTTTTCGTTTTTGCCTTGGTTTCCTGAATCTTCCTCCCTGTTTCAAGGTTCATTTCAAGTGTAAGGTTTTGAAATCGCTGTCTTCAAGAGTTTTGTGTCATTCCTTAGGTTGTTAGTATTATCGATTTTCTTTCAAAATCTCTCTTTTAGTTCACGGTCCTTGTTTTTGCCTATGGTTTTTCTTTTGTTCCCTAATCTCGGTTGGTTTTTTACTTGTCAACGTTCATGTCTTCGTCTTCCATTCCATTCTAGCCACTTTTTCTTGTTTTTCCAGAACACCGTGGCTTTGTACATTGTCTTTCTACATCTCATTTTAGTCTGCTGCCACTCTTTGGTTTAGTATTTCCCTTCACTTCCTTCATCCTCCTTTCTATTGAGATCTTCTTGATGCTAAGGTTTTTAATTCATTTCCTGTATTTGTAGGTATTGCTAGATTTGCTCTTGATCTGCAGCTTTTTGCACAGCCTTGCTATGTCTGTTTTAGTGTGCTGCCCTCAGTTTTTCGTTTTTGCCTTGGTTTCCTGAATCTTCCTCCCTGTTTCAAGGTTCATTTGAAGTGTAAGGTTTTGAAATCGCTGTCTTCAAGAGTTTTGTGTCATTCCTTAGGTTGTTAGTATTATCGATTTTCTTTCAAAATCTCTCTTTTAGTTCACGGTCCTTGTTTTTGCCTATGGTTTTTCTTTTGTTCCCTAATCTCGGTTGGTTTTTCACTTGTCAACGTTCATGTCTTCGTCTTCCATTCCATTCTAGCCACTTTTTGTTGTTTTTCCAGAACACCGTGGCTTTGTACATTGTCTTTCTACATCTCATTTTAGTTTGCTGCCACTCTTTTGTTTCGTTTGTCCCTTCACTTCCTTCATCCTCCTCCCTACTGAGATCTTCTTGAAGGCTAAGTTTTGGAAATCATTGCCTATATGTGTAGGTATTGCTAGTTTTGCTATAGATCTCCAGCTTTTTGCATTGTCTTGCTATGTCTGTTTTAGTGTGCTGCCCTCAGATTTTGAGGTTTTGCCTTGACTTCCTTAATCTTCCGCCCTAGTTAAGTTTTCTTTCTAAGTGGAAGCGTTTCCAGACTGGCCTTACTTTCTACATTGTCTTTCCACAGCTTTTCAGTCTGCTGCCACTCTTTGGTTTAGTATTTCCCTTCACTTCCTTCATCCTCCTTTCTATTGAGATCTTCTTGATGCTAAGGTTTTTAAATCATTTCCTGTATTTGTAGGTATTGCTAGATTTGCTCTTGATCTCCAGCTTTTTGCACAGCCTTGCTATGTCTGTTTTAGTGTGCTGCCCTCAGTTTTTCGTTTTTGCCTTGGTTTCCTGAATCTTCCTCCCTGTTTCAAGGTTCATTTGAAGTGTAAGGTTTTGAAATCGCTGTCTTCAAGAGTTTTGTGTCATTCCTTAGGTTGTTAGTATTATCGATTTTCTTTCAAAATCTCTCTTTTAGTTCACGGTCCTTGTTTTTGCCTATGGTTTTTCTTTTGTTCCCTAATCTCAGTTGGTTTTTCACTTGTCAACGTTCATGTCTTCGTCTTCCATTCCATTCTAGCCACTTTTTGTTGTTTTTCCAGAACACCGTGGCTTTGTACATTGTCTTTCTACATCTCATTTTAGTTTGCTGCCACTCTTTTGTTTCGTTTGTCCCTTCACTTCCTTCATCCTCCTCCCTACTGAGATCTTCTTGAAGGCTAAGTTTTGGAAATCATTGCCTATATGTGTAGGTATTGCTAGTTTTGCTATAGATCTCCAGCTTTTTGCATTGTCTTGCTATGTCTGTTTTAGTGTGCTGCCCTCAGATTTTGAGGTTTTGCCTTGACTTCCTTAATCTTCCGCCCTAGTTAAGTTTTCTTTCTAAGTGGAAGCGTTTCCAGACTGGCCTTACTTTCTACATTGTCTTTCCACAGCTTTTCAGTCTGCTGCCACTCTTTGGTTTAGTATTTCCCTTCACTTCCTTCATCCTCCTTTCTATTGAGATCTTCTTGATGCTAAGGTTTTTAAATCATTTCCTGTATTTGTAGGTATTGCTAGATTTGCTCTTGATCTCCAGCTTTTTGCACAGCCTTGCTATGTCTGTTTTAGTGTGCTGCCCTCAGTTTTTCGTTTTTGCCTTGGTTTCCTGAATCTTCCTCCCTGTTTCAAGGTTCATTTCAAGTGTAAGGTTTTGAAATCTCTGTCTTCAAGAGTTTTGTGTCATTCCTTAGGTTGTTAGTATTATCGATTTTCTTTCAAAATCTCTCTTTTAGTTCACGGTCCTTGTTTTTGCCTATGGTTTTTCTTTTGTTCCCTAATCTCGGTTGGTTTTTCACTTGTCAACGTTCATGTCTTCGTCTTCCATTCCATTCTAGCCACTTTTTGTTGTTTTTCCAGAACACCGTGGCTTTGTACATTGTCTTTCTACATCTCATTTTAGTTTGCTGCCACTCTTTTGTTTCGTTTGTCCCTTCACTTCCTTCATCCTCCTCCCTACTGAGATCTTCTTGAAGGCTAAGTTTTGGAAATCATTGCCTATATGTGTAGGTATTGCTAGTTTTGCTATAGATCTCCAGCTTTTTGCATTGTCTTGCTATGTCTGTTTTAGTGTGCTGCCCTCAGATTTTGAGGTTTTGCCTTGACTTCCTTAATCTTCCGCCCTAGTTAAGTTTTCTTTCTAAGTGGAAGCGTTTCCAGACTGGCCTTACTTTCTACCTTGTCTTTCCACAGCTTTTCAGTCTGCTGCCACTCTTTGGTTTAGTATTTCCCTTGACTTCCTTCATCCTCCTTTCTATCGAGATCTTATTGAAGGCTAAGTTTTGGAAATCATTCCCTATATGTGTAGGTATTGCTAGTTTTGCTATAGATCTCCAGCTTTTTGCATTGTCTTGCTATGTCTGTTTTAGTGTGCTGCCCTCAGTTTTTCGTTTTTGCCTTGGTTTCCTGAATCTTCCTCCCTGTTTCAAGGTTCATTTGAAGAGTAAGGTTTTGAAATCGCTGTCTTCAAGAGTTTTGTGTCATTCCTTAGGTTGTTAGTATTATCGATTTTCTTTCAAAATCTCTCTTTTAGTTCACGGTCCTGTTTTTTTGCCTATGGTTTTTCTTTTGTTCCCTAATCTCGGTTGGTTTTTCACTTGTCAACGTTCATGTCTTCGTCTTCCATTCCATTCTAGCCACTTTTTGTTGTTTTTCCAGAACACCGTGGCTTTGTACATTGTCTTTCTACATCTCATTTTAGTCTGCTGCCACTCTTTGGTTTAGTATTTCCCTTGACTTCCTTCATCCTCCTTTCTGTTGAGATCTTATTGAAGGCTAAGGTTTTTAAATCATTTCCTGTATTTGTAGGTATTGCTAGATTTGCTATAGATCTCCAGCTTTTTGCACAGCCTTGCTATGTCTGTTTTAGTGTGCTGCCCTCAGTTTTTCGTTTTTGCCTTGGTTTCCTGAATCTTCCTCCCTGTTTCAAGGTTCATTTGAAGTGTAAGGTTTTGAAATCGCTGTCTTCAAGAGTTTTGTGTCATTCCTTAGGTTGTTAGTATTATCGATTTTCTTTCAAAATCTCTCTTTTAGTTCACGGTCCTTGTTTTTGCCTATGGTTTTTCTTTTGCTCCCTAATCTCGGTTGGTTTTTCACTTGTCAACGTTCATGTCTTCGTCTTCCATTCCATTCTAGCCACTTTTTGTTGTTTTTCCAGAACACCGTGGCTTTGTACATTGTCTTTCTACATCTCATTTTAGTTTGCTGCCACTCTTTTGTTTCATTTGTGCCTTCACTTCCTTCATCCTCCTCCCTACTGAGATCTTCTTGAAGGCTAAGTTTTGGAAATCATTGCCTATATGTGTAGGTATTGCTAGTTTTGCTATAGATCTCCAGCTTTTTGCACAGCCTTGCTATGTCTGTTTTAGTGTGCTGCCCTCAGTTTTTCGTTTTTGCCTTGGTTTCCTGAATCTTCCTCCCTGTTTCAAGGTTCATTTGAAGTGTAAGGTTTTGAAATCGCTGTCTTCAAGAGTTTTGTGTCATTCCTTAGGTTGTTAGTATTATCGATTTTCTTTCAAAATCTCTCTTTTAGTTCATGGTCCTTGTTTTTGCCTATGGTTTTTCTTTTGTTCCCTAATCTCGGTTGGTTTTTCACTTGTCAACGTTCATGTCTTCGTCTTCCATTCCATTCTAGCCACTTTTTGTTGTTTTTCCAGAACACCGTCGCTTTGTACATTGTCTTTCTACATCTCATTTTAGTCTGCTGCCACTCTTTGGTTTAGTATTTCCCTTGACTTCCTTCATCCTCCTTTCTGTTGAGATCTTATTGAAGGCTAAGGTTTTTAAATCATTTCCTGTATTTGTAGGTATTGCTAGATTTGCTCTTGATCTCCAGCTTTTTGCACAGCCTTGCTATGTCTGTTTTAGTGTGCTGCCCTCAGTTTTTCGTTTTTGCCTTGGTTTCCTGAATCTTCCTCCCTGTTTCAAGGTTCATTTGAAGTGTAAGGTTTTGAAATCGCTGTCTTCAAGAGTTTTGTGTCATTCCTTAGGTTGTTAGTATTATCGATTTTCTTTCAAAATCTCTCTTTTAGTTCACGGTCCTTGTTTTTGCCTATGGTTTTTCTTTTGTTCCCTAATCTCGGTTGGTTTTTCACTTGTCAACGTTCATGTCTTCGTCTTCCATTCCATTCTAGCCACTTTTTGTTGTTTTTCCAGAACACCGTGGCTTTGTACATTGTCTTTCTACATCTCATTTTAGTTTGCTGCCACTCTTTTGTTTCGTTTGTCCCTTCACTTGCTTCATCCTCCTCCCTACTGAGATCTTCTTGAAGGCTAAGTTTTGGAAATCATTGCCTATATGTGTAGGTATTGCTAGTTTTGCTATAGATCTCCAGCTTTTTGCATTGTCTTTCTATGTCTGTTTTAGTGTGCTGCCCTCAGATTTTGAGTTTTTGCCTTGACTTCCTTAATCTTCCTCCCTAGTTAAGTTTTCTTTCTAAGTGGAAGCGTTTCCAGACTGGCCTTACTTTCCACATTGTCTTTCCACAGCTTTTCAGTCTGCTGCCACTCTTTGGTTTAGTATTTCCCTTGACTTCCTTCATCCTCCTTTCTATCGAGATCTTATTGAAGGCTAAGTTTTGGAAATCATTCCCTATATGTGTAGGTATTGCTAGTTTTGCTATAGATCTCCAGCTTTTTGCATTGTCTTGCTATGTCTGTTTTAGTGTGCTGCCCTCAGTTTTTCGTTTTTGCCTTGGTTTCCTGAATCTTCCTCCCTGTTTCAAGGTTCATTTGAAGAGTAAGGTTTTGAAATCGCTGTCTTCAAGAGTTTTGTGTCATTCCTTAGGTTGTTAGTATTATCGATTTTCTTTCAAAATCTCTCTTTTAGTTCACGGTCCTGTTTTTTTGCCTATGGTTTTTCTTTTGTTCCCTAATCTCGGTTGGTTTTTCACTTGTCAACGTTCATGTCTTCGTCTTCCATTCCATTCTAGCCACTTTTTGTTGTTTTTCCAGAACACCGTGGCTTTGTACATTGTCTTTCTACATCTCATTTTAGTCTGCTGCCACTCTTTGGTTTAGTATTTCCCTTGACTTCCTTCATCCTCCTTTCTGTTGAGATCTTATTGAAGGCTAAGGTTTTTAAATCATTTCCTGTATTTGTAGGTATTGCTAGATTTGCTATAGATCTCCAGCTTTTTGCACAGCCTTGCTATGTCTGTTTTAGTGTGCTGCCCTCAGTTTTTCGTTTTTGCCTTGGTTTCCTGAATCTTCCTCCCTGTTTCAAGGTTCATTTGAAGTGTAAGGTTTTGAAATCGCTGTCTTCAAGAGTTTTGTGTCATTCCTTAGGTTGTTAGTATTATCGATTTTCTTTCAAAATCTCTCTTTTAGTTCACGGTCCTTGTTTTTGCCTATGGTTTTTCTTTTGCTCCCTAATCTCGGTTGGTTTTTCACTTGTCAACGTTCATGTCTTCGTCTTCCATTCCATTCTAGCCACTTTTTGTTGTTTTTCCAGAACACCGTGGCTTTGTACATTGTCTTTCTACATCTCATTTTAGTTTGCTGCCACTCTTTTGTTTCATTTGTGCCTTCACTTCCTTCATCCTCCTCCCTACTGAGATCTTCTTGAAGGCTAAGTTTTGGAAATCATTGCCTATATGTGTAGGTATTGCTAGTTTTGCTATAGATCTCCAGCTTTTTGCACAGCCTTGCTATGTCTGTTTTAGTGTGCTGCCCTCAGTTTTTCGTTTTTGCCTTGGTTTCCTGAATCTTCCTCCCTGTTTCAAGGTTCATTTGAAGTGTAAGGTTTTGAAATCGCTGTCTTCAAGAGTTTTGTGTCATTCCTTAGGTTGTTAGTATTATCGATTTTCTTTCAAAATCTCTCTTTTAGTTCATGGTCCTTGTTTTTGCCTATGGTTTTTCTTTTGTTCCCTAATCTCGGTTGGTTTTTCACTTGTCAACGTTCATGTCTTCGTCTTCCATTCCATTCTAGCCACTTTTTGTTGTTTTTCCAGAACACCGTCGCTTTGTACATTGTCTTTCTACATCTCATTTTAGTCTGCTGCCACTCTTTGGTTTAGTATTTCCCTTGACTTCCTTCATCCTCCTTTCTGTTGAGATCTTATTGAAGGCTAAGGTTTTTAAATCATTTCCTGTATTTGTAGGTATTGCTAGATTTGCTCTTGATCTCCAGCTTTTTGCACAGCCTTGCTATGTCTGTTTTAGTGTGCTGCCCTCAGTTTTTCGTTTTTGCCTTGGTTTCCTGAATCTTCCTCCCTGTTTCAAGGTTCATTTGAAGTGTAAGGTTTTGAAATCGCTGTCTTCAAGAGTTTTGTGTCATTCCTTAGGTTGTTAGTATTATCGATTTTCTTTCAAAATCTCTCTTTTAGTTCACGGTCCTTGTTTTTGCCTATGGTTTTTCTTTTGTTCCCTAATCTCGGTTGGTTTTTCACTTGTCAACGTTCATGTCTTCGTCTTCCATTCCATTCTAGCCACTTTTTGTTGTTTTTCCAGAACACCGTGGCTTTGTACATTGTCTTTCTACATCTCATTTTAGTTTGCTGCCACTCTTTTGTTTCGTTTGTCCCTTCACTTGCTTCATCCTCCTCCCTACTGAGATCTTCTTGAAGGCTAAGTTTTGGAAATCATTGCCTATATGTGTAGGTATTGCTAGTTTTGCTATAGATCTCCAGCTTTTTGCATTGTCTTTCTATGTCTGTTTTAGTGTGCTGCCCTCAGATTTTGAGTTTTTGCCTTGACTTCCTTAATCTTCCTCCCTAGTTAAGTTTTCTTTCTAAGTGGAAGCGTTTCCAGACTGGCCTTACTTTCCACATTGTCTTTCCACAGCTTTTCAGTCTGCTGCCACTCTTTGGTTTAGTATTTCCCTTGACTTCCTTCATCCTCCTTTCTATTGAGATCTTCTTGAAGGCTAAGTTTTGGAAATCATTGCCTATATGTGTAGGTATTGCCAGTTTAGCTATAGATCTCCAGCTTTTTGCACAGCCTTGCTATGTCTGTTTTAGTGTGCTGCCCTCAGTTTTTCGTTTTTGCCTTGGTTTCCTGAATCTTCCTCCCTGTTTCAAGGTTCATTTGAAGTGTAAGGTTTTGAAATCGCTGTCTTCAAGAGTTTTGTGTCATTCCTTAGGTTGTTAGTATTATCGATTTTCTTTCAAAATCTCTCTTTTAGTTCACGGTCCTTGTTTTTGCCTATGGTTTTTCTTTTGTTCCCTAATCTCGGTTGGTTTTTCACTTGTCAACGTTCATGTCTTCGTCTTCCATTCCATTCTAGCCACTTTTTGTTGTTTTTCCAGAACACCGTGGCTTTGTACATTGTCTTTCTACATCTCATTTTAGTCTGCTGCCACTCTTTGGTTTAGTATTTCCCTTGACTTCCTTCATCCTCCTTTCTGTTGAGATCTTATTGAAGGCTAAGGTTTTTAAATAATTTCCTGTATTTGTAGGTATTGCTAGATTTGCTATAGATCTCCAGCTTTTTGCACAGCCTTGCTATGTCTGTTTTAGTGTGCTGCCCTCAGTTTTTCGTTTTTGCCTTGGTTTCCTGAATCTTCCTCCCTGTTTCAAGGTTCATTTGAAGTGTAAGGTTTTGAAATCGCTGTCTTCAAGAGTTTTGTGTCATTCCTTAGGTTGTTAGTATTATCGATTTTCTTTCAAAATCTCTCTTTTAGTTCACGGTCCTGTTTTTTTGCCTATGGTTTTTCTTTTGTTCCCTAATCTCGGTTGGTTTTTCACTTGTCAACGTTCATGTCTTCGTCTTCCATTCCATTCTAGCCACTTTTTGTTGTTTTTCCAGAACACCGTGGCTTTGTACATTGTCTTTCTACATCTCATTTTAGTCTGCTGCCACTCTTTGGTTTAGTATTTCCCTTGACTTCCTTCATCCTCCTTTCTGTTGAGATCTTATTGAAGGCTAAGGTTTTTAAATCATTTCCTGTATTTGTAGGTATTGCTAGATTTGCTCTTGATCTCCAGCTTTTTGCACAGCCTTGCTATGTCTGTTTTAGTGTGCTGCCCTCAGTTTTTCGTTTTTGCCTTGGTTTCCTGAATCTTCCTCCCTGTTTCAAGGTTCATTTGAAGTGTAAGGTTTTGAAATCGCTGTCTTCAAGAGTTTTGTGTCATTCCTTAGGTTGTTAGTATTATCGATTTTCTTTCAAAATCTCTCTTTTAGTTCACGGTCCTTGTTTTTGCCTATGGTTTTTCTTTTGTTCCCTAATCTCGGTTGGTTTTTCACTTGTCAACGTTCATGTCTTCGTCTTCCATTCCATTCTAGCCACTTTTTGTTGTTTTTCCAGAACACCGTGGCTTTGTACATTGTCTTTCTACATCTCATTTTAGTTTGCTGCCACTCTTTTGTTTCGTTTGTCCCTTCACTTGCTTCATCCTCCTCCCTACTGAGATCTTCTTGAAGGCTAAGTTTTGGAAATCATTGCCTATATGTGTAGGTATTGCTAGTTTTGCTATAGATCTCCAGCTTTTTGCATTGTCTTTCTATGTCTGTTTTAGTGTGCTGCCCTCAGATTTTGAGTTTTTGCCTTGACTTCCTTAATCTTCCTCCCTAGTTAAGTTTTCTTTCTAAGTGGAAGCGTTTCCAGACTGGCCTTACTTTCCGCATTGTCTTTCCACAGCTTTTCAGTCTGCTGCCACTCTTTGGTTTAGTATTTCCCTTGACTTCCTTCATCCTCCTTTCTATTGAGATCTTATTGAAGGCTAAGGTTTTTAAATCATTTCCTGTATTTGTAGGTATTGCTAGATTTGCTCTTGATCTCCAGCTTTTTGCACAGCCTTGCTATGTCTGTTTTAGTGTGCTGCCCTCAGTTTTTCGTTTTTGCCTTGGTTTCCTGAATCTTCCTCCCTGTTTCAAGGTTCATTTGAAGTGTAAGGTTTTGAAATCGCTGTCTTCAAGAGTTTTGTGTCATTCCTTAGGTTGTTAGTATTATCGATTTTCTTTCAAAATCTCTCTTTTAGTTCACGGTCCTTGTTTTTGCCTATGGTTTTGCTTTTGTTCCCTAATCTCGGTTGGTTTTTCACTTGTCAACGTTCATGTCTTCGTCTTCCATTCCATTCTAGCCACTTTTTGTTGTTTTTCCAGAACACCGTGGCTTTGTACATTGTCTTTCTACATCTCATTTTAGTTTGCTGCCACTCTTTTGTTTCGTTTGTCCCTTCACTTCCTTCATCCTCCTCCCTACTGAGATCTTCTTGAAGGCTAAGTTTTGGAAATCATTGCCTATATGTGTAGGTATTGCTAGTTTTGCTATAGATCTCCAGCTTTTTGCATTGTCTTTCTATGTCTGTTTTAGTGTGCTGCCCTCAGATTTTGAGTTTTTGCCTTGACTTCCTTAATCTTCCTCCCTAGTTAAGTTTTCTTTCTAAGTGGAAGCGTTTCCAGACTGGCCTTACTTTCCACATTGTCTTTCCACAGCTTTTCAGTCTGCTGCCACTCTTTGGTTTAGTATTTCCCTTGACTTCCTTCATCCTCCTTTCTACTGAGATCTTATTGAAGGCTAAGGTTTTTAAATCATTTCCTGTATTTGTAGGTATTGCTAGATTTGCTCTTGATCTCCAGCTTTTTGCACAGCCTTGCTATGTCTGTTTTAGTGTGCTGCCCTCAGTTTTTCGTTTTTGCCTTGGTTTCCTGAATCTTCCTCCCTGTTTCAAGGTTCATTTGAAGTGTAAGGTTTTGAAATCGCTGTCTTCAAGAGTTTTGTGTCATTCCTTAGGTTGTTAGTATTATCGATTTTCTTTCAAAATCTCTCTTTTAGTTCACGGTCCTTGTTTTTGCCTATGGTTTTTCTTTTGTTCCCTAATCTCGGTTGGTTTTTCACTTGTCAACGTTCATGTCTTCGTCTTCCATTCCATTCTAGCCACTTTTTGTTGTTTTTCCAGAACACCGTGGCTTTGTACATTGTCTTTCTACATCTCATTTTAGTTTGCTGCCACTCTTTTGTTTCGTTTGTCCCTTCACTTGCTTCATCCTCCTCCCTACTGAGATCTTCTTGAAGGCTAAGTTTTGGAAATCATTGCCTATATGTGTAGGTATTGCTAGTTTTGCTATAGATCTCCAGCTTTTTGCATTGTCTTTCTATGTCTGTTTTAGTGTGCTGCCCTCAGATTTTGAGTTTTTGCCTTGACTTCCTTAATCTTCCGCCCTAGTTAAGTTTTCTTTCTAAGTGGAAGCGTTTCCAGACTGGCCTTACTTTCCACATTGTCTTTCCACAGCTTTTCAGTCTGCTGCCACTCTTTGGTTTAGTATTTCCCTTGACTTCCTTCATCCTCCTTTCTATTGAGATCTTCTTGAAGGCTAAGTTTTGGAAATCATTGCCTATATGTGTAGGTATTGCCAGTTTAGCTATAGATCTCCAGCTTTTTGCACAGCCTTGCTATGTCTGTTTTAGTGTGCTGCCCTCAGTTTTTCGTTTTTGCCTTGGTTTCCTGAATCTTCCTCCCTGTTTCAAGGTTCATTTGAAGTGTAAGGTTTTGAAATCGCTGTCTTCAAGAGTTTTGTGTCATTCCTTAGGTGGTTAGTATTATCGATTTTCTTTCAAAATCTCTCTTTTAGTTCACGGTCCTTGTTTTTGCCTATGGTTTTTCTTTTGTTCCCTAATCTCGGTTGGTTTTTCACTTGTCAACGTTCATGTCTTCGTCTTCCATTCCATTCTAGCCACTTTTTGTTGTTTTTCCAGAACACCGTGGCTTTGTACATTGTCTTTCTACATCTCATTTTAGTCTGCTGCCACTCTTTGGTTTAGTATTTCCCTTGACTTCCTTCATCCTCCTTTCTGTTGAGATCTTATTGAAGGCTAAGGTTTTTAAATAATTTCCTGTATTTGTAGGTATTGCTAGATTTGCTATAGATCTCCAGCTTTTTGCACAGCCTTGCTATGTCTGTTTTAGTGTGCTGCCCTCAGTTTTTCGTTTTTGCCTTGGTTTCCTGAATCTTCCTCCCTGTTTCAAGGTTCATTTGAAGTGTAAGGTTTTGAAATCGCTGTCTTCAAGAGTTTTGTGTCATTCCTTAGGTTGTTAGTATTATCGATTTTCTTTCAAAATCTCTCTTTTAGTTCACGGTCCTTGTTTTTGCCTATGGTTTTGCTTTTGCTCCCTAATCTCGGTTGGTTTTTCACTTGTCAACGTTCATGTCTTCGTCTTCCATTCCATTCTAGCCACTTTTTGTTGTTTTTCCAGAACACCGTGGCTTTGTACATTGTCTTTCTACATCTCATTTTAGTCTGCTGCCACTCTTTGGTTTAGTATTTCCCTTGACTTCCTTCATCCTCCTTTCTGTTGAGATCTTATTGAAGGCTAAGGTTTTTAAATCATTTCCTGTATTTGTAGGTATTGCTAGATTTGCTCTTGATCTCCAGCTTTTTGCACAGCCTTGCTATGTCTGTTTTAGTGTGCTGCCCTCAGTTTTTCGTTTTTGCCTTGGTTTCCTGAATCTTCCTCCCTGTTTCAAGGTTCATTTGAAGTGTAAGGTTTTGAAATCGCTGTCTTCAAGAGTTTTGTGTCATTCCTTAGGTTGTTAGTATTATCGATTTTCTTTCAAAATCTCTCTTTTAGTTCACGGTCCTTGTTTTTGCCTATGGTTTTGCTTTTGTTCCCTAATCTCGGTTGGTTTTTCACTTGTCAACGTTCATGTCTTCGTCTTCCATTCCATTCTAGCCACTTTTTGTTGTTTTTCCAGAACACCGTGGCTTTGTACATTGTCTTTCTACATCTCATTTTAGTTTGCTGCCACTCTTTTGTTTCGTTTGTCCCTTCACTTGCTTCATCCTCCTCCCTACTGAGATCTTCTTGAAGGCTAAGTTTTGGAAATCATTGCCTATATGTGTAGGTATTGCTAGTTTTGCTATAGATCTCCAGCTTTTTGCATTGTCTTTCTATGTCTGTTTTAGTGTGCTGCCCTCAGATTTTGAGTTTTTGCCTTGACTTCCTTAATCTTCCTCCCTAGTTAAGTTTTCTTTCTAAGTGGAAGCGTTTCCAGACTGGCCTTACTTTCCACATTGTCTTCCACAGCTTTTCAGTCTGCTGCCACTCTTTGGTTTAGTATTTCCCTTGACTTCCTTCATCCTCCTTTCTATTGAGATCTTCTTGAAGGCTAAGTTTTGGAAATCATTGCCTATATGTGTAGGTATTGCCAGTTTAGCTATAGATCTCCAGCTTTTTGCACAGCCTTGCTATGTCTGTTTTAGTGTGCTGCCCTCAGTTTTTCGTTTTTGCCTTGGTTTCCTGAATCTTCCTCCCTGTTTCAAGGTTCATTTGAAGTGTAAGGTTTTGAAATCGCTGTCTTCAAGAGTTTTGTGTCATTCCTTAGGTGGTTAGTATTATCGATTTTCTTTCAAAATCTCTCTTTTAGTTCACGGTCCTTGTTTTTGCCTATGGTTTTGCTTTTGCTCCCTAATCTCGGTTGGTTTTTCACTTGTCAACGTTCATGTCTTCGTCTTCCATTCCATTCTAGCCACTTTTTGTTGTTTTTCCAGAACACCGTGGCTTTGTACATTGTCTTTCTACATCTCATTTTAGTCTGCTGCCACTCTTTGGTTTAGTATTTCCCTTGACTTCCTTCATCCTCCTTTCTGTTGAGATCTTATTGAAGGCTAAGGTTTTTAAATCATTTCCTGTATTTGTAGGTATTGCTAGATTTGCTATAGATCTCCAGCTTTTTGCACAGCCTTGCTATGTCTGTTTTAGTGTGCTGCCCTCAGTTTTTCGTTTTTGCCTTGGTTTCCTGAATCTTCCTCCCTGTTTCAAGGTTCATTTGAAGTGTAAGGTTTTGAAATCGCTGTCTTCAAGAGTTTTGTGTCATTCCTTAGGTTGTTAGTATTATCGATTTTCTTTCAAAATCTCTCTTTTAGTTCACGGTCCTGTTTTTTTGCCTATGGTTTTTCTTTTGTTCCCTAATCTCGGTTGGTTTTTCACTTGTCAACGTTCATGTCTTCGTCTTCCATTCCATTCTAGCCACTTTTTGTTGTTTTTCCAGAACACCGTGGCTTTGTACATTGTCTTTCTACATCTCATTTTAGTTTGCTGCCACTCTTTTGTTTCGTTTGTCCCTTCACTTGCTTCATCCTCCTCCCTACTGAGATCTTCTTGAAGGCTAAGTTTTGGAAATCATTGCCTATATGTGTAGGTATTGCTAGTTTTGCTATAGATCTCCAGCTTTTTGCATTGTCTTTCTATGTCTGTTTTAGTGTGCTGCCCTCAGATTTTGAGTTTTTGCCTTGACTTCCTTAATCTTCCTCCCTAGTTAAGTTTTCTTTCTAAGTGGAAGCGTTTCCAGACTGGCCTTACTTTCCGCATTGTCTTTCCACAGCTTTTCAGTCTGCTGCCACTCTTTGGTTTAGTATTTCCCTTGACTTCCTTCATCCTCCTTTCTACTGAGATCTTATTGAAGGCTAAGGTTTTTAAATCATTTCCTGTATTTGTAGGTATTGCTAGATTTGCTCTTGATCTCCAGCTTTTTGCACAGCCTTGCTATGTCTGTTTTAGTGTGCTGCCCTCAGTTTTTCGTTTTTGCCTTGGTTTCCTGAATCTTCCTCCCTGTTTCAAGGTTCATTTGAAGTGTAAGGTTTTGAAATCGCTGTCTTCAAGAGTTTTGTGTCATTCCTTAGGTTGTTAGTATTATCGATTTTCTTTCAAAATCTCTCTTTTAGTTCACGGTCCTTGTTTTTGCCTATGGTTTTTCTTTTGCTCCCTAATCTCGGTTGGTTTTTCACTTGTCAACGTTCATGTCTTCGTCTTCCATTCCATTCTAGCCACTTTTTGTTGTTTTTCCAGAACACCGTGGCTTTGTACATTGTCTTTCTACATCTCATTTTAGTTTGCTGCCACTCTTTTGTTTCATTTGTGCCTTCACTTCCTTCATCCTCCTCCCTACTGAGATCTTCTTGAAGGCTAAGTTTTGGAAATCATTGCCTATATGTGTAGGTATTGCTAGTTTTGCTATAGATCTCCAGCTTTTTGCACAGCCTTGCTATGTCTGTTTTAGTGTGCTGCCCTCAGTTTTTCGTTTTTGCCTTGGTTTCCTGAATCTTCCTCCCTGTTTCAAGGTTCATTTGAAGTGCAAGGTTTTGAAATCGCTGTCTTCAAGAGTTTTGTGTCATTCCTTAGGTTGTTAGTATTATCGATTTTCTTTCAAAATCTCTCTTTTAGTTCATGGTCCTTGTTTTTGCCTATGGTTTTTCTTTTGTTCCCTAATCTCGGTTGGTTTTTCACTTGTCAACGTTCATGTCTTCGTCTTCCATTCCATTCTAGCCACTTTTTGTTGTTTTTCCAGAACACCGTGGCTTTGTACATTGTCTTTCTACATCTCATTTTAGTCTGCTGCCACTCTTTGGTTTAGTATTTCCCTTGACTTCCTTCATCCTCCTTTCTATTGAGATCTTATTGAAGGCTAAGGTTTTTAAATCATTTCCTGTATTTGTAGGTATTGCTAGATTTGCTCTTGATCTCCAGCTTTTTGCACAGCCTTGCTATGTCTGTTTTAGTGTGCTGCCCTCAGTTTTTCGTTTTTGCCTTGGTTTCCTGAATCTTCCTCCCTGTTTCAAGGTTCATTTGAAGTGTAAGGTTTTGAAATCGCTGTCTTCAAGAGTTTTGTGTCATTCCTTAGGTTGTTAGTATTATCGATTTTCTTTCAAAATCTCTCTTTTAGTTCACGGTCCTTGTTTTTGCCTATGGTTTTTCTTTTGTTCCCTAATCTCGGTTGGTTTTTCACTTGTCAACGTTCATGTCTTCGTCTTCCATTCCATTCTAGCCACTTTTTGTTGTTTTTCCAGAACACCGTGGCTTTGTACATTGTCTTTCTACATCTCATTTTAGTTTGCTGCCACTCTTTTGTTTCGTTTGTCCCTTCACTTGCTTCATCCTCCTCCCTACTGAGATCTTCTTGAAGGCTAAGTTTTGGAAATCATTGCCTATATGTGTAGGTATTGCTAGTTTTGCTATAGATCTCCAGCTTTTTGCATTGTCTTTCTATGTCTGTTTTAGTGTGCTGCCCTCAGATTTTGAGTTTTTGCCTTGACTTCCTTAATCTTCCTCCCTAGTTAAGTTTTCTTTCTAAGTGGAAGCGTTTCCAGACTGGCCTTACTTTCCGCATTGTCTTTCCACAGCTTTTCAGTCTGCTGCCACTCTTTGGTTTAGTATTTCCCTTGACTTCCTTCATCCTCCTTTCTACTGAGATCTTATTGAAGGCTAAGGTTTTTAAATCATTTCCTGTATTTGTAGGTATTGCTAGATTTGCTCTTGATCTCCAGCTTTTTGCACAGCCTTGCTATGTCTGTTTTAGTGTGCTGCCCTCAGTTTTTCGTTTTTGCCTTGGTTTCCTGAATCTTCCTCCCTGTTTCAAGGTTCATTTGAAGTGTAAGGTTTTGAAATCGCTGTCTTCAAGAGTTTTGTGTCATTCCTTAGGTTGTTAGTATTATCGATTTTCTTTCAAAATCTCTCTTTTAGTTCACGGTCCTTGTTTTTGCCTATGGTTTTTCTTTTGCTCCCTAATCTCGGTTGGTTTTTCACTTGTCAACGTTCATGTCTTCGTCTTCCATTCCATTCTAGCCACTTTTTGTTGTTTTTCCAGAACACCGTGGCTTTGTACATTGTCTTTCTACATCTCATTTTAGTTTGCTGCCACTCTTTTGTTTCGTTTGTCCCTTCACTTGCTTCATCCTCCTCCCTACTGAGATCTTCTTGAAGGCTAAATTTTGGAAATCATTGCCTATATGTGTAGGTATTGCTAGTTTTGCTATAGATCTCCAGCTTTTTGCATTGTCTTTCTATGTCTGTTTTAGTGTGCTGCCCTCAGATTTTGAGTTTTTGCCTTGACTTCCTTAATCTTCCTCCCTAGTTAAGTTTTCTTTCTAAGTGGAAGCGTTTCCAGACTGGCCTTACTTTCCACATTGTCTTTCCACAGCTTTTCAGTCTGCTGCCACTCTTTGGTTTAGTATTTCCCTTGACTTCCTTCATCCTCCTTTCTATTGAGATCTTCTTGAAGGCTAAGTTTTGGAAATCATTGCCTATATGTGTAGGTATTGCCAGTTTAGCTATAGATCTCCAGCTTTTTGCACAGCCTTGCTATGTCTGTTTTAGTGTGCTGCCCTCAGTTTTTCGTTTTTGCCTTGGTTTCCTGAATCTTCCTCCCTGTTTCAAGGTTCATTTGAAGTGTAAGGTTTTGAAATCGCTGTCTTCAAGAGTTTTGTGTCATTCCTTAGGTTGTTAGTATTATCGATTTTCTTTCAAAATCTCTCTTTTAGTTCATGGTCCTTGTTTTTGCCTATGGTTTTTCTTTCGTTCCCTAATCTCGGTTGGTTTTTCACTTGTCAACGTTCATGTCTTCGTCTTCCATTCCATTCTAGCCACTTTTTGTTGTTTTTCCAGAACACCGTGGCTTTGTACATTGTCTTTCTACATCTCATTTTAGTCTGCTGCCACTCTTTGGTTTAGTATTTCCCTTGACTTCCTTCATCCTCCTTTCTGTTGAGATCTTATTGAAGGCTAAGGTTTTTAAATCATTTCCTGTATTTGTAGGTATTGCTAGATTTGCTCTTGATCTCCAGCTTTTTGCACAGCCTTGCTATGTCTGTTTTAGTGTGCTGCCCTCAGTTTTTCGTTTTTGCCTTGGTTTCCTGAATCTTCCTCCCTGTTTCAAGGTTCATTTGAAGTGTAAGGTTTTGAAATCGCTGTCTTCAAGAGTTTTGTGTCATTCCTTAGGTTGTTAGTATTATCGATTTTCTTTCAAAATCTCTCTTTTAGTTCACGGTCCTTGTTTTTGCCTATGGTTTTTCTTTTGTTCCCTAATCTCGGTTGGTTTTTCACTTCTCAACGTTCATGTCTTCGTCTTCCATTCCATTCTAGCCAATTTTGTTGTTTTTCCAGAACACCGTGGCTTTGTACATTGTCTTTCTACATCTCATTTTAGTTTGCTGCCACTCTTTTGTTTCGTTTGTCCCTTCACTTGCTTCATCCTCCTCCCTACTGAGATCTTCTTGAAGGCTAAGTTTTGGAAATCATTGCCTATATGTGTAGGTATTGCTAGTTTTGCTATAGATCTCCAGCTTTTTGCATTGTCTTTCTATGTCTGTTTTAGTGTGCTGCCCTCAGATTTTGAGTTTTTGCCTTGACTTCCTTAATCTTCCTCCCTAGTTAAGTTTTCTTTCTAAGTGGAAGCGTTTCCAGACTGGCCTTACTTTCCACATTGTCTTTCCACAGCTTTTCAGTCTGCTGCCACTCTTTGGTTTAGTATTTCCCTTGACTTCCTTCATCCTCCTTTCTATTGAGATCTTCTTGAAGGCTAAGTTTTGGAAATCATTGCCTATATGTGTAGGTATTGCCAGTTTAGCTATAGATCTCCAGCTTTTTGCACAGCCTTGCTATGTCTGTTTTAGTGTGCTGCCCTCAGTTTTTCGTTTTTGCCTTGGTTTCCTGAATCTTCCTCCCTGTTTCAAGGTTCATTTGAAGTGTAAGGTTTTGAAATCGCTGTCTTCAAGAGTTTTGTGTCATTCCTTAGGTTGTTAGTATTATCGATTTTCTTTCAAAATCTCTCTTTTAGTTCACGGTCCTTGTTTTTGCCTATGGTTTTTCTTTTGTTCCCTAATCTCGGTTGGTTTTTCACTTGTCAACGTTCATGTCTTCGTCTTCCATTCCATTCTAGCCACTTTTTGTTGTTTTTCCAGAACACCGTGGCTTTGTACATTGTCTTTCTACATCTCATTTTAGTCTGCTGCCACTCTTTGGTTTAGTATTTCCCTTGACTTCCTTCATCCTCCTTTCTGTTGAGATCTTATTGAAGGCTAAGGTTTTTAAATAATTTCCTGTATTTGTAGGTATTGCTAGATTTGCTATAGATCTCCAGCTTTTTGCACAGCCTTGCTATGTCTGTTTTAGTGTGCTGCCCTCAGTTTTTCGTTTTTGCCTTGGTTTCCTGAATCTTCCTCCCTGTTTCAAGGTTCATTTGAAGTGTAAGGTTTTGAAATCGCTGTCTTCAAGAGTTTTGTGTCATTCCTTAGGTTGTTAGTATTATCGATTTTCTTTCAAAATCTCTCTTTTAGTTCACGGTCCTGTTTTTTTGCCTATGGTTTTTCTTTTGTTCCCTAATCTCGGTTGGTTTTTCACTTGTCAACGTTCATGTCTTCGTCTTCCATTCCATTCTAGCCACTTTTTGTTGTTTTTCCAGAACACCGTGGCTTTGTACATTGTCTTTCTACATCTCATTTTAGTCTGCTGCCACTCTTTGGTTTAGTATTTCCCTTGACTTCCTTCATCCTCCTTTCTGTTGAGATCTTATTGAAGGCTAAGGTTTTTAAATCATTTCCTGTATTTGTAGGTATTGCTAGATTTGCTATAGATCTCCAGCTTTTTGCACAGCCTTGCTATGTCTGTTTTAGTGTGCTGCCCTCAGTTTTTCGTTTTTGCCTTGGTTTCCTGAATCTTCCTCCCTGTTTCAAGGTTCATTTGAAGTGTAAGGTTTTGAAATCGCTGTCTTCAAGAGTTTTGTGTCATTCCTTAGGTTGTTAGTATTATCGATTTTCTTTCAAAATCTCTCTTTTAGTTCACGGTCCTTGTTTTTGCCTATGGTTTTTCTTTTGTTCCCTAATCTCGGTTGGTTTTTCACTTGTCAACGTTCATGTCTTCGTCTTCCATTCCATTCTAGCCACTTTTTGTTGTTTTTCCAGAACACCGTGGCTTTGTACATTGTCTTTCTACATCTCATTTTAGTCTGCTGCCACTCTTTGGTTTAGTATTTCCCTTGACTTCCTTCATCCTCCTTTCTGTTGAGATCTTATTGAAGGCTAAGTTTTTTAAATAATTTCCTGTATTTGTAGGTATTGCTAGATTTGCTATAGATCTCCAGCTTTTTGCACAGCCTTGCTATGTCTGTTTTAGTGTGCTGCCCTCAGTTTTTCGTTTTTGCCTTGGTTTCCTGAATCTTCCTCCCTGTTTCAAGGTTCATTTCAAGTGTAAGGTTTTGAAATCGCTGTCTTCAAGAGTTTTGTGTCATTCCTTAGGTTGTTAGTATTATCGATTTTCTTTCAAAATCTCTCTTTTAGTTCACGGTCCTTGTTTTTGCCTATGGTTTTTCTTTTGTTCCCTAATCTCGGTTGGTTTTTCACTTCTCAACGTTCATGTCTTCGTCTTCCATTCCATTCTAGCCACTTTTTGTTGTTTTTCCAGAACACCGTGGCTTTGTACATTGTCTTTCTACATCTCATTTTAGTTTGCTGCCACTCTTTTGTTTCGTTTGTCCCTTCACTTGCTTCATCCTCCTCCCTACTGAGATCTTCTTGAAGGCTAAGTTTTGGAAATCATTGCCTATATGTGTAGGTATTGCTAGTTTTGCTATAGATCTCCAGCTTTTTGCATTGTCTTTCTATGTCTGTTTTAGTGTGCTGCCCTCAGATTTTGAGTTTTTGCCTTGACTTCCTTAATCTTCCTCCCTAGTTAAGTTTTCTTTCTAAGTGGAAGCGTTTCCAGACTGGCCTTACTTTCCGCATTGTCTTTCCACAGCTTTTCAGTCTGCTGCCACTCTTTGGTTTAGTATTTCCCTTGACTTCCTTCATCCTCCTTTCTATTGAGATCTTATTGAAGGCTAAGGTTTTTAAATCATTTCCTGTATTTGTAGGTATTGCTAGATTTGCTCTTGATCTCCAGCTTTTTGCACAGCCTTGCTATGTCTGTTTTAGTGTGCTGCCCTCAGTTTTTCGTTTTTGCCTTGGTTTCCTGAATCTTCCTCCCTGTTTCAAGGTTCATTTGAAGTGTAAGGTTTTGAAATCGCTGTCTTCAAGAGTTTTGTGTCATTCCTTAGGTTGTTAGTATTATCGATTTTCTTTCAAAATCTCTCTTTTAGTTCACGGTCCTTGTTTTTGCCTATGGTTTTGCTTTTGTTCCCTAATCTCGGTTGGTTTTTCACTTGTCAACGTTCATGTCTTCGTCTTCCATTCCATTCTAGCCACTTTTTGTTGTTTTTCCAGAACACCGTGGCTTTGTACATTGTCTTTCTACATCTCATTTTAGTTTGCTGCCACTCTTTTGTTTCGTTTGTCCCTTCACTTCCTTCATCCTCCTCCCTACTGAAATCTTCTTGAAGGCTAAGTTTTGGAAATCATTGCCTATATGTGTAGGTATTGCTAGTTTTGCTATAGATCTCCAGCTTTTTGCATTGTCTTTCTATGTCTGTTTTAGTGTGCTGCCCTCAGATTTTGAGTTTTTGCCTTGACTTCCTTAATCTTCCTCCCTAGTTAAGTTTTCTTTCTAAGTGGAAGCGTTTCCAGACTGGCCTTACTTTCCACATTGTCTTTCCACAGCTTTTCAGTCTGCTGCCACTCTTTGGTTTAGTATTTCCCTTGACTTCCTTCATCCTCCTTTCTACTGAGATCTTATTGAAGGCTAAGGTTTTTAAATCATTTCCTGTATTTGTAGGTATTGCTAGATTTGCTCTTGATCTCCAGCTTTTTGCACAGCCTTGCTATGTCTGTTTTAGTGTGCTGCCCTCAGTTTTTCGTTTTTGCCTTGGTTTCCTGAATCTTCCTCCCTGTTTCAAGGTTCATTTGAAGTGTAAGGTTTTGAAATCGCTGTCTTCAAGAGTTTTGTGTCATTCCTTAGGTTGTTAGTATTATCGATTTTCTTTCAAAATCTCTCTTTTAGTTCACGGTCCTTGTTTTTGCCTATGGTTTTGCTTTTGTTCCCTAATCTCGGTTGGTTTTTCACTTGTCAACGTTCATGTCTTCGTCTTCCATTCCATTCTAGCCACTTTTTGTTGTTTTTCCAGAACACCGTGGCTTTGTACATTGTCTTTCTACATCTCATTTTAGTTTGCTGCCACTCTTTTGTTTCGTTTGTCCCTTCACTTGCTTCATCCTCCTCCCTACTGAGATCTTCTTGAAGGCTAAGTTTTGGAAATCATTGCCTATATGTGTAGGTATTGCTAGTTTTGCTATAGATCTCCAGCTTTTTGCATTGTCTTTCTATGTCTGTTTTAGTGTGCTGCCCTCAGATTTTGAGGTTTTGTCTTGACTTCCTTAATCTTCCTCCCTAGTTAAGTTTTCTTTCTAAGTGGAAGCGTTTCCAGACTGGCCTTACTTTCCACATTGTCTTTCCACAGCTTTTCAGTCTGCTGCCACTCTTTGGTTTAGTATTTCCCTTGACTTCCTTCATCCTCCTTTCTATTGAGATCTTCTTGAAGGCTAAGTTTTGGAAATCATTGCCTATATGTGTAGGTATTGCCAGTTTAGCTATAGATCTCCAGCTTTTTGCACAGCCTTGCTATGTCTGTTTTAGTGTGCTGCCCTCAGTTTTTCGTTTTTGCCTTGGTTTCCTGAATCTTCCTCCCTGTTTCAAGGTTCATTTGAAGTGTAAGGTTTTGAAATCGCTGTCTTCAAGAGTTTTGTGTCATTCCTTAGGTTGTTAGTATTATCGATTTTCTTTCAAAATCTCTCTTTTAGTTCACGGTCCTTGTTTTTGCCTATGGTTTTTCTTTTGTTCCCTAATCTCGGTTGGTTTTTCACTTGTCAACGTTCATGTCTTCGTCTTCCATTCCATTCTAGCCACTTTTTGTTGTTTTTCCAGAACACCGTGGCTTTGTACATTGTCTTTCTACATCTCATTTTAGTCTGCTGCCACTCTTTGGTTTAGTATTTCCCTTGACTTCCTTCATCCTCCTTTCTGTTGAGATCTTATTGAAGGCTAAGGTTTTTAAATAATTTCCTGTATTTGTAGGTATTGCTAGATTTGCTATAGATCTCCAGCTTTTTGCACAGCCTTGCTATGTCTGTTTTAGTGTGCTGCCCTCAGTTTTTCGTTTTTGCCTTGGTTTCCTGAATCTTCCTCCCTGTTTCAAGGTTCATTTGAAGTGTAAGGTTTTGAAATCGCTGTCTTCAAGAGTTTTGTGTCATTCCTTAGGTTGTTAGTATTATCGATTTTCTTTCAAAATCTCTCTTTTAGTTCACGGTCCTTGTTTTTGCCTATGGTTTTGCTTTTGCTCCCTAATCTCGGTTGGTTTTTCACTTGTCAACGTTCATGTCTTCGTCTTCCATTCCATTCTAGCCACTTTTTGTTGTTTTTCCAGAACACCGTGGCTTTGTACATTGTCTTTCTACATCTCATTTTAGTCTGCTGCCACTCTTTGGTTTAGTATTTCCCTTGACTTCCTTCATCCTCCTTTCTGTTGAGATCTTATTGAAGGCTAAGGTTTTTAAATCATTTCCTGTATTTGTAGGTATTGCTAGATTTGCTCTTGATCTCCAGCTTTTTGCACAGCCTTGCTATGTCTGTTTTAGTGTGCTGCCCTCAGTTTTTCGTTTTTGCCTTGGTTTCCTGAATCTTCCTCCCTGTTTCAAGGTTCATTTGAAGTGTAAGGTTTTGAAATCGCTGTCTTCAAGAGTTTTGTGTCATTCCTTAGGTTGTTAGTATTATCGATTTTCTTTCAAAATCTCTCTTTTAGTTCACGGTCCTTGTTTTTGCCTATGGTTTTGCTTTTGTTCCCTAATCTCGGTTGGTTTTTCACTTGTCAACGTTCATGTCTTCGTCTTCCATTCCATTCTAGCCACTTTTTGTTGTTTTTCCAGAACACCGTGGCTTTGTACATTGTCTTTCTACATCTCATTTTAGTTTGCTGCCACTCTTTTGTTTCGTTTGTCCCTTCACTTGCTTCATCCTCCTCCCTACTGAGATCTTCTTGAAGGCTAAGTTTTGGAAATCATTGCCTATATGTGTAGGTATTGCTAGTTTTGCTATAGATCTCCAGCTTTTTGCATTGTCTTTCTATGTCTGTTTTAGTGTGCTGCCCTCAGATTTTGAGTTTTTGCCTTGACTTCCTTAATCTTCCTCCCTAGTTAAGTTTTCTTTCTAAGTGGAAGCGTTTCCAGACTGGCCTTACTTTCCACATTGTCTTCCACAGCTTTTCAGTCTGCTGCCACTCTTTGGTTTAGTATTTCCCTTGACTTCCTTCATCCTCCTTTCTATTGAGATCTTCTTGAAGGCTAAGTTTTGGAAATCATTGCCTATATGTGTAGGTATTGCCAGTTTAGCTATAGATCTCCAGCTTTTTGCACAGCCTTGCTATGTCTGTTTTAGTGTGCTGCCCTCAGTTTTTCGTTTTTGCCTTGGTTTCCTGAATCTTCCTCCCTGTTTCAAGGTTCATTTGAAGTGTAAGGTTTTGAAATCGCTGTCTTCAAGAGTTTTGTGTCATTCCTTAGGTTGTTAGTATTATCGATTTTCTTTCAAAATCTCTCTTTTAGTTCACGGTCCTTGTTTTTGCCTATGGTTTTTCTTTTGTTCCCTAATCTCGGTTGGTTTTTCACTTGTCAACGTTCATGTCTTCGTCTTCCATTCCATTCTAGCCACTTTTTGTTGTTTTTCCAGAACACCGTGGCTTTGTACATTGTCTTTCTACATCTCATTTTAGTCTGCTGCCACTCTTTGGTTTAGTATTTCCCTTGACTTCCTTCATCCTCCTTTCTGTTGAGATCTTATTGAAGGCTAAGGTTTTTAAATCATTTCCTGTATTTGTAGGTATTGCTAGATTTGCTATAGATCTCCAGCTTTTTGCACAGCCTTGCTATGTCTGTTTTAGTGTGCTGCCCTCAGTTTTTCGTTTTTGCCTTGGTTTCCTGAATCTTCCTCCCTGTTTCAAGGTTCATTTGAAGTGTAAGGTTTTGAAATCGCTGTCTTCAAGAGTTTTGTGTCGTTCCTTAGGTTGTTAGTATTATCGATTTTCTTTCAAAATCTCTCTTTTAGTTCACGGTCCTGTTTTTTTGCCTATGGTTTTTCTTTTGTTCCCTAATCTCGGTTGGTTTTTCACTTGTCAACGTTCATGTCTTCGTCTTCCATTCCATTCTAGCCACTTTTTGTTGTTTTTCCAGAACACCGTGGCTTTGTACATTGTCTTTCTACATCTCATTTTAGTCTGCTGCCACTCTTTGGTTTAGTATTTCCCTTGACTTCCTTCATCCTCCTTTCTGTTGAGATCTTATTGAAGGCTAAGGTTTTTAAATCATTTCCTGTATTTGTAGGTATTGCTAGATTTGCTATAGATCTCCAGCTTTTTGCACAGCCTTGCTATGTCTGTTTTAGTGTGCTGCCCTCAGTTTTTCGTTTTTGCCTTGGTTTCCTGAATCTTCCTCCCTGTTTCAAGGTTCATTTGAAGTGTAAGGTTTTGAAATCGCTGTCTTCAAGAGTTTTGTGTCATTCCTTAGGTTGTTAGTATTATCGATTTTCTTTCAAAATCTCTCTTTTAGTTCACGGTCCTTGTTTTTGCCTATGGTTTTTCTTTTGTTCCCTAATCTCGGTTGGTTTTTCACTTGTCAACGTTCATGTCTTCGTCTTCCATTCCATTCTAGCCACTTTTTGTTGTTTTTCCAGAACACCGTGGCTTTGTACATTGTCTTTCTACATCTCATTTTAGTTTGCTGCCACTCTTTTGTTTCGTTTGTCCCTTCACTTGCTTCATCCTCCTCCCTACTGAGATCTTCTTGAAGGCTAAGTTTTGGAAATCATTGCCTATATGTGTAGGTATTGCTAGTTTTGCTATAGATCTCCAGCTTTTTGCATTGTCTTTCTATGTCTGTTTTAGTGTGCTGCCCTCAGATTTTGAGTTTTTGCCTTGACTTCCTTAATCTTCCTCCCTAGTTAAGTTTTCTTTCTAAGTGGAAGCGTTTCCAGACTGGCCTTACTTTCCGCATTGTCTTTCCACAGCTTTTCAGTCTGCTGCCACTCTTTGGTTTAGTATTTCCCTTGACTTCCTTCATCCTCCTTTCTACTGAGATCTTATTGAAGGCTAAGGTTTTTAAATCATTTCCTGTATTTGTAGGTATTGCTAGATTTGCTCTTGATCTCCAGCTTTTTGCACAGCCTTGCTATGTCTGTTTTAGTGTGCTGCCCTCAGTTTTTCGTTTTTGCCTTGGTTTCCTGAATCTTCCTCCCTGTTTCAAGGTTCATTTGAAGTGTAAGGTTTTGAAATCGCTGTCTTCAAGAGTTTTGTGTCATTCCTTAGGTTGTTAGTATTATCGATTTTCTTTCAAAATCTCTCTTTTAGTTCACGGTCCTTGTTTTTGCCTATGGTTTTTCTTTTGCTCCCTAATCTCGGTTGGTTTTTCACTTGTCAACGTTCATGTCTTCGTCTTCCATTCCATTCTAGCCACTTTTTGTTGTTTTTCCAGAACACCGTGGCTTTGTACATTGTCTTTCTACATCTCATTTTAGTTTGCTGCCACTCTTTTGTTTCATTTGTGCCTTCACTTCCTTCATCCTCCTCCCTACTGAGATCTTCTTGAAGGCTAAGTTTTGGAAATCATTGCCTATATGTGTAGGTATTGCTAGTTTTGCTATAGATCTCCAGCTTTTTGCACAGCCTTGCTATGTCTGTTTTAGTGTGCTGCCCTCAGTTTTTCGTTTTTGCCTTGGTTTCCTGAATCTTCCTCCCTGTTTCAAGGTTCATTTGAAGTGTAAGGTTTTGAAATCGCTGTCTTCAAGAGTTTTGTGTCATTCCTTAGGTTGTTAGTATTATCGATTTTCTTTCAAAATCTCTCTTTTAGTTCATGGTCCTTGTTTTTGCCTATGGTTTTTCTTTTGTTCCCTAATCTCGGTTGGTTTTTCACTTGTCAACGTTCATGTCTTCGTCTTCCATTCCATTCTAGCCACTTTTTGTTGTTTTTCCAGAACACCGTCGCTTTGTACATTGTCTTTCTACATCTCATTTTAGTCTGCTGCCACTCTTTGGTTTAGTATTTCCCTTGACTTCCTTCATCCTCCTTTCTATTGAGATCTTATTGAAGGCTAAGGTTTTTAAATCATTTCCTGTATTTGTAGGTATTGCTAGATTTGCTCTTGATCTCCAGCTTTTTGCACAGCCTTGCTATGTCTGTTTTAGTGTGCTGCCCTCAGTTTTTCGTTTTTGCCTTGGTTTCCTGAATCTTCCTCCCTGTTTCAAGGTTCATTTGAAGTGTAAGGTTTTGAAATCGCTGTCTTCAAGAGTTTTGTGTCATTCCTTAGGTTGTTAGTATTATCGATTTTCTTTCAAAATCTCTCTTTTAGTTCACGGTCCTTGTTTTTGCCTATGGTTTTTCTTTTGTTCCCTAATCTCGGTTGGTTTTTCACTTGTCAACGTTCATGTCTTCGTCTTCCATTCCATTCTAGCCACTTTTTGTTGTTTTTCCAGAACACCGTGGCTTTGTACATTGTCTTTCTACATCTCATTTTAGTTTGCTGCCACTCTTTTGTTTCGTTTGTCCCTTCACTTGCTTCATCCTCCTCCCTACTGAGATCTTCTTGAAGGCTAAGTTTTGGAAATCATTGCCTATATGTGTAGGTATTGCTAGTTTTGCTATAGATCTCCAGCTTTTTGCATTGTCTTTCTATGTCTGTTTTAGTGTGCTGCCCTCAGATTTTGAGTTTTTGCCTTGACTTCCTTAATCTTCCTCCCTAGTTAAGTTTTCTTTCTAAGTGGAAGCGTTTCCAGACTGGCCTTACTTTCCACATTGTCTTTCCACAGCTTTTCAGTCTGCTGCCACTCTTTGGTTTAGTATTTCCCTTGACTTCCTTCATCCTCCTTTCTATTGAGATCTTCTTGAAGGCTAAGTTTTGGAAATCATTGCCTATATGTGTAGGTATTGCCAGTTTAGCTATAGATCTCCAGCTTTTTGCACAGCCTTGCTATGTCTGTTTTAGTGTGCTGCCCTCAGTTTTTCGTTTTTGCCTTGGTTTCCTGAATCTTCCTCCCTGTTTCAAGGTTCATTTGAAGTGTAAGGTTTTGAAATCGCTGTCTTCAAGAGTTTTGTGTCATTCCTTAGGTTGTTAGTATTATCGATTTTCTTTCAAAATCTCTCTTTTAGTTCACGGTCCTTGTTTTTGCCTATGGTTTTTCTTTTGTTCCCTAATCTCGGTTGGTTTTTCACTTGTCAACGTTCATGTCTTCGTCTTCCATTCCATTCTAGCCACTTTTTGTTGTTTTTCCAGAACACCGTGGCTTTGTACATTGTCTTTCTACATCTCATTTTAGTCTGCTGCCACTCTTTGGTTTAGTATTTCCCTTGACTTCCTTCATCCTCCTTTCTGTTGAGATCTTATTGAAGGCTAAGGTTTTTAAATAATTTCCTGTATTTGTAGGTATTGCTAGATTTGCTATAGATCTCCAGCTTTTTGCACAGCCTTGCTATGTCTGTTTTAGTGTGCTGCCCTCAGTTTTTCGTTTTTGCCTTGGTTTCCTGAATCTTCCTCCCTGTTTCAAGGTTCATTTGAAGTGTAAGGTTTTGAAATCGCTGTCTTCAAGAGTTTTGTGTCATTCCTTAGGTTGTTAGTATTATCGATTTTCTTTCAAAATCTCTCTTTTAGTTCACGGTCCTGTTTTTTTGCCTATGGTTTTTCTTTTGTTCCCTAATCTCGGTTGGTTTTTCACTTGTCAACGTTCATGTCTTCGTCTTCCATTCCATTCTAGCCACTTTTTGTTGTTTTTCCAGAACACCGTGGCTTTGTACATTGTCTTTCTACATCTCATTTTAGTCTGCTGCCACTCTTTGGTTTAGTATTTCCCTTGACTTCCTTCATCCTCCTTTCTGTTGAGATCTTATTGAAGGCTAAGGTTTTTAAATCATTTCCTGTATTTGTAGGTATTGCTAGATTTGCTATAGATCTCCAGCTTTTTGCACAGCCTTGCTATGTCTGTTTTAGTGTGCTGCCCTCAGTTTTTCGTTTTTGCCTTGGTTTCCTGAATCTTCCTCCCTGTTTCAAGGTTCATTTGAAGTGTAAGGTTTTGAAATCGCTGTCTTCAAGAGTTTTGTGTCATTCCTTAGGTTGTTAGTATTATCGATTTTCTTTCAAAATCTCTCTTTTAGTTCACGGTCCTTGTTTTTGCCTATGGTTTTTCTTTTGTTCCCTAATCTCGGTTGGTTTTTCACTTGTCAACGTTCATGTCTTCGTCTTCCATTCCATTCTAGCCACTTTTTGTTGTTTTTCCAGAACACCGTGGCTTTGTACATTGTCTTTCTACATCTCATTTTAGTCTGCTGCCACTCTTTGGTTTAGTATTTCCCTTGACTTCCTTCATCCTCCTTTCTGTTGAGATCTTATTGAAGGCTAAGGTTTTTAAATAATTTCCTGTATTTGTAGGTATTGCTAGATTTGCTATAGATCTCCAGCTTTTTGCACAGCCTTGCTATGTCTGTTTTAGTGTGCTGCCCTCAGTTTTTCGTTTTTGCCTTGGTTTCCTGAATCTTCCTCCCTGTTTCAAGGTTCATTTGAAGTGTAAGGTTTTGAAATCGCTGTCTTCAAGAGTTTTGTGTCATTCCTTAGGTTGTTAGTATTATCGATTTTCTTTCAAAATCTCTCTTTTAGTTCACGGTCCTTGTTTTTGCCTATGGTTTTTCTTTTGTTCCCTAATCTCGGTTGGTTTTTCACTTGTCAACGTTCATGTCTTCGTCTTCCATTCCATTCTAGCCACTTTTTGTTGTTTTTCCAGAACACCGTGGCTTTGTACATTGTCTTTCTACATCTCATTTTAGTTTGCTGCCACTCTTTTGTTTCGTTTGTCCCTTCACTTGCTTCATCCTCCTCCCTACTGAGATCTTCTTGAAGGCTAAGTTTTGGAAATCATTGCCTATATGTGTAGGTATTGCTAGTTTTGCTATAGATCTCCAGCTTTTTGCATTGTCTTTCTATGTCTGTTTTAGTGTGCTGCCCTCAGATTTTGAGTTTTTGCCTTGACTTCCTTAATCTTCCTCCCTAGTTAAGTTTTCTTTCTAAGTGGAAGCGTTTCCAGACTGGCCTTACTTTCCGCATTGTCTTTCCACAGCTTTTCAGTCTGCTGCCACTCTTTGGTTTAGTATTTCCCTTGACTTCCTTCATCCTCCTTTCTACTGAGATCTTATTGAAGGCTAAGGTTTTTAAATCATTTCCTGTATTTGTAGGTATTGCTAGATTTGCTCTTGATCTCCAGCTTTTTGCACAGCCTTGCTATGTCTGTTTTAGTGTGCTGCCCTCAGTTTTTCGTTTTTGCCTTGGTTTCCTGAATCTTCCTCCCTGTTTCAAGGTTCATTTGAAGTGTAAGGTTTTGAAATCGCTGTCTTCAAGAGTTTTGTGTCATTCCTTAGGTTGTTAGTATTATCGATTTTCTTTCAAAATCTCTCTTTTAGTTCACGGTCCTTGTTTTTGCCTATGGTTTTGCTTTTGTTCCCTAATCTCGGTTGGTTTTTCACTTGTCAACGTTCATGTCTTCGTCTTCCATTCCATTCTAGCCACTTTTTGTTGTTTTTCCAGAACACCGTGGCTTTGTACATTGTCTTTCTACATCTCATTTTAGTTTGCTGCCACTCTTTTGTTTCGTTTGTCCCTTCACTTGCTTCATCCTCCTCCCTACTGAGATCTTCTTGAAGGCTAAGTTTTGGAAATCATTGCCTATATGTGTAGGTATTGCTAGTTTTGCTATAGATCTCCAGCTTTTTGCATTGTCTTTCTATGTCTGTTTTAGTGTGCTGCCCTCAGATTTTGAGTTTTTGCCTTGACTTCCTTAATCTTCCTCCCTAGTTAAGTTTTCTTTCTAAGTGGAAGCGTTTCCAGACTGGCCTTACTTTCCGCATTGTCTTTCCACAGCTTTTCAGTCTGCTGCCACTCTTTGGTTTAGTATTTTCCTTGACTTCCTTCATCCTTCTTTCTATTGAGATCTTATTGAAGGCTAAGTTTTTTAAATCATTTCCTGTATTTGTAGGTATTGCTAGATTTGCTCTTGATCTCAGCTTTTTGCACAGCCTTGCTATGTCTGTTTTAGTGTGCTGCCCTCAGTTTTTCGTTTTTGCCTTGGTTTCCTGAATCTTCCTCCCTGTTTCAAGGTTCATTTGAAGTGTAAGGTTTTGAAATCGCTGTCTTCAAGAGTTTTGTGTCATTCCTTAGGTTGTTAGTATTATCGATTTTCTTTCAAAATCTCTCTTTTAGTTCACGGTCCTTGTTTTTGCCTATGGTTTTTCTTTTGTTCCCTAATCTCGGTTGGTTTTTCACTTGTCAACGTTCATGTCTTCGTCTTCCATTCCATTCTAGCCACTTTTTGTTGTTTTTCCAGAACACCGTGGCTTTGTACATTGTCTTTCTACATCTCATTTTAGTTTGCTGCCACTCTTTTGTTTCGTTTGTCCCTTCACTTCCTTCATCCTCCTCCCTACTGAGATCTTCTTGAAGGCTAAGTTTTGGAAATCATTGCCTATATGTGTAGGTATTGCTAGTTTTGCTATAGATCTCCAGCTTTTTGCACAGCCTTGCTATGTCTGTTTTAGTGTGCTGCCCTCAGTTTTTCGTTTTTGCCTTGGTTTCCTGAATCTTCCTCCCTGTTTCAAGGTTCATTTGAAGTGTAAGGTTTTGAAATCGCTGTCTTCAAGAGTTTTGTGTCATTCCTTAGGTTGTTAGTATTATCGATTTTCTTTCAAAATCTCTCTTTTAGTTCACGGTCCTTGTTTTTGCCTATGGTTTTTCTTTTGTTCCCTAATCTCGGTTGGTTTTTCACTTGTCAACGTTCATGTCTTCGTCTTCCATTCCATTCTAGCCACTTTTTGTTGTTTTTCCAGAACACCGTGGCTTTGTACATTGTCTTTCTACATCTCATTTTAGTTTGCTGCCACTCTTTTGTTTCGTTTGTCCCTTCACTTCCTTCATCCTCCTCCCTACTGAGATCTTCTTGAAGGCTAAGGTTTTTAAATAATTTCCTGTATTTGTAGGTATTGCTAGTTTTGCTATAGATCTCCAGCTTTTTGCACAGCCTTGCTATGTCTGTTTTAGTGTGCTGCCCTCAGACTTTGAGTTTTTGCCTTGGTTTCCTGAATCTTCCTCCCTGTTTCAAGGTTCATTTGAAGTGTAAGGTTTTGAAATCACTGTCTTCAAGAGTTTTGTGTCATTCCTTAGGTTGTTAGTATTATCGATTTTCTTTCAAAATCTCTCTTTTAGTTCACGGTCCTTGTTTTTGCCTATGGTTTTTCTTTTGTTCCCTAATCTCGGTTGGTTTTTCACTTGTCAACGTTCATGTCTTCGTCTTCCATTCCATTCTAGCCACTTTTTGTTGTTTTTCCAGAACACCGTGGCTTTGTACATTGTCTTTCTACATCTCATTTTAGTTTGCTGCCACTCTTTTGTTTCGTTTGTCCCTTCACTTCCTTCATCCTCCTCCCTACTGAGATCTTCTTGAAGGCTAAGTTTTGGAAATCATTGCCTATATGTGTAGGTATTGCTAGTTTTGCTATAGATCTCCAGCTTTTTGCATTGTCTTTCTATGTCTGTTTTAGTGTGCTGCCCTCAGTTTTTCGTTTTTGCCTTGGTTTCCTGAATCTTCCTCCCTGTTTCAAGGTTCATTTGAAGTGTAAGGTTTTGAAATCGCTGTCTTCAAGAGTTTTGTGTCATTCCTTAGGTTGTTAGTATTATCGATTTTCTTTCAAAATCTCTCTTTTAGTTCACGGTCCTTGTTTTTGCCTATGGTTTTTCTTTTGTTCCCTAATCTCGGTTGGTTTTTCACTTGTCAACGTTCATGTCTTCGTCTTCCATTCCATTCTAGCCACTTTTTGTTGTTTTTCCAGAACACTGTGGCTTTGTACATTGTCTTTCTACATCTCATTTTAGTTTGCTGCCACTCTTTTTGTTTCGTTTGTTCCTTCACTTCCTTCATCCTCCTCCCTACTGAGATCTTCTTGAAGGCTAAGTTTTGGAAATCATTGCCTATATGTGTAGGTATTGCTAGTTTTGCTATAGATCTCCAGCTTTTTGCACAGCCTTGCTATGTCTGTTTTAGTGTGCTGCCCTCAGTTTTTCGTTTTTGCCTTGGTTTCCTGAATCTTCCTCCCTGTTTCAAGGTTCATTTGAAGTGTAAGGTTTTGAAATCGCTGTCTTCAAGAGTTTTGTGTCATTCCTTAGGTTGTTAGTATTATCGATTTTCTTTCAAAATCTCTCTTTTAGTTCACGGTCCTTGTTTTTGCCTATGGTTTTTCTTTTGTTCCCTAATCTCGGTTGGTTTTTCACTTGTCAACGTTCATGTCTTCGTCTTCCATTCCATTCTAGCCACTTTTTGTTGTTTTTCCAGAACACCGTGGCTTTGTACATTGTCTTTCTACATCTCATTTTAGTTTGCTGCCACTCTTTTGTTTTGTTTGTCCCTTCACTTCCTTCATCCTCCTCCCTACTGAGATCTTCTTGAAGGCTAAGTTTTGGAAATCATTGCCTATATGTGTAGGTATTGCTAGTTTTGCTATAGATCTCCAGCTTTTTGCATTGTCTTTCTATGTCTGTTTTAGTGTGCTGCCCTCAGATTTTGAGTTTTTGCCTTGACTTCCTTAATCTTCCTCCCTAGTTAAGTTTTCTTTCTAAGTGGAAGCGTTTCCAGACTGGCCTTACTTTCCACATTGTCTTTCCACAGCTTTTCAGTCTGCTGCCACTCTTTGGTTTAGTATTTCCCTTGACTTCCTTCATCCTCCTTTCTATTGAGATCTTATTGAAGGCTAAGGTTTTTAAATCATTTCCTGTATTTGTAGGTATTGCTAGATTTGCTCTTGATCTCCAGCTTTTTGCACAGCCTTGCTATGTCTGTTTTAGTGTGCTGCCCTCAGTTTTTCGTTTTTGCCTTGGTTTCCTGAATCTTCCTCCCTGTTTCAAGGTTCATTTGAAGTGTAAGGTTTTGAAATCGCTGTCTTCAAGAGTTTTGTGTCATTCCTTAGGTTGTTAGTATTATCGATTTTCTTTCAAAATCTCTCTTTTAGTTCACGGTCCTTGTTTTTGCCTATGGTTTTTCTTTTGCTCCCTAATCTCGGTTGGTTTTTCACTTGTCAACGTTCATGTCTTCGTCTTCCATTCCATTCTAGCCACTTTTTGTTGTTTTTCCAGAACACCGTGGCTTTGTACATTGTCTTTCTACATCTCATTTTGGTTTGCTGCCACTCTTTTGTTTCGTTTGTGCCTTCACTTCCTTCATCCTCCTCCCTACTGAGATCTTCTTGAAGGCTAAGTTTTGGAAATCATTGCCTATATGTGTAGGTATTGCTAGTTTTGCTATAGATCTCCAGCTTTTTGCATTGTCTTTCTATGTCTGTTTTAGTGTGCTGCCCTCAGATTTTGAGTTTTTGCCTTGACTTCCTTAATCTTCCTCCCTAGTTAAGTTTTCTTTCTAAGTGGAAGCGTTTCCAGACTGGCCTTACTTTCCGCATTGTCTTTCCACAGCTTTTCAGTCTGCTGCCACTCTTTGGTTTAGTATTTCCCTTGACTTCCTTCATCCTCCTTTCTATTGAGATCTTATTGAAGGCTAAGGTTTTTAAATCATTTCCTGTATTTGTAGGTATTGCTAGATTTGCTCTTGATCTCCAGCTTTTTGCACAGCCTTGCTATGTCTGTTTTAGTGTGCTGCCCTCAGTTTTTCGTTTTTGCCTTGGTTTCCTGAATCTTCCTCCCTGTTTCAAGGTTCATTTGAAGTGTAAGGTTTTGAAATCGCTGTCTTCAAGAGTTTTGTGTCATTCCTTAGGTTGTTAGTATTATCGATTTTCTTTCAAAATCTCTCTTTTAGTTCACGGTCCTTGTTTTTGCCTATGGTTTTTCTTTTGTTCCCTAATCTCGGTTGGTTTTTCACTTGTCAACGTTCATGTCTTCATCTTCCATTCCATTCTAGCCACTTTTTGTTGTTTTTCCAGAACACCGTGGCTTTGTACATTGTCTTTCTACATCTCATTTTAGTTTGCTGCCACTCTTTTGTTTCGTTTGTCCCTTCACTTCCTTCATCCTCCTCCCTACTGAGATCTTCTTGAAGGCTAAGTTTTGGAAATCATTGCCTATATGTGTAGGTATTGCCAGTTTAGCTATAGATCTCCAGCTTTTTGCACAGCCTTGCTATGTCTGTTTTAGTGTGCTGCCCTCAGTTTTTCGTTTTTGCCTTGGTTTCCTGAATCTTCCTCCCTGTTTCAAGGTTCATTTGAAGTGTAAGGTTTTGAAATCGCTGTCTTCAAGAGTTTTGTGTCATTCCTTAGGTTGTTAGTATTATCGATTTTCTTTCAAAATCTCTCTTTTAGTTCACGGTCCTTGTTTTTGCCTATGGTTTTTCTTTTGTTCCCTAATCTCGGTTGGTTTTTCACTTGTCAACGTTCATGTCTTCGTCTTCCATTCCATTCTAGCCACTTTTTGTTGTTTTTCCAGAACACCGTGGCTTTGTACATTGTCTTTCTACATCTCATTTTAGTCTGCTGCCACTCTTTGGTTTAGTATTTCCCTTGACTTCCTTCATCCTCCTTTCTGTTGAGATCTTATTGAAGGCTAAGGTTTTTAAATAATTTCCTGTATTTGTAGGTATTGCTAGATTTGCTATAGATCTCCAGCTTTTTGCACAGCCTTGCTATGTCTGTTTTAGTGTGCTGCCCTCAGTTTTTCGTTTTTGCCTTGGTTTCCTGAATCTTCCTCCCTGTTTCAAGGTTCATTTGAAGTGTAAGGTTTTGAAATCGCTGTCTTCAAGAGTTTTGTGTCATTCCTTAGGTTGTTAGTATTATCGATTTTCTTTCAAAATCTCTCTTTTAGTTCACGGTCCTGTTTTTTTGCCTATGGTTTTTCTTTTGTTCCCTAATCTCGGTTGGTTTTTCACTTGTCAACGTTCATGTCTTCGTCTTCCATTCCATTCTAGCCACTTTTTGTTGTTTTTCCAGAACACCGTGGCTTTGTACATTGTCTTTCTACATCTCATTTTAGTTTGCTGCCACTCTTTTGTTTCGTTTGTCCCTTCACTTGCTTCATCCTCCTCCCTACTGAGATCTTCTTGAAGGCTAAGTTTTGGAAATCATTGCCTATATGTGTAGGTATTGCTAGTTTTGCTATAGATCTCCAGCTTTTTGCATTGTCTTTCTATGTCTGTTTTAGTGTGCTGCCCTCAGATTTTGAGTTTTTGCCTTGACTTCCTTAATCTTCCTCCCTAGTTAAGTTTTCTTTCTAAGTGGAAGCGTTTCCAGACTGGCCTTACTTTCCGCATTGTCTTTCCACAGCTTTTCAGTCTGCTGCCACTCTTTGGTTTAGTATTTCCCTTGACTTCCTTCATCCTCCTTTCTATTGAGATCTTATTGAAGGCTAAGGTTTTTAAATCATTTCCTGTATTTGTAGGTATTGCTAGATTTGCTCTTGATCTCCAGCTTTTTGCACAGCCTTGCTATGTCTGTTTTAGTGTGCTGCCCTCAGTTTTTCGTTTTTGCCTTGGTTTCCTGAATCTTCCTCCCTGTTTCAAGGTTCATTTGAAGTGTAAGGTTTTGAAATCGCTGTCTTCAAGAGTTTTGTGTCATTCCTTAGGTTGTTAGTATTATCGATTTTCTTTCAAAATCTCTCTTTTAGTTCACGGTCCTTGTTTTTGCCTATGGTTTTTCTTTTGTTCCCTAATCTCGGTTGGTTTTTCACTTGTCAACGTTCATGTCTTCGTCTTCCATTCCATTCTAGCCACTTTTTGTTGTTTTTCCAGAACACCGTGGCTTTGTACATTGTCTTTCTACATCTCATTTTAGTTTGCTGCCACTCTTTTGTTTCGTTTGTCCCTTCACTTCCTTCATCCTCCTCCCTACTGAGATCTTCTTGAAGGCTAAGTTTTGGAAATCATTGCCTATATGTGTAGGTATTGCCAGTTTAGCTATAGATCTCCAGCTTTTTGCACAGCCTTGCTATGTCTGTTTTAGTGTGCTGCCCTCAGTTTTTCGTTTTTGCCTTGGTTTCCTGAATCTTCCTCCCTGTTTCAAGGTTCATTTGAAGTGTAAGGTTTTGAAATCGCTGTCTTCAAGAGTTTTGTGTCATTCCTTAGGTTGTTAGTATTATCGATTTTCTTTCAAAATCTCTCTTTTAGTTCACGGTCCTTGTTTTTGCCTATGGTTTTTCTTTTGTTCCCTAATCTCGGTTGGTTTTTCACTTGTCAACGTTCATGTCTTCGTCTTCCATTCCATTCTAGCCACTTTTTGTTGTTTTTCCAGAACACCGTGGCTTTGTACATTGTCTTTCTACATCTCATTTTAGTCTGCTGCCACTCTTTGGTTTAGTATTTCCCTTGACTTCCTTCATCCTCCTTTCTGTTGAGATCTTATTGAAGGCTAAGGTTTTTAAATAATTTCCTGTATTTGTAGGTATTGCTAGATTTGCTATAGATCTCCAGCTTTTTGCACAGCCTTGCTATGTCTGTTTTAGTGTGCTGCCCTCAGTTTTTCGTTTTTGCCTTGGTTTCCTGAATCTTCCTCCCTGTTTCAAGGTTCATTTGAAGTGTAAGGTTTTGAAATCGCTGTCTTCAAGAGTTTTGTGTCATTCCTTAGGTTGTTAGTATTATCGATTTTCTTTCAAAATCTCTCTTTTAGTTCACGGTCCTGTTTTTTTGCCTATGGTTTTTCTTTTGTTCCCTAATCTCGGTTGGTTTTTCACTTGTCAACGTTCATGTCTTCGTCTTCCATTCCATTCTAGCCACTTTTTGTTGTTTTTCCAGAACACCGTGGCTTTGTACATTGTCTTTCTACATCTCATTTTAGTTTGCTGCCACTCTTTTGTTTCGTTTGTCCCTTCACTTGCTTCATCCTCCTCCCTACTGAGATCTTCTTGAAGGCTAAGTTTTGGAAATCATTGCCTATATGTGTAGGTATTGCTAGTTTTGCTATAGATCTCCAGCTTTTTGCATTGTCTTTCTATGTCTGTTTTAGTGTGCTGCCCTCAGATTTTGAGTTTTTGCCTTGACTTCCTTAATCTTCCTCCCTAGTTAAGTTTTCTTTCTAAGTGGAAGCGTTTCCAGACTGGCCTTACTTTCTACATTGTCTTTCCACAGCTTTTCAGTCTGCTGCCACTCTTTGGTTTAGTATTTCCCTTGACTTCCTTCATCCTCCTTTCTATTGAGATCTTATTGAAGGCTAAGGTTTTTAAATCATTTCCTGTATTTGTAGGTATTGCTAGATTTGCTCTTGATCTCCAGCTTTTTGCACAGCCTTGCTATGTCTGTTTTAGTGTGCTGCCCTCAGTTTTTCGTTTTTGCCTTGGTTTCCTGAATCTTCCTCCCTGTTTCAAGGTTCATTTGAAGTGTAAGGTTTTGAAATCGCTGTCTTCAAGAGTTTTGTGTCATTCCTTAGGTTGTTAGTATTATCGATTTTCTTTCAAAATCTCTCTTTTAGTTCACGGTCCTTGTTTTTGCCTATGGTTTTTCTTTTGTTCCCTAATCTCGGTTGGTTTTTCACTTGTCAACGTTCATGTCTTCGTCTTCCATTCCATTCTAACCACTTTTTGTTGTTTTTCCAGAACACCGTGGCTTTGTACATTGTCTTTCTACATCTCATTTTAGTCTGCTGCCACTCTTTTGTTTTGTTTGTCCCTTCACTTGCTTCATCCTCCTCCCTACTGAGATCTTCTTGAAGGCTAAGTTTTGGAAATCATTGCCTATATGTGTAGGTATTGCTAGTTTTGCTATAGATCTCCAGCTTTTTGCATTGTCTTTCTATGTCTGTTTTAGTGTGCTGCCCTCAGATTTTGAGTTTTTGCCTTGACTTCCTTAATCTTCCTCCCTAGTTAAGTTTTCTTTCTAAGTGGAAGCGTTTCCAGACTGGCCTTACTTTCCGCATTGTCTTTCCACAGCTTTTCAGTCTGCTGCCACTCTTTGGTTTAGTATTTCCCTTGACTTCCTTCATCCTCCTTTCTATTGAGATCTTATTGAAGGCTAAGGTTTTTAAATCATTTCCTGTATTTGTAGGTATTGCTAGATTTGCTCTTGATCTCAGCTTTTTGCACAGCCTTGCTATGTCTGTTTTAGTGTGCTGCCCTCAGTTTTTCGTTTTTGCCTTGGTTTCCTGAATCTTCCTCCCTGTTTCAAGGTTCATTTGAAGTGTAAGGTTTTGAAATCGCTGTCTTCAAGAGTTTTGTGTCATTCCTTAGGTTGTTAGTATTATCGACTTTCTTTCAAAATCTCTCTTTTAGTTCACGGTCCTTGTTTTTGCCTATGGTTTTTCTTTTGTTCCCTAATCTCGGTTGGTTTTTCACTTGTCAACGTTCATGTCTTCGTCTTCCATTCCATTCTAGCCACTTTTTGTTGTTTTTCCAGAACACCGTGGCTTTGTACATTGTCTTTCTACATCTCATTTTAGTCTGCTGCCACTCTTTGGTTTAGTATTTCCCTTGACTTCCTTCATCCTCCTTTCTGTTGAGATCTTATTGAAGGCTAAGGTTTTTAAATCATTTCCTGTATTTGTAGGTATTGCTAGATTTGCTATAGATCTCCAGCTTTTTGCACAGCCTTGCTATGTCTGTTTTAGTGTGCTGCCCTCAGTTTTTCGTTTTTGCCTTGGTTTCCTGAATCTTCCTCCCTGTTTCAAGGTTCATTTGAAGTGTAAGGTTTTGAAATCGCTGTCTTCAAGAGTTTTGTGTCATTCCTTAGGTTGTTAGTATTATCGATTTTCTTTCAAAATCTCTCTTTTAGTTCACGGTCCTTGTTTTTGCCTATGGTTTTTCTTTTGTTCCCTAATCTCGGTTGGTTTTTCACTTGTCAACGTTCATTTCTTCGTCTTCCATTCCATTCTAGCCACTTTTTGTTGTTTTTCCAGAACACCGTGGCTTTGTACATTGTCTTTCTACATCTCATTTTAGTCTGCTGCCACTCTTTGGTTTAGTATTTCCCTTGACTTCCTTCATCCTCCTTTCTGTTGAGATCTTATTGAAGGCTAAGGTTTTTAAATAATTTCCTGTATTTGTAGGTATTGCTAGATTTGCTATAGATCTCCAGCTTTTTGCACAGCCTTGCTATGTCTGTTTTAGTGTGCTGCCCTCAGTTTTTCGTTTTTGCCTTGGTTTCCTGAATCTTCCTCCCTGTTTCAAGGTTCATTTGAAGTGTAAGGTTTTGAAATCGCTGTCTTCAAGAGTTTTGTGTCATTCCTTAGGTTGTTAGTATTATCGATTTTCTTTCAAAATCTCTCTTTTAGTTCACGGTCCTTGTTTTTGCCTATGGTTTTTCTTTTGTTCCCTAATCTCGGTTGGTTTTTCACTTGTCAACGTTCATGTCTTCGTCTTCCATTCCATTCTAGCCACTTTTTGTTGTTTTTCCAGAACACCGTGGCTTTGTACATTGTCTTTCTACATCTCATTTTAGTTTGCTGCCACTCTTTTGTTTCGTTTGTCCCTTCACTTGCTTCATCCTCCTCCCTACTGAGATCTTCTTGAAGGCTAAGTTTTGGAAATCATTGCCTATATGTGTAGGTATTGCTAGTTTTGCTATAGATCTCCAGCTTTTTGCATTGTCTTTCTATGTCTGTTTTAGTGTGCTGCCCTCAGATTTTGAGTTTTTGCCTTGACTTCCTTAATCTTCCTCCCTAGTTAAGTTTTCTTTCTAAGTGGAAGCGTTTCCAGACTGGCCTTACTTTCCGCATTGTCTTTCCACAGCTTTTCAGTCTGCTGCCACTCTTTGGTTTAGTATTTCCCTTGACTTCCTTCATCCTCCTTTCTATTGAGATCTTATTGAAGGCTAAGGTTTTTAAATCATTTCCTGTATTTGTAGGTATTGCTAGATTTGCTCTTGATCTCCAGCTTTTTGCACAGCCTTGCTATGTCTGTTTTAGTGTGCTGCCCTCAGTTTTTCGTTTTTGCCTTGGTTTCCTGAATCTTCCTCCCTGTTTCAAGGTTCATTTGAAGTGTAAGGTTTTGAAATCGCTGTCTTCAAGAGTTTTGTGTCATTCCTTAGGTTGTTAGTATTATCGATTTTCTTTCAAAATCTCTCTTTTAGTTCACGGTCCTTGTTTTTGCCTATGGTTTTTCTTTTGTTCCCTAATCTCGGTTGGTTTTTCACTTGTCAACGTTCATGTCTTCGTCTTCCATTCCATTCTAGCCACTTTTTGTTGTTTTTCCAGAACACCGTGGCTTTGTACATTGTCTTTCTACATCTCATTTTAGTTTGCTGCCACTCTTTTGTTTCGTTTGTCCCTTCACTTGCTTCATCCTCCTCCCTACTGAGATCTTCTTGAAGGCTAAGTTTTGGAAATCATTGCCTATATGTGTAGGTATTGCTAGTTTTGCTATAGATCTCCAGCTTTTTGCATTGTCTTTCTATGTCTGTTTTAGTGTGCTGCCCTCAGATTTTGAGTTTTTGCCTTGACTTCCTTAATCTTCCTCCCTAGTTAAGTTTTCTTTCTAAGTGGAAGCGTTTCCAGACTGGCCTTACTTTCCACATTGTCTTTCCACAGCTTTTCAGTCTGCTGCCACTCTTTGGTTTAGTATTTCCCTTGACTTCCTTCATCCTCCTTTCTATTGAGATCTTATTGAAGGCTAAGGTTTTTAAATCATTTCCTGTATTTGTAGGTATTGCTAGATTTGCTCTTGATCTCCAGCTTTTTGCACAGCCTTGCTATGTCTGTTTTAGTGTGCTGCCCTCAGTTTTTCGTTTTTGCCTTGGTTTCCTGAATCTTCCTCCCTGTTTCAAGGTTCATTTGAAGTGTAAGGTTTTGAAATCGCTGTCTTCAAGAGTTTTGTGTCATTCCTTAGGTTGTTAGTATTATCGATTTTCTTTCAAAATCTCTCTTTTAGTTCACGGTCCTTGTTTTTGCCTATGGTTTTTCTTTTGTTCCCTAATCTCGGTTGGTTTTTCACTTGTCAACGTTCATGTCTTCGTCTTCCATTCCATTCTAGCCACTTTTTGTTGTTTTTCCAGAACACCGTGGCTTTGTACATTGTCTTTCTACATCTCATTTTAGTTTGCTGCCACTCTTTTGTTTCGTTTGTCCCTTCACTTGCTTCATCCTCCTCCCTACTGAGATCTTCTTGAAGGCTAAGTTTTGGAAATCATTGCCTATATGTGTAGGTATTGCTAGTTTTGCTATAGATCTCCAGCTTTTTGCATTGTCTTTCTATGTCTGTTTTAGTGTGCTGCCCTCAGATTTTGAGTTTTTGCCTTGACTTCCTTAATCTTCCTCCCTAGTTAAGTTTTCTTTCTAAGTGGAAGCGTTTCCAGACTGGCCTTACTTTCCGCATTGTCTTTCCACAGCTTTTCAGTCTGCTGCCACTCTTTGGTTTAGTATTTCCCTTGACTTCCTTCATCCTCCTTTCTATTGAGATCTTATTGAAGGCTAAGGTTTTTAAATCATTTCCTGTATTTGTAGGTATTGCTAGATTTGCTCTTGATCTCCAGCTTTTTGCACAGCCTTGCTATGTCTGTTTTAGTGTGCTGCCCTCAGTTTTTCGTTTTTGCCTTGGTTTCCTGAATCTTCCTCCCTGTTTCAAGGTTCATTTGAAGTGTAAGGTTTTGAAATCGCTGTCTTCAAGAGTTTTGTGTCATTCCTTAGGTTGTTAGTATTATCGATTTTCTTTCAAAATCTCTCTTTTAGTTCACGGTCCTTGTTTTTGCCTATGGTTTTTCTTTTGTTCCCTAATCTCAGTTGGTTTTTCACTTGTCAACGTTCATGTCTTCGTCTTCCATTCCATTCTAGCCACTTTTTGTTGTTTTTCCAGAACACCGTGGCTTTGTACATTGTCTTTCTACATCTCATTTTAGTTTGCTGCCACTCTTTTGTTTCGTTTGTCCCTTCACTTGCTTCATCCTCCTCCCTACTGAGATCTTCTTGAAGGCTAAGTTTTGGAAATCATTGCCTATATGTGTAGGTATTGCTAGTTTTGCTATAGATCTCCAGCTTTTTGCATTGTCTTTCTATGTCTGTTTTAGTGTGCTGCCCTCAGATTTTGAGTTTTTGCCTTGACTTCCTTAATCTTCCTCCCTAGTTAAGTTTTCTTTCTAAGTGGAAGCGTTTCCAGACTGGCCTTACTTTCCACATTGTCTTTCCACAGCTTTTCAGTCTGCTGCCACTCTTTGGTTTAGTATTTCCCTTGACTTCCTTCATCCTCCTTTCTATTGAGATCTTATTGAAGGCTAAGGTTTTTAAATCATTTCCTGTATTTGTAGGTATTGCTAGATTTGCTCTTGATCTCCAGCTTTTTGCACAGCCTTGCTATGTCTGTTTTAGTGTGCTGCCCTCAGTTTTTCGTTTTTGCCTTGGTTTCCTGAATCTTCCTCCCTGTTTCAAGGTTCATTTGAAGTGTAAGGTTTTGAAATCGCTGTCTTCAAGAGTTTTGTGTCATTCCTTAGGTTGTTAGTATTATCGATTTTCTTTCAAAATCTCTCTTTTAGTTCACGGTCCTTGTTTTTGCCTATGGTTTTTCTTTTGTTCCCTAATCTCGGTTGGTTTTTCACTTGTCAACGTTCATGTCTTCGTCTTCCATTCCATTCTAGCCACTTTTTGTTGTTTTTCCAGAACACCGTGGCTTTGTACATTGTCTTTCTACATCTCATTTTAGTTTGCTGCCACTCTTTTGTTTCGTTTGTCCCTTCACTTCCTTCATCCTCCTCCCTACTGAGATCTTCTTGAAGGCTAAGTTTTGGAAATCATTGCCTATATGTGTAGGTATTGCCAGTTTAGCTATAGATCTCCAGCTTTTTGCACAGCCTTGCTATGTCTGTTTTAGTGTGCTGCCCTCAGTTTTTCGTTTTTGCCTTGGTTTCCTGAATCTTCCTCCCTGTTTCAAGGTTCATTTGAAGTGTAAGGTTTTGAAATCGCTGTCTTCAAGAGTTTTGTGTCATTCCTTAGGTTGTTAGTATTATAGATTTTCTTTCAAAATCTCTCTTTTAGTTCACGGTCCTGTTTTTTTGCCTATGGTTTTTCTTTTGTTCCCTAATCTCGGTTGGTTTTTCACTTGTCAACGTTCATGTCTTCGTCTTCCATTCCATTCTAGCCACTTTTTGTTGTTTTTCCAGAACACCGTGGCTTTGTACATTGTCTTTCTACATCTCATTTTAGTTTGCTGCCACTCTTTTGTTTCGTTTGTCCCTTCACTTGCTTCATCCTCCTCCCTACTGAGATCTTCTTGAAGGCTAAGTTTTGGAAATCATTGCCTATATGTGTAGGTATTGCTAGTTTTGCTATAGATCTCCAGCTTTTTGCATTGTCTTTCTATGTCTGTTTTAGTGTGCTGCCCTCAGATTTTGAGTTTTTGCCTTGACTTCCTTAATCTTCCTCCCTAGTTAAGTTTTCTTTCTAAGTGGAAGCGTTTCCAGACTGGCCTTACTTTCCGCATTGTCTTTCCACAGCTTTTCAGTCTGCTGCCACTCTTTGGTTTAGTATTTCCCTTGACTTCCTTCATCCTCCTTTCTATTGAGATCTTATTGAAGGCTAAGGTTTTTAAATCATTTCCTGTATTTGTAGGTATTGCTAGATTTGCTCTTGATCTCAGCTTTTTGCACAGCCTTGCTATGTCTGTTTTAGTGTGCTGCCCTCAGTTTTTCGTTTTTGCCTTGGTTTCCTGAATCTTCCTCCCTGTTTCAAGGTTCATTTGAAGTGTAAGGTTTTGAAATCGCTGTCTTCAAGAGTTTTGTGTCATTCCTTAGGTTGTTAGTATTATCGACTTTCTTTCAAAATCTCTCTTTTAGTTCACGGTCCTTGTTTTTGCCTATGGTTTTTCTTTTGTTCCCTAATCTCGGTTGGTTTTTCACTTGTCAACGTTCATGTCTTCGTCTTCCATTCCATTCTAGCCACTTTTTGTTGTTTTTCCAGAACACCGTGGCTTTGTACATTGTCTTTCTACATCTCATTTTAGTCTGCTGCCACTCTTTGGTTTAGTATTTCCCTTGACTTCCTTCATTCTCCTTTCTGTTGAGATCTTATTGAAGGCTAAGGTTTTTAAATAATTTCCTGTATTTGTAGGTATTGCTAGATTTGCTATAGATCTCCAGCTTTTTGCACAGCCTTGCTATGTCTGTTTTAGTGTGCTGCCCTCAGTTTTTCGTTTTTGCCTTGGTTTCCTGAATCTTCCTCCCTGTTTCAAGGTTCATTTGAAGTGTAAGGTTTTGAAATCGCTGTCTTCAAGAGTTTTGTGTCATTCCTTAGGTTGTTAGTATTATCGATTTTCTTTCAAAATCTCTCTTTTAGTTCACGGTCCTTGTTTTTGCCTATGGTTTTTCTTTTGTTCCCTAATCTCGGTTGGTTTTTCACTTGTCAACGTTCATGTCTTCATCTTCCATTCCATTCTAGCCACTTTTTGTTGTTTTTCCAGAACACCGTGGCTTTGTACATTGTCTTTCTACATCTCATTTTAGTCTGCTGCCACTCTTTGGTTTAGTATTTCCCTTGACTTCCTTCATCCTCCTTTCTGTTGAGATCTTATTGAAGGCTAAGGTTTTTAAATAATTTCCTGTATTTGTAGGTATTGCTAGATTTGCTATAGATCTCCAGCTTTTTGCACAGCCTTGCTATGTCTGTTTTAGTGTGCTGCCCTCAGTTTTTCGTTTTTGCCTTGGTTTCCTGAATCTTCCTCCCTGTTTCAAGGTTCATTTGAAGTGTAAGGTTTTGAAATCGCTGTCTTCAAGAGTTTTGTGTCATTCCTTAGGTTGTTAGTATTATCGATTTTCTTTCAAAATCTCTCTTTTAGTTCACGGTCCTTGTTTTTGCCTATGGTTTTTCTTTTGTTCCCTAATCTCGGTTGGTTTTTCACTTGTCAACGTTCATGTCTTCGTCTTCCATTCCATTCTAGCCACTTTTTGTTGTTTTTCCAGAACACCGTGGCTTTGTACATTGTCTTTCTACATCTCATTTTAGTTTGCTGCCACTCTTTTGTTTCGTTTGTCCCTTCACTTGCTTCATCCTCCTCCCTACTGAGATCTTCTTGAAGGCTAAGTTTTGGAAATCATTGCCTATATGTGTAGGTATTGCTAGTTTTGCTATAGATCTCCAGCTTTTTGCATTGTCTTTCTATGTCTGTTTTAGTGTGCTGCCCTCAGATTTTGAGTTTTTGCCTTGACTTCCTTAATCTTCCTCCCTAGTTAAGTTTTCTTTCTAAGTGGAAGCGTTTCCAGACTGGCCTTACTTTCCGCATTGTCTTTCCACAGCTTTTCAGTCTGCTGCCACTCTTTGGTTTAGTATTTCCCTTGACTTCCTTCATCCTCCTTTCTATTGAGATCTTATTGAAGGCTAAGGTTTTTAAATCATTTCCTGTATTTGTAGGTATTGCTAGATTTGCTCTTGATCTCCAGCTTTTTGCACAGCCTTGCTATGTCTGTTTTAGTGTGCTGCCCTCAGTTTTTCGTTTTTGCCTTGGTTTCCTGAATCTTCCTCCCTGTTTCAAGGTTCATTTGAAGTGTAAGGTTTTGAAATCGCTGTCTTCAAGAGTTTTGTGTCATTCCTTAGGTTGTTAGTATTATCGATTTTCTTTCAAAATCTCTCTTTTAGTTCACGGTCCTTGTTTTTGCCTATGGTTTTTCTTTTGCTCCCTAATCTCGGTTGGTTTTTCACTTGTCAACGTTCATGTCTTCGTCTTCCATTCCATTCTAGCCACTTTTTGTTGTTTTTCCAGAACACCGTGGCTTTGTACATTGTCTTTCTACATCTCATTTTAGTTTGCTGCCACTCTTTTGTTTCCTTTGTCCCTTCACTTGCTTCATCCTCCTCCCTACTGAGATCTTCTTGAAGGCTAAGTTTTGGAAATCATTGCCTATATGTGTAGGTATTGCAAGTTTTGCTATAGATCTCCAGCTTTTTGCATTGTCTTTCTATGTCTGTTTTAGTGTGCTGCCCTCAGATTTTGAGTTTTTGCCTTGACTTCCTTAATCTTCCTCCCTAGTTAAGTTTTCTTTCTAAGTGGAAGCGTTTCCAGACTGGCCTTACTTTCCGCATTGTCTTTCCACAGCTTTTCAGTCTGCTGCCACTCTTTGGTTTAGTATTTCCCTTGACTTCCTTCATCCCTCTTTCTATTGAGATCTTATTGAAGGCTAAGGTTTTTAAATCATTTCCTGTATTTGTAGGTATTGCTAGATTTGCTCTTGATCTCCAGCTTTTTGCACAGCCTTGCTATGTCTGTTTTAGTGTGCTGCCCTCAGTTTTTCGTTTTTGCCTTGGTTTCCTGAATCTTCCTCCCTGTTTCAAGGTTCATTTGAAGTGTAAGGTTTTGAAATCGCTGTCTTCAAGAGTTTTGTGTCATTCCTTAGGTTGTTAGTATTATCGATTTTCTTTCAAAATCTCTCTTTTAGTTCACGGTCCTTGTTTTTGCCTATGGTTTTTCTTTTGCTCCCTAATCTCGGTTGGTTTTTCACTTGTCAACGTTCATGTCTTCGTCTTCCATTCCATTCTAGCCACTTTTTGTTGTTTTTCCAGAACACCGTGGCTTTGTACATTGTCTTTCTACATCTCATTTTAGTTTGCTGCCACTCTTTTGTTTCGTTTGTCCCTTCACTTCCTTCATCCTCCTCCCTACTGAGATCTTCTTGAAGGCTAAGTTTTGGAAATCATTGCCTATATGTGTAGGTATTGCCAGTTTAGCTATAGATCTCCAGCTTTTTGCACAGCCTTGCTATGTCTGTTTTAGTGTGCTGCCCTCAGTTTTTCGTTTTTGCCTTGGTTTCCTGAATCTTCCTCCCTGTTTCAAGGTTCATTTGAAGTGTAAGGTTTTGAAATCGCTGTCTTCAAGAGTTTTGTGTCATTCCTTAGGTTGTTAGTATTATCGATTTTCTTTCAAAATCTCTCTTTTAGTTCACGGTCCTGTTTTTTTGCCTATGGTTTTTCTTTTGTTCCCTAATCTCGGTTGGTTTTTCACTTGTCAACGTTCATGTCTTCGTCTTCCATTCCATTCTAGCCACTTTTTGTTGTTTTTCCAGAACACCGTGGCTTTGTACATTGTCTTTCTACATCTCATTTTAGTTTGCTGCCACTCTTTTGTTTCGTTTGTCCCTTCACTTGCTTCATCCTCCTCCCTACTGAGATCTTCTTGAAGGCTAAGTTTTGGAAATCATTGCCTATATGTGTAGGTATTGCTAGTTTTGCTATAGATCTCCAGCTTTTTGCATTGTCTTTCTATGTCTGTTTTAGTGTGCTGCCCTCAGATTTTGAGTTTTTGCCTTGACTTCCTTAATCTTCCTCCCTAGTTAAGTTTTCTTTCTAAGTGGAAGCGTTTCCAGACTGGCCTTACTTTCCGCATTGTCTTTCCACAGCTTTTCAGTCTGCTGCCACTCTTTGGTTTAGTATTTCCCTTGACTTCCTTCATCCTCCTTTCTATTGAGATCTTATTGAAGGCTAAGGTTTTTAAATCATTTCCTGTATTTGTAGGTATTGCTAGATTTGCTCTTGATCTCAGCTTTTTGCACAGCCTTGCTATGTCTGTTTTAGTGTGCTGCCCTCAGTTTTTCGTTTTTGCCTTGGTTTCCTGAATCTTCCTCCCTGTTTCAAGGTTCATTTGAAGTGTAAGGTTTTGAAATCGCTGTCTTCAAGAGTTTTGTGTCATTCCTTAGGTTGTTAGTATTATCGACTTTCTTTCAAAATCTCTCTTTTAGTTCACGGTCCTTGTTTTTGCCTATGGTTTTTCTTTTGTTCCCTAATCTCGGTTGGTTTTTCACTTGTCAACGTTCATGTCTTCGTCTTCCATTCCATTCTAGCCACTTTTTGTTGTTTTTCCAGAACACCGTGGCTTTGTACATTGTCTTTCTACATCTCATTTTAGTCTGCTGCCACTCTTTAGTTTAGTATTTGCCTTGACTTCCTTCATCCTCCTTTCTGTTGAGATCTTATTGAAGGCTAAGGTTTTTAAATAATTTCCTGTATTTGTAGGTATTGCTAGATTTGCTATAGATCTCCAGCTTTTTGCACAGCCTTGCTATGTCTGTTTTAGTGTGCTGCCCTCAGTTTTTCGTTTTTGCCTTGGTTTCCTGAATCTTCCTCCCTGTTTCAAGGTTCATTTGAAGTGTAAGGTTTTGAAATCGCTGTCTTCAAGAGTTTTGTGTCATTCCTTAGGTTGTTAGTATTATCGACTTTCTTTCAAAATCTCTCTTTTAGTTCACGGTCCTTGTTTTTGCCTATGGTTTTTCTTTTGTTCCCTAATCTCGGTTGGTTTTTCACTTGTCAACGTTCATGTCTTCGTCTTCCATTCCATTCTAGCCACTTTTTGTTGTTTTTCCAGAACACCGTGGCTTTGTACATTGTCTTTCTACATCTCATTTTAGTCTGCTGCCACTCTTTTGTTTCGTTTGTCCCTTCACTTCCTTCATCCTCCTCCCTACTGAGATCTTCTTGAAGGCTAAGTTTTGGAAATCATTGCCTATATGTGTAGGTATTGCTAGTTTTGCTATAGATCTCCAGCTTTTTGCATTGTCTTTCTATGTCTGTTTTAGTGTGCTGCCCTCAGATTTTGAGTTTTTGCCTTGACTTCCTTAATCTTCCTCCCTAGTTAAGTTTTCTTTCTAAGTGGAAGCGCTTCCAGACTGGCCTTACTTTCCGCATTGTCTTTCCACAGCTTTTCAGTCTGCTGCCACTCTTTGGTTTAGTATTTCCCTTGACTTCCTTCATCCTCCTTTCTATTGAGATCTTATTGAAGGCTAAGGTTTTTAAATCATTTCCTGTATTTGTAGGTATTGCTAGATTTGCTCTTGATCTCCAGCTTTTTGCACAGCCTTGCTATGTCTGTTTTAGTGTGCTGCCCTCAGTTTTTCGTTTTTGCCTTGGTTTCCTGAATCTTCCTCCCTGTTTCAAGGTTCATTTGAAGTGTAAGGTTTTGAAATCGCTGTCTTCAAGAGTTTTGTGTCATTCCTTAGGTTGTTAGTATTATCGATTTTCTTTCAAAATCTCTCTTTTAGTTCACGGTCCTTGTTTTTGCCTATGGTTTTTCTTTTGCTCCCTAATCTCGGTTGGTTTTTCACTTGTCAACGTTCATGTCTTCGTCTTCCATTCCATTCTAGCCACTTTTTGTTGTTTTTCCAGAACACCGTGGCTTTGTACATTGTCTTTCTACATCTCATTTTAGTTTGCTGCCACTCTTTTGTTTCGTTTGTCCCTTCACTTCCTTCATCCTCCTCCCTACTGAGATCTTCTTGAAGGCTAAGTTTTGGAAATCATTGCCTATATGTGTAGGTATTGCCAGTTTAGCTATAGATCTCCAGCTTTTTGCACAGCCTTGCTATGTCTGTTTTAGTGTGCTGCCCTCAGTTTTTCGTTTTTGCCTTGGTTTCCTGAATCTTCCTCCCTGTTTCAAGGTTCATTTGAAGTGTAAGGTTTTGAAATCGCTGTCTTCAAGAGTTTTGTGTCATTCCTTAGGTTGTTAGTATTATCGATTTTCTTTCAAAATCTCTCTTTTAGTTCACGGTCCTGTTTTTTTGCCTATGGTTTTTCTTTTGTTCCCTAATCTCGGTTGGTTTTTCACTTGTCAACATTCATGTCTTCGTCTTCCATTCCATTCTAGCCACTTTTTGTTGTTTTTCCAGAACACCGTGGCTTTGTACATTGTCTTTCTACATCTCATTTTAGTTTGCTGCCACTCTTTTGTTTCGTTTGTCCCTTCACTTGCTTCATCCTCCTCCCTACTGAGATCTTCTTGAAGGCTAAGTTTTGGAAATCTTTGCCTATATGTGTAAGTATTGCTAGTTTTGCTATAGATCTCCAGCTTTTTGCATTGTCTTTCTATGTCTGTTTTAGTGTGCTGCCCTCAGATTTTGAGTTTTTGCCTTGACTTCCTTAATCTTCCTCCCTAGTTAAGTTTTCTTTCTAAGTGGAAGCGTTTCCAGACTGGCCTTACTTTCCGCATTGTCTTTCCACAGCTTTTCAGTCTGCTGCCACTCTTTGGTTTAGTATTTCCCTTGACTTCCTTCATCCTCCTTTCTATTGAGATCTTATTGAAGGCTAAGGTTTTTAAATCATTTCCTGTATTTGTAGGTATTGCTAGATTTGCTCTTGATCTCCAGCTTTTTGCACAGCCTTGCTATGTCTGTTTTAGTGTGCTGCCCTCAGTTTTTCGTTTTTGCCTTGGTTTCCTGAATCTTCCTCCCTGTTTCAAGGTTCATTTGAAGTGTAAGGTTTTGAAATCGCTGTCTTCAAGAGTTTTGTGTCATTCCTTAGGTTGTTAGTATTATCGACTTTCTTTCAAAATCTCTCTTTTAGTTCACGGTCCTTGTTTTTGCCTATGGTTTTTCTTTTGTTCCCTAATCTCGGTTGGTTTTTCACTTGTCAACGTTCATGTCTTCGTCTTCCATTCCATTCTAGCCACTTTTTGTTGTTTTTCCAGAACACCGTGGCTTTGTACATTGTCTTTCTACATCTCATTTTAGTTTGCTGCCACTCTTTTGTTTCGTTTGTCCCTTCACTTGCTTCATCCTCCTCCCTACTGAGATCTTCTTGAAGGCTAAGTTTTGGAAATCATTGCCTATATGTGTAGGTATTGCTAGTTTTGCTATAGATCTCCAGCTTTTTGCATTGTCTTTCTATGTCTGTTTTAGTGTGCTGCCCTCAGATTTTGAGTTTTTGCCTTGACTTCCTTAATCTTCCTCCCTAGTTAAGTTTTCTTTCTAAGTGGAAGCGTTTCCAGACTGGCCTTACTTTCCGCATTGTCTTTCCACAGCTTTTCAGTCTGCTGCCACTCTTTGGTTTAGTATTTCCCTTGACTTCCTTCATCCTCCTTTCTATTGAGATCTTATTGAAGGCTAAGGTTTTTAAATCATTTCCTGTATTTGTAGGTATTGCTAGATTTGCTCTTGATCTCAGCTTTTTGCACAGCCTTGCTATGTCTGTTTTAGTGTGCTGCCCTCAGTTTTTCGTTTTTGCCTTGGTTTCCTGAATCTTCCTCCCTGTTTCAAGGTTCATTTGAAGTGTAAGGTTTTGAAATCGCTGTCTTCAAGAGTTTTGTGTCATTCCTTAGGTTGTTAGTATTATCGATTTTCTTTCAAAATCTCTCTTTTAGTTCACGGTCCTTGTTTTTGCCTATGGTTTTTCTTTTGTTCCCTAATCTCGGTTGGTTTTTTACTTGTCAACGTTCATGTCTTCGTCTTCCATTCCATTCTAGCCACTTTTTCTTGTTTTTCCAGAACACCGTGGCTTTGTACATTGTCTTTCTACATCTCATTTTAGTCTGCTGCCACTCTTTGGTTTAGTATTTCCCTTCACTTCCTTCATCCTCCTTTCTATTGAGATCTTCTTGATGCTAAGGTTTTTAAATCATTTCCTGTATTTGTAGGTATTGCTAGATTTGCTCTTGATCTCCAGCTTTTTGCACAGCCTTGCTATGTCTGTTTTAGTGTGCTGCCCTCAGTTTTTCGTTTTTGCCTTGGTTTCCTGAATCTTCCTCCCTGTTTCAAGGTTCATTTGAAGTGTAAGGTTTTGAAATCGCTGTCTTCAAGAGTTTTGTGTCATTCCTTAGGTTGTTAGTATTATCGATTTTCTTTCAAAATCTCTCTTTTAGTTCACGGTCCTTGTTTTTGCCTATGGTTTTTCTTTTGTTCCCTAATCTCGGTTGGTTTTTCACTTGTCAACGTTCATGTCTTCGTCTTCCATTCCATTCTAGCCACTTTTTGTTGTTTTTCCAGAACACCGTGGCTTTGTACATTGTCTTTCTACATCTCATTTTAGTTTGCTGCCACTCTTTTGTTTCGTTTGTCCCTTCACTTCCTTCATCCTCCTCCCTACTGAGATCTTCTTGAAGGCTAAGTTTTGGAAATCATTGCCTATATGTGTAGGTATTGCTAGTTTTGCTATAGATCTCCAGCTTTTTGCATTGTCTTTCTATGTCTGTTTTAGTGTGCTGCCCTCAGATTTTGAGTTTTTGCCTTGGTTTCCTCAATCTTCCTCCCTGTTTCAAGGTTCATTTGAAGTGTAAGGTTTTGAAATCGCTATCTTCAAGAGTTTTGTGTCGTTCCTTAGGTTGTTAGTATTATCGATTTTCTTTCAAAATCTCTCTTTTAGTTCACGGTCCTTGTTTTTGCCTATGGTTTTTCTTTTGTTCCCTAATCTCGGTTGGTTTTTCACTTGTCAACGTTCATGTCTTCGTCTTCCATTCCATTCTAGCCACTTTTTGTTGTTTTTCCAGAACACCGTGGCTTTGTACATTGTCTTTCTACATCTCATTTTAGTTTGCTGCCACTCTTTTGTTTCGTTTGTCCCTTCACTTCCTTCATCCTCCTCCCTACTGAGATCTTCTTGAAGGCTAAGTTTTGGAAATCATTGCCTATATGTGTAGGTATTGCTAGTTTTGCTATAGATCTCCAGCTTTTTGCATTGTCTTTCTATGTCTGTTTTAGTGTGCTGCCCTCAGATTTTGAGTTTTTGCCTTGACTTCCTTAATCTTCCGCCCTAGTTAAGTTTTCTTTCTAAGTGGAAGCGTTTCCAGACTGGCCTTACTTTCTACATTGTCTTTCCACAGCTTTTCAGTCTGCTGCCACTCTTTGGTTTAGTATTTCCCTTCACTTCCTTCATCCTCCTCCCTACTGAGATCTTCTTGAAGGCTAAGTTTTGGAAATCATTGCCTATATGTGTAGTTATTGCTAGTTTTGCTATAGATCTCCAGCTTTTTGCATTGTCTTTCTATGTCTGTTTTAGTGTGCTGCCCTCAGTTTTTCGTTTTTGCCTTGGTTTCCTGAATCTTCCTCCCTGTTTCAAGGTTCATTTGAAGTGTAAGGTTTAGAAATCGCTGTCTTCAAGAGTTTTGTGTCATTCTTTAGGTTGTTAGTATTATCGATTTTCTTTCAAAATCTCTCTTTTAGTTCACAGTCCTTGTTTTTGCCTATGGTTTTTCTTTCGTTCCCTAATCTCGGTTGGTTTTTCACTTGTCAACGTTCATGTCTTCGTCTTCCATTCCATTCTAGCCACTTTTTGTTGTTTTTCCAGAACACCGTGGCTTTGTACATTGTCTTTCTACATCTCATTTTAGTTTGCTGCCACTCTTTTGTTTCGTTTGTCCCTTCACTTCCTTCATCCTCCTCCCTACTGAGATCTTCTTGAAGGCTAAGTTTTGGAAATCATTGCCTATATGTGTAGGTATTGCTAGTTTTGCTATAGATCTCCAGCTTTTTGCATTGTCTTTCTATGTCTGTTTTAGTGTGCTGCCCTCAGATTTTGAGTTTTTGCCTTGACTTCCTTAATCTTCCTCCCTAGTTAAGTTTTCTTTCTAAGTGGAAGCGTTTCCAGACTGGCCTTATGTTCTACATTGTCTTTCCACAGCTTTTCAGTCTGCTGCCACTCTTTGGTTTAGTATTTCCCTTCACTTCCTTCATCCTCCTTTCTATTGAGATCTTATTGAAGGCTAAGTTTTGGAAATCATTGCCTATATGTGTAGTTATTGCTAGTTTTGCTATAGATCTCCAGCTTTTTGCATTGTCTTTCTATGTCTGTTTTAGTGTGCTGCCCTCAGTTTTTCGTTTTTGCCTTGGTTTCCTGAATCTTCCTCCCTGTTTCAAGGTTCATTTGAAGTGTAAGGTTTTGAAATCGCTGTCTTCAAGAGTTTTGTGTCATTCTTTAGGTTGTTAGTATTATCGATTTTCTTTCAAAATCTCTCTTTTAGTTCACAGTCCTTGTTTTTGCCTATGGTTTTTCTTTTGTTCCCTAATCTCGGTTGGTTTTTCACTTGTCAACGTTCATGTCTTCGTCTTCCATTCCATTCTAGCCACTTTTTGTTGTTTTTCCAGAACACCGTGGCTTTGTACATTGTCTTTCTACATCTCATTTTAGTTTGCTGCCACTCTTTTGTTTCGTTTGTCCCTTCACTTCCTTCATCCTCCTCCCTACTGAGATCTTCTTGAAGGCTAAGTTTTGGAAATCATTGCCTATATGTGTAGGTATTGCTAGTTTTGCTATAGATCTCCAGCTTTTTGCATTGTCTTTCTATGTCTGTTTTAGTATGCTGCCATCAGATTTTGAGTTTTTGCCTTGACTTCCTTAATCTTCCGCCCTAGTTAAGTTTTCTTTCTAAGTGGAAGCGTTTCCAGACTGGCCTTATGTTCTACATTGTCTTTCCACAGCTTTTCAGTCTGCTGCCACTCTTTGGTTTAGTATTTCCCTTCACTTCCTTCATCCTCCTTTCTATTGAGATCTTATTGAAGGCTAAGTTTTGGAAATCATTGCCTATATGTGTAGTTATTCCTAGTTTTGCTCTTGATCTCCAGCTTTTTGCATTGTCTTTCTATGTCTGTTTTAGTGTGCTGCCCTCAGTTTTTCGTTTTTGCCTTGGTTTCCTGAATCTTCCTCCCTGTTTCAAGGTTCATTTGAAGTGTAAGGTTTTGAAATCGCTGTCTTCAAGAGTTTTGTGTCATTCCTTAGGTTGTTAGTATTATCGATTTTCTTTCAAAATCTCTCTTTTAGTTCACGGTCCTTGTTTTTGCCTATGGTTTTTCTTTTGTTCCCTAATCTCGGTTGGTTTTTCACTTGTCAACGTTCATGTCTTCATCTTCCATTCCATTCTAGCCACTTTTTGTTGTTTTTCCAGAACACCGTGGCTTTGTACATTGTCTTTCTACATCTCATTTTAGTTTGCTGCCACTCTTTTGTTTCGTTTGTCCCTTCACTTCCTTCATCCTCCTCCCTACTGAGATCTTCTTGAAGGCTAAGTTTTGGAAATCATTGCCTATATGTGTAGGTATTGCTAGTTTTGCTATAGATCTCCAGCTTTTTGCATTGTCTTTCTATGTCTGTTTTAGTGTGCTGCCCTCAGATTTTGAGTTTTTGCCTTGGTTTCCTGAATCTTCCTCCCTGTTTCAAGGTTCATTTGAAGTGTAAGGTTTTGAAATCGCTGTCTTCAAGAGTTTTGTGTCATTCCTTAGGTTGTTAGTGTTATCGATTTTCTTTCAAAATCTCTCTTTTAGTTCACGGTCCTTGTTTTTGCCTATGGTTTTTCTTTTGTTCCCTAATCTCGGTTGGTTTTTCACTTGTCAACGTTCATGTCTTCGTCTTCCATTCCATTCTAGCCACTTTTTGTTGTTTTTCCAGAACACCGTGGCTTTGTACATTGTCTTTCTACATCTCATTTTAGTTTGCTGCCACTCTTTTGTTTCGTTTGTCCCTTCACTTGCTTCATCCTCCTCCCTACTGAGATCTTCTTGAAGGCTAAGTTTTGGAAATCATTGCCTATATGTGTAGGTATTGCTAGTTTTGCTATAGATCTCCAGCTTTTTGCATTGTCTTTCTATGTCTGTTTTAGTGTGCTGCCCTCAGATTTTGAGTTTTTGCCTTGGCTTCCTTAATCTTCCTCCCTAGTTAAGTTTTCTTTCTAAGTGGAAGCGTTTCCAGGCTGGCCTTACTTTCCACATTGTCTTTCCACAGCTTTTCAGTCTGCTGCCACTCTTTGGTTTAGTATTTCCCTTGACTTCCTTCATCCTCCTTTCTATTGAGATCTTATTGAAGGCTAAGGTTTTTAAATCATTTCCTGTATTTGTAGGTATTGCTAGATTTGCTCTTGATCTCCAGCTTTTTGCACAGCCTTGCTATGTCTGTTTTAGTGTGCTGCCCTCAGTTTTTCGTTTTTGCCTTGGTTTCCTGAATCTTCCTCCCTGTTTCAAGGTTCATTTGAAGTGTAAGGTTTTGAAATCGCTGTCTTCAAGAGTTTTGTGTCATTCCTTAGGTTGTTAGTATTATCGATTTTCTTTCAAAATCTCTCTTTTAGTTCACGGTCCTTGTTTTTGCCTATGGTTTTTCTTTTGCTCCCTAATCTCGGTTGGTTTTTCACTTGTCAACGTTCATGTCTTCGTCTTCCATTCCATTCTAGCCACTTTTTGTTGTTTTTCCAGAACACCGTGGCTTTGTACATTGTCTTTCTACATCTCATTTTAGTCTGCTGCCACTCTTTGGTTTAGTATTTCCCTTGACTTCCTTCATCCTCCTTTCTGTTGAGATCTTATTGAAGGCTAAGGTTTTTAAATCATTTCCTGTATTTGTAGGTATTGCTAGATTTGCTATAGATCTCCAGCTTTTTGCACAGCCTTGCTATGTCTGTTTTAGTGTGCTGCCCTCAGTTTTTCGTTTTTGCCTTGGTTTCCTGAATCTTCCTCCCTGTTTCAAGGTTCATTTGAAGTGTAAGGTTTTGAAATCGCTGTCTTCAAGAGTTTTGTGTCATTCCTTAGGTTGTTAGTATTATCGATTTTCTTTCAAAATCTCTCTTTTAGTTCACGGTCCTTGTTTTTGCCTATGGTTTTTCTTTTGCTCCCTAATCTCGGTTGGTTTTTCACTTGTCAACGTTCATGTCTTCGTCTTCCATTCCATTCTAGCCACTTTTTCTTGTTTTTCCAGAACACCGTGGCTTTGTACATTGTCTTTCTACATCTCATTTTAGTCTGCTGCCACTCTTTTGTTTCGTTTGTCCCTTCACTTCCTTCATCCTCCTCCCTACTGAGATCTTCTTGAAGGCTAAGTTTTGGAAATCATTGCCTATATGTGTAGGTATTGCTAGTTTTGCTATAGATCTCCAGCTTTTTGCATTGTCTTTCTATGTCTGTTTTAGTGTGCTGCCCTCAGTTTTTCGTTTTTGCCTTGGTTTCCTGAATCTTCCTCCCTGTTTCAAGGTTCATTTGAAGTGTAAGGTTTTGAAATCGCTGTCTTCAAAGGTTTGTGTCATTCTTTAGGTTGTTAGTATTATCGATTTTCTTTCAAAATCTCTCTTTTAGTTCACGGTCCTTGTTTTTGCCTATGGTTTTTCTTTTGTTCCCTAATCTCGGTTGGTTTTTCACTTGTCAACGTTCATGTCTTCGTCTTCCATTCCATTCTAGCCACTTTTTGTTGTTTTTCCAGAACACCGTGGCTTTGTACATTGTCTTTCTACATCTCATTTTAGTTTGCTGCCACTCTTTTCTTTCGTTTGTCCCTTCACTTGCTTCATCCTCCTCCCTACTGAGATCTTCTTGAAGGCTAAGTTTTGGAAATCATTGCCTATATGTGTAGGTATTGATAGTTTTGCTATAGATCTCCAGCTTTTTGCACAGCCTTGCTATGTCTGTTTTAGTGTGCTGCCCTCAGTTTTTCGTTTTTGCCTTGGTTTCCTGAATCTTCCTCCCTGTTTCAAGGTTCATTTGAAGTGTAAGGTTTTGAAATCGCTGTCTTCAAGAGTTTTGTGTCATTCCTTAGGTTGTTAGTATTATCGATTTTCTTTCAAAATCTCTCTTTTAGTTCACGGTCCTTGTTTTTGCCTATGGTTTTTCTTTTGCTCCCTAATCTCGGTTGGTTTTTCACTTGTCAACGTTCATGTCTTCGTCTTCCATTCCATTCTAGCCACTTTTTGTTGTTTTTCCAGAACACCGTGGCTTTGTACATTGTCTTTCTACATCTCATTTTAGTCTGCTGCCACTCTTTGGTTTAGTATTTCCCTTGACTTCCTTCATCCTCCTTTCTGTTGAGATCTTATTGAAGGCTAAGGTTTTTAAATCATTTCCTGTATTTGTAGGTATTACTAGATTTGCTATAGATCTCCAGCTTTTTGCACAGCCTTGCTATGTCTGTTTTAGTGTGCTGCCCTCAGTTTTTCGTTTTTGCCTTGGTTTCCTGAATCTTCCTCCCTGTTTCAAGGTTCATTTGAAGTGTAAGGTTTTGAAATCGCTGTCTTCAAGAGTTTTGTGTCATTCCTTAGGTTGTTAGTGTTATCGATTTTCTTTCAAAATCTCTCTTTTAGTTCACGGTCCTTGTTTTTGCCTATGGTTTTTCTTTTGTTCCCTAATCTCGGTTGGTTTTTCACTTGTCAACGTTCATGTCTTCGTCTTCCATTCCATTCTAGCCACTTTTTGTTGTTTTTCCAGAACACCGTGGCTTTGTACATTGTCTTTCTACATCTCATTTTAGTTTGCTGCCACTCTTTTGTTTCGTTTGTCCCTTCACTTGCTTCATCCTCCTCCCTACTGAGATCTTCTTGAAGGCTAAGTTTTGGAAATCATTGCCTATATGTGTAGGTATTGCTAGTTTTGCTATAGATCTCCAGCTTTTTGCATTGTCTTTCTATGTCTGTTTTAGTGTGCTGCCCTCAGATTTTGAGTTTTTGCCTTGGCTTCCTTAATCTTCCTCCCTAGTTAAGTTTTCTTTCTAAGTGGAAGCGTTTCCAGGCTGGCCTTACTTTCCACATTGTCTTTCCACAGCTTTTCAGTCTGCTGCCACTCTTTGGTTTAGTATTTCCCTTGACTTCCTTCATCCTCCTTTCTATTGAGATCTTATTGAAGGCTAAGGTTTTTAAATCATTTCCTGTATTTGTAGGTATTGCTAGATTTGCTCTTGATCTCCAGCTTTTTGCACAGCCTTGCTATGTCTGTTTTAGTGTGCTGCCCTCAGTTTTTCGTTTTTGCCTTGGTTTCCTGAATCTTCCTCCCTGTTTCAAGGTTCATTTGAAGTGTAAGGTTTTGAAATCGCTGTCTTCAAGAGTTTTGTGTCATTCCTTAGGTTGTTAGTATTATCGATTTTCTTTCAAAATCTCTCTTTTAGTTCACGGTCCTTGTTTTTGCCTATGGTTTTTCTTTTGCTCCCTAATCTCATTTGGTTTTTCACTTGTCAACGTTCATGTCTTCGTCTTCCATTCCATTCTAGCCACTTTTTGTTGTTTTTCCAGAACACCGTGGCTTTGTACATTGTCTTTCTACATCTCATTTTAGTCTGCTGCCACTCTTTGGTTTAGTATTTCCCTTGACTTCCTTCATCCTCCTTTCTGTTGAGATCTTATTGAAGGCTAAGGTTTTTAAATCATTTCCTGTATTTGTAGGTATTGCTAGATTTGCTATAGATCTCCAGCTTTTTGCACAGCCTTGCTATGTCTGTTTTAGTGTGCTGCCCTCAGTTTTTCGTTTTTGCCTTGGTTTCCTGAATCTTCCTCCCTGTTTCAAGGTTCATTTGAAGTGTAAGGTTTTGAAATCACTGTCTTCAAGAGTTTTGTGTCATTCCTTAGGTTGTTAGTATTATCGATTTTCTTTCAAAATCTCTCTTTTAGTTCACGGTCCTGTTTTTTGCCTATGGTTTTTCTTTTGTTCCCTAATCTCGGTTGGTTTTTCACTTGTCAACGTTCATGTCTTCGTCTTCCATTCCATTCTAGCCACTTTTTCCACGTTGTTTTTCCAGAACACCGTGGCTTTGTACATTGTCTTTCTACATCTCATTTTAGTTTGCTGCCACTCTTTTGTTTCGTTTGTCCCTTCACTTCCTTCATCCTCCTCCCTACTGAGATCTTCTTGAAGGCTAAGTTTTGGAAATCATTGCCTATATGTGTAGGTATTGCTAGTTTTGCTATAGATCTCCAGCTTTTTGCATTGTCTTTCTATGTCTGTTTTAGTGTGCTGCCCTCAGATTTTGAGTTTTTGCCTTCACTTCCTTAATCTTCCTCCCTAGTTAAGTTTTCTTTCTAAGTGGAAGCGTTTCCAGACTGGCCTTACTTTCCACATTGTCTTTCCACAGCTTTTCAGTCTGCTGCCACTCTTTGGTTTAGTATTTCCCTTGACTTCCTTCATCCTCCTTTCTATTGAGATCTTATTGAAGGCTAAGGTTTTTAAATCATTTCCTGTATTTGTAGGTATTGCTAGATTTGCTCTTGATCTTCAGCTTTTTGCACAGCCTTGCTATGTCTGTTTTAGTGTGCTGCCCTCAGTTTTTCGTTTTTGCCTTGGTTTCCTGAATCTTCCTCCCTGTTTCAAGGTTCATTTGAAGTGTAAGGTTTTGAAATCGCTGTCTTCAAGAGTTTTGTGTCATTCCTTAGGTTGTTAGTATTATCGATTTTCTTTCAAAATCTCTCTTTTAGTTCACGGTCCTTGTTTTTGCCTATGGTTTTTCTTTTGCTCCCTAATCTCGGTTGGTTTTTCACTTGTCAACGTTCATGTCTTCGTCTTCCATTCCATTCTAGCCACTTTTTCTTGTTTTTCCAGAACACCGTGGCTTTGTACATTGTCTTTCTACATCTCATTTTAGTCTGCTGCCACTCTTTTGTTTCGTTTGTCCCTTCACTTCCTTCATCCTCCTCCCTACTGAGATCTTCTTGAAGGCTAAGTTTTGGAAATCATTGCCTATATGTGTAGGTATTGCTAGTTTTGCTATAGATCTCCAGCTTTTTGCATTGTCTTTCTATGTCTGTTTTAGTGTGCTGCCCTCAGTTTTTCGTTTTTGCCTTGGTTTCCTGAATCTTCCTCCCTGTTTCAAGGTTCATTTGAAGTGTAAGGTTTTGAAATCGCTGTCTTCAAAGGTTTGTGTCATTCTTTAGGTTGTTAGTATTATCGATTTTCTTTCAAAATCTCTCTTTTAGTTCACGGTCCTTGTTTTTGCCTATGGTTTTTCTTTTGTTCCCTAATCTCGGTTGGTTTTTCACTTGTCAACGTTCATGTCTTCGTCTTCCATTCCATTCTAGCCACTTTTTGTTGTTTTTCCAGAACACCGTGGCTTTGTACATTGTCTTTCTACATCTCATTTTAGTTTGCTGCCACTCTTTTCTTTCGTTTGTCCCTTCACTTGCTTCATCCTCCTCCCTACTGAGATCTTCTTGAAGGCTAAGTTTTGGAAATCATTGCCTATATGTGTAGGTATTGATAGTTTTGCTATAGATCTCCAGCTTTTTGCACAGCCTTGCTATGTCTGTTTTAGTGTGCTGCCCTCAGTTTTTCGTTTTTGCCTTGGTTTCCTGAATCTTCCTCCCTGTTTCAAGGTTCATTTGAAGTGTAAGGTTTTGAAATCGCTGTCTTCAAGAGTTTTGTGTCATTCCTTAGGTTGTTAGTATTATCGATTTTCTTTCAAAATCTCTCTTTTAGTTCACGGTCCTTGTTTTTGCCTATGGTTTTTCTTTTGCTCCCTAATCTCGGTTGGTTTTTCACTTGTCAACGTTCATGTCTTCGTCTTCCATTCCATTCTAGCCACTTTTTGTTGTTTTTCCAGAACACCGTGGCTTTGTACATTGTCTTTCTACATCTCATTTTAGTCTGCTGCCACTCTTTGGTTTAGTATTTCCCTTGACTTCCTTCATCCTCCTTTCTGTTGAGATCTTATTGAAGGCTAAGGTTTTTAAATCATTTCCTGTATTTGTAGGTATTACTAGATTTGCTATAGATCTCCAGCTTTTTGCACAGCCTTGCTATGTCTGTTTTAGTGTGCTGCCCTCAGTTTTTCGTTTTTGCCTTGGTTTCCTGAATCTTCCTCCCTGTTTCAAGGTTCATTTGAAGTGTAAGGTTTTGAAATCGCTGTCTTCAAGAGTTTTGTGTCATTCCTTAGGTTGTTAGTATTATCGATTTTCTTTCAAAATCTCTCTTTTAGTTCACGGTCCTGTTTTTTGCCTATGGTTTTTCTTTTGTTCCCTAATCTCGGTTGGTTTTTCACTTGTCAACGTTCATGTCTTCGTCTTCCATTCCATTCTAGCCACTTTTTCCACGTTGTTTTTCCAGAACACCATGGCTTTGTACATTGTCTTTCTACATCTCATTTTAGTTTGCTGCCACTCTTTTGTTTCGTTTGTCCCTTCACTTCCTTCATCCTCCTCCCTACTGAGATCTTCTTGAAGGCTAAGTTTTGGAAATCATTGCCTATATGTGTAGGTATTGCTAGTTTTGCTATAGATCTCCAGCTTTTTGCATTGTCTTTCTATGTCTGTTTTAGTGTGCTGCCCTCAGATTTTGAGTTTTTGCCTTGACTTCCTTAATCTTCCTCCCTAGTTAAGTTTTCTTTCTAAGTGGAAGCGTTTCCAGACTGGCCTTACTTTCCACATTGTCTTTCCACAGCTTTTCAGTCTGCTGCCACTCTTTGGTTTAGTATTTCCCTTGACTTCCTTCATCCTCCTTTCTATTGAGATCTTATTGAAGGCTAAGGTTTTTAAATCATTTCCTGTATTTGTAGGTATTGCTAGATTTGCTCTTGATCTCCAGCTTTTTGCACAGCCTTGCTATGTCTGTTTTAGTGTGCTGCCCTCAGTTTTTCGTTTTTGCCTTGGTTTCCTGAATCTTCCTCCCTGTTTCAAGGTTCATTTGAAGTGTAAGGTTTTGAAATCGCTGTCTTCAAGAGTTTTGTGTCATTCCTTAGGTTGTTAGTATTATCGATTTTCTTTCAAAATCTCTCTTTTAGTTCACGGTCCTTGTTTTTGCCTATGGTTTTTCTTTTGTTCCCTAATCTCGGTTGGTTTTTCACTTGTCAACGTTCATGTCTTCGTCTTCCATTCCATTCTAGCCACTTTTTGTTGTTTTTCCAGAACACCGTGGCTTTGTACATTGTCTTTCTACATCTCATTTTAGTTTGCTGCCACTCTTTTCTTTCGTTTGTCCCTTCACTTGCTTCATCCTCCTCCCTACTGAGATCTTCTTGAAGGCTAAGTTTTGGAAATCATTGCCTATATGTGTTGGTATTGATAGTTTTGCTATAGATCTCCAGCTTTTTGCACAGCCTTGCTATGTCTGTTTTAGTGTGCTGCCCTCAGTTTTTCGTTTTTGCCTTGGTTTCCTGAATCTTCCTCCCTGTTTCAAGGTTCATTTGAAGTGTAAGGTTTTGAAATCGCTGTCTTCAAGAGTTTTGTGTCATTCCTTAGGTTGTTAGTATTATCGATTTTCTTTCAAAATCTCTCTTTTAGTTCACGGTCCTTGTTTTTGCCTATGGTTTTTCTTTTGCTCCCTAATCTCGGTTGGTTTTTCACTTGTCAACGTTCATGTCTTCGTCTTCCATTCCATTCTAGCCACTTTTTGTTGTTTTTCCAGAACACCGTGGCTTTGTACATTGTCTTTCTACATCTCATTTTAGTCTGCTGCCACTCTTTGGTTTAGTATTTCCCTTGACTTCCTTCATCCTCCTTTCTGTTGAGATCTTATTGAAGGCTAAGGTTTTTAAATCATTTCCTGTATTTGTAGGTATTGCTAGATTTGCTATAGATCTCCAGCTTTTTGCACAGCCTTGCTATGTCTGTTTTAGTGTGCTGCCCTCAGTTTTTCGTTTTTGCCTTGGTTTCCTGAATCTTCCTCCCTGTTTCAAGGTTCATTTGAAGTGTAAGGTTTTGAAATCGCTGTCTTCAAGAGTTTTGTGTCATTCCTTAGGTTGTTAGTATTATCGATTTTCTTTCAAAATCTCTCTTTTAGTTCACGGTCCTGTTTTTTGCCTATGGTTTTTCTTTTGTTCCCTAATCTCGGTTGGTTTTTCACTTGTCAACGTTCATGTCTTCGTCTTCCATTCCATTCTAGCCACTTTTTCCACGTTGTTTTTCCAGAACACCGTGGCTTTGTACATTGTCTTTCTACATCTCATTTTAGTTTGCTGCCACTCTTTTGTTTCGTTTGTCCCTTCACTTCCTTCATCCTCCTCCCTACTGAGATCTTCTTGAAGGCTAAGTTTTGGAAATCATTGCCTATATGTGTAGGTATTGCTAGTTTTGCTATAGATCTCCAGCTTTTTGCATTGTCTTTCTATGTCTGTTTTAGTGTGCTGCCCTCAGATTTTGAGTTTTTGCCTTGACTTCCTTAATCTTCCGCCCTAGTTAAGTTTTCTTTCTAAGTGGAAGCGTTTCCAGACTGGCCTTACTTTCCACATTGTCTTTCCACAGCTTTTCAGTCTGCTGCCACTCTTTGGTTTAGTATTTCCCTTGACTTCCTTCATCCTCCTTTCTATTGAGATCTTATTGAAGGCTAAGGTTTTTAAATCATTTCCTGTATTTGTAGGTATTGCTAGATTTGCTCTTGATCTCCAGCTTTTTGCACAGCCTTGCTATGTCTGTTTTAGTGTGCTGCCCTCAGTTTTTCGTTTTTGCCTTGGTTTCCTGAATCTTCCTCCCTGTTTCAAGGTTCATTTGAAGTGTAAGGTTTTGAAATCGCTGTCTTCAAGAGTTTTGTGTCATTCCTTAGGTTGTTAGTATTATCGATTTTCTTTCAAAATCTCTCTTTTAGTTCACGGTCCTGTTTTTTGCCTATGGTTTTTCTTTTGTTCCCTAATCTCGGTTGGTTTTTCACTTGTCAACGTTCATGTCTTCGTCTTCCATTCCATTCTAGCCACTTTTTCCACGTTGTTTTTCCAGAACACCGTGGCTTTGTACATTGTCTTTCTACATCTCATTTTAGTTTGCTGCCACTCTTTTGTTTCGTTTGTCCCTTCACTTCCTTCATCCTCCTCCCTACTGAGATCTTCTTGAAGGCTAAGTTTTGGAAATCATTGCCTATATGTGTAGGTATTGCTAGTTTTGCTATAGATCTCCAGCTTTTTGCATTGTCTTTCTATGTCTGTTTTAGTGTGCTGCCCTCAGATTTTGAGTTTTTGCCTTGACTTCCTTAATCTTCCTCCCTAGTTAAGTTTTCTTTCTAAGTGGAAGCGTTTCCAGACTGGCCTTACTTTCCACATTGTCTTTCCACAGCTTTTCAGTCTGCTGCCACTCTTTGGTTTAGTATTTCCCTTGACTTCCTTCATCCTCCTTTCTATTGAGATCTTATTGAAGGCTAAGGTTTTTAAATCATTTCCTGTATTTGTAGGTATTGCTAGATTTGCTCTTGATCTCCAGCTTTTTGCACAGCCTTGCAATGTCTGTTTTAGTGTGCTGCCCTCAGTTTTTCGTTTTTGCCTTGGTTTCCTGAATCTTCCTCCCTGTTTCAAGGTTCATTTGAAGTGTAAGGTTTTGAAATCGCTGTCTTCAAGAGTTTTGTGTCATTCCTTAGGTTGTTAGTATTATCGATTTTCTTTCAAAATCTCTCTTTTAGTTCACGGTCCTTGTTTTTGCCTATGGTTTTTCTTTTGTTCCCTAATCTCGGTTGGTTTTTCACTTGTCAACGTTCATGTCTTCGTCTTCCATTCCATTCTAGCCACTTTTTGTTGTTTTTCCAGAACACCGTGGCTTTGTACATTGTCTTTCTACATCTCATTTTAGTTTGCTGCCACTCTTTTGTTTCGTTTGTCCCTTCACTTCCTTCATCCTCCTCCCTACTGAGATCTTCTTGAAGGCTAAGTTTTGGAAATCATTGCCTATATGTGTAGGTATTGCTAGTTTTGCTATAGATCTCCAGCTTTTTGCATTGTCTTTCTATGTCTGTTTTAGTGTGCTGCCCTCAGATTTTGAGTTTTTGCCTTGACTTCCTTAATCTTCCTCCCTAGTTAAGTTTTCTTTCTAAGTGGAAGCGTTTCCAGACTGGCCTTACTTTCCACATTGTCTTTCCACAGCTTTTCAGTCTGCTGCCACTCTTTGGTTTAGTATTTCCCTTGACTTCCTTCATCCTCCTTTCTATTGAGATCTTATTGAAGGCTAAGGTTTTTAAATCATTTCCTGTATTTGTAGGTATTGCTAGATTTGCTCTTGATCTCCAGCTTTTTGCACAGCCTTGCTATGTCTGTTTTAGTATGCTGCCCTCAGTTTTTCGTTTTTGCCTTGGTTTCCTGAATCTTCCTCCCTGTTTCAAGGTTCATTTGAAGTGTAAGGTTTTGAAATCGCTGTCTTCAAGAGTTTTGTGTCATTCCTTAGGTTGTTAGTATTATCGATTTTCTTTCAAAATCTCTCTTTTAGTTCACGGTCCTTGTTTTTGCCTATGGTTTTTCTTTTGCTCCCTAATCTCGGTTGGTTTTTCACTTGTCAACGTTCATGTCTTCGTCTTCCATTCCATTCTAGCCACTTTTTGTTGTTTTTCCAGAACACCGTGGCTTTGTACATTGTCTTTCTACATCTCATTTTAGTTTGCTGCCACTCTTTTGTTTCGTTTCTCCCTTCACTTCCTTCATCCTCCTCCCTACTGAGATCTTCTTGAAGGCTAAGTTTTGGAAATCATTGCCTATATGTGTAGGTATTGCTAGTTTTGCTATAGATCTCCAGCTTTTTGCATTGTCTTTCTATGTCTGTTTTAGTGTGCTGCCCTCAGTTTTTCGTTTTTGCCTTGGTTTCCTGAATCTTCCTCCCTGTTTCAAGGATCATTTGAAGTGTAAGGTTTTGAAATCGCTGTCTTCAAGAGTTTTGTGTCATTCCTTAGGTTGTTAGTATTATCGATTTTCTTTCAAAATCTCTCTTTTAGTTCACGGTCCTTGTTTTTGCCTATGGTTTTTCTTTTGTTCCCTAATCTCGGTTGGTTTTTCACTTGTCAACGTTCATGTCTTCGTCTTCCATTCCATTCTAGCCGCTTTTTCTTGTTTTTCCAGAACACCGTGGCTTTGTACATTGTCTTTCTACATCTCATTTTAGTTTGCTGCCACTCTTTTGTTTCGTTTGTCCCTTCACTTCCTTCATCCTCCTCCCTACTGAGATCTTCTTGAAGGCTAAGTTTTGGAAATCATTGCCTATATGTGTAGGTATTGCTAGTTTTGCTATAGATCTCCAGCTTTTTGCATTGTCTTTCTATGTCTGTTTTAGTGTGCTGCCCTCAGTTTTTCATTTTTGCCTTGGTTTCCTGAATCTTCCTCCCTGTTTCAAGGTTCATTTGAAGGGTAAGGTTTTGAAATCGCTGTCTTCAAGAGTTTTGTGTCATTCCTTAGGTTGTTAGTATTATCGATTTTCTTTCAAAATCTCTCTTTTAGTTCACGGTCCTTGTTTTTGCCTATGGTTTTTCTTTTGTTCCCTAATCTCGGTTGGTTTTTCACTTGTCAACGTTCATGTCTTCGTCTTCCATTCCAGTCTAGCCACTTTTTGTTGTTTTTCCAGAACACCGTGGCTTTGTACATTGTCTTTCTACATCTCATTTTAGTTTGCTGCCACTCTTTTGTTTCGTTTGTCCCTTCACTTCCTTCATCCTCCTCCCTACTGAGATCTTCTTGAAGGCTAAGTTTTGGAAATCATTGCCTATATGTGTAGGTATTGCTAGTTTTGCTATAGATCTCCAGCTTTTTGCATTGTCTTGCTATGTCTGTTTTAGTGTGCTGCCCTCAGATTTTGAGGTTTTGTCTTGACTTCCTTAATCTTCCGCCCTAGTTAAGTTTTCTTTCTAAGTGGAAGCGTTTCCAGACTGGCCTTACTTTCTACATTGTCTTTCCACAGCTTTTCAGTCTGCTGCCACTCTTTGGTTTAGTATTTCCCTTCACTTCCTTCATCCTCCTTTCTATTGAGATCTTCTTGAAGGCTAAGTTTTGGAAATCATTGCCTATATGTGTAGTTATTGCTAGTTTTGCTATAGATCTCCAGCTTTTTGCATTGTCTTTCTATGTCTGTTTTAGTGTGCTACCCTCAGTTTTTCGTTTTTGCCTTGGTTTCCTGAATCTTCCTCCCTGTTTCAAGGTTCATTTGAAGTGTAAGGTTTTGAAATCGCTGTCTTCAAGAGTTTTGTGTCATTCCTTAGGTTGTTAGTATTATCGATTTTCTTTCAAAATCTCTCTTTTAGTTCACGGTCCTTGTTTTTGCCTATGGTTTTTCTTTTGTTCCCTAATCTCGGTTGGTTTTTCACTTGTCAACGTTCATGTCTTCGTCTTCCATTCCATTCTAGCCACTTTTTGTTGTTTTTCCAGAACACCGTGGCTTTGTACATTGTCTTTCTACATCTCATTTTAGTTTGCTGCCACTCTTTTGTTTCGTTTGTCCCTTCACTTCCTTCATCCTCCTCCCTACTGAGATCTTCTTGAAGGCTAAGTTTTGGAAATCATTGCCTATATGTGTAGGTATTGCTAGTTTTGCTATAGATCTCCAGCTTTTTGCATTGTCTTTCTATGTCTGTTTTAGTGTGCTGCCCTCAGATTTTGAGTTTTTGCCTTGACTTCCTTAATCTTCCGCCCTAGTTAAGTTTTCTTTCTAAGTGGAAGCGTTTCCAGACTGGCCTTACTTTCTACATTGTCTTTCCACAGCTTTTCAGTCTGCTGCCACTCTTTGGTTTAGTATTTCCCTTCACTTCCTTCATCCTCCTTTCTACTGAGATCTTATTGAAGGCTAAGTTTTGGAAATCATTGCCTATATGTGTAGTTATTGCTAGTTTTACTATAGATCTCCAGCTTTTTGCATTGTCTTTCTATGTCTGTTTTAGTGTGCTGCCCTCAGTTTTTCGTTTTTGCCTTGGTTTCCTGAATCTTCCTCCCTGTTTCAAGGTTCATTTGAAGTGTAAGGTTTTGAAATCGCTGTCTTCAAGAGTTTTGTGTCATTCTTTAGGTTGTTAGTATTATCGATTTTCTTTCAAAATCTCTCTTTTAGTTCACGGTCCTTGTTTTTGCCTATGGTTTTTCTTTTGTTCCCTAATCTCGGTTGGTTTTTCACTTGTCAACGTTCATGTCTTCGTCTTCCATTCCATTCTAGCCACTTTTTGTTGTTTTTCCAGAACACCGTGGCTTTGTACATTGTCTTTCTACATCTCATTTTAGTTTGCTGCCACTCTTTTGTTTCGTTTGTCCCTTCACTTCCTTCATCCTCCTCCCTACTGAGATCTTCTTGAAGGCTAAGTTTTGGAAATCATTGCCTATATGTGTAGGTATTGCTAGTTTTGCTATAGATCTCCAGCTTTTTGCATTGTCTTTCTATGTCTGTTTTAGTGTGCTGCCCTCAGATTTTGAGTTTTTGCCTTGACTTCCTTAATCTTCCGCCCTAGTTAAGTTTTCTTTCTAAGTGGAAGCGTTTCCAGACTGGCCTTACTTTCTACATTGTCTTTCCACAGCTTTTCAGTCTTCTGCCACTCTTTGGTTTAGTATTTCCCTTGACTTCCTTCATCCTCCTTTCTATTGAGATCTTATTGAAGGCTAAGGTTTTTAAATCATTTCCTGTATTTGTAGGTATTGCTAGATTTGCTCTTGATCTCCAGCTTTTTGCACAGCCTTGCTATGTCTGTTTTAGTATGCTGCCCTCAGTTTTTCGTTTTTGCCTTGGTTTCCTGAATCTTCCTCCCTGTTTCAAGGTTCATTTGAAGTGTAAGGTTTTGAAATCGCTGTCTTCAAGAGTTTTGTGTCATTCCTTAGGTTGTTAGTATTATCGATTTTCTTTCAAAATCTCTCTTTTAGTTCACGGTCCTTGTTTTTGCCTATGGTTTTTCTTTTGTTCCCTAATCTCGGTTGGTTTTTCACTTGTCAACGTTCATGTCTTCGTCTTCCATTCCATTCTAGCCACTTTTTGTTGTTTTTCCAGAACACCGTGGCTTTGTACATTGTCTTTCTACATCTCATTTTAGTTTGCTGCCACTCTTTTGTTTCGTTTCTCCCTTCACTTCCTTCATCCTCCTCCCTACTGAGATCTTCTTGAAGGCTAAGTTTTGGAAATCATTGCCTATATGTGTAGGTATTGCTAGTTTTGCTATAGATCTCCAGCTTTTTGCATTGTCTTTCTATGTCTGTTTTAGTGTGCTGCCCTCAGATTTTGAGTTTTTGCCTTGACTTCCTTAATCTTCCTCCCTAGTTAAGTTTTCTTTCTAAGTGGAAGCGTTTCCAGACTGGCCTTACTTTCTACATTGTCTTTCCACAGCTTTTCAGTCTTCTGCCACTCTTTGGTTTAGTATTTCCCTTGACTTCCTTCATCCTCCTTTCTATTGAGATCTTATTGAAGGCTAAGGTTTTTAAATCATTTCCTGTATTTGTAGGTATTGCTAGATTTGCTCTTGATCTCCAGCTTTTTGCACAGCCTTGCTATGTCTGTTTTAGTATGCTGCCCTCAGTTTTTCGTTTTTGCCTTGGTTTCCTGAATCTTCCTCCCTGTTTCAAGATTCATTTGAAGTGTAAGGTTTTGAAATCGCTGTCTTCAAGAGTTTTGTGTCATTCCTTAGGTTGTTAGTATTATCGATTTTCTTTCAAAATCTCTCTTTTAGTTCACGGTCCTTGTTTTTGCCTATGGTTTTTCTTTTGCTTCCTAATCTCGGTTGGTTTTTCACTTGTCAACGTTCATGTCTTCGTCTTCCATTCCATTCTAGCCACTTTTTGTTGTTTTTCCAGAACACCGTGGCTTTGTACATTGTCTTTCTACATCTCATTTTAGTTTGCTGCCACTCTTTTGTTTCGTTTGTCCCTTCACTTCCTTCATCCTCCTCCCTACTGAGATCTTCTTGAAGGCTAAGTTTTGGAAATCATTGCCTATATGTGTAGGTATTGCTAGTTTTGCTATAGATCTCCAGCTTTTTGCATTGTCTTTCTATGTCTGTTTTAGTGTGCTGCCCTCAGTTTTTCGTTTTTGCCTTGGTTTCCTGAATCTTCCTCCCTGTTTCAAGGATCATTTGAAGTGTAAGGTTTTGAAATCGCTGTCTTCAAGAGTTTTGTGTCATTCCTTAGGTTGTTAGTATTATCGATTTTCTTTCGAAATCTCTCTTTTAGTTCACGGTCCTTGTTTTTGCCTATGGTTTTTCTTTTGTTCCCTAATCTCGGTTGGTTTTTCACTTGTCAACGTTCATGTCTTCGTCTTCCATTCCATTCTAGCCACTTTTTGTTGTTTTTCCAGAACACCGTGGCTTTGTACATTGTCTTTCTACATCTCATTTTAGTTTGCTGCCACTCTTTTGTTTCGTTTGTCCCTTCACTTCCTTCATCCTCCTCCCTACTGAGATCTTCTTGAAGGCTAAGTTTTGGAAATCATTGCCTATATGTGTAGGTATTGCTAGTTTTGCTATAGATCTCCAGCTTTTTGCATTGTCTTTCTATGTCTGTTTTAGTGTGCTGCCCTCAGATTTTGAGTTTTTGCCTTGGTTTCCTCAATCTTCCTCCCTGTTTCAAGGTTCATTTGAAGTGTAAGGTTTTGAAATCGCTATCTTCAAGAGTTTTGTGTCGTTCCTTAGGTTGTTAGTATTATCGATTTTCTTTCAAAATCTCTCTTTTAGTTCACGGTCCTTGTTTTTGCCTATGGTTTTTCTTTTGTTCCCTAATCTCGGTTGGTTTTTCACTTGTCAACGTTCATGTCTTCGTCTTCCATTCCATTCTAGCCACTTTTTGTTGTTTTTCCAGAACACCGTGGCTTTGTACATTGTCTTTCTACATCTCATTTTAGTTTGCTGCCACTCTTTTGTTTCGTTTGTCCCTTCACTTGCTTCATCCTCCTCCCTACTGAGATCTTCTTGAAGGCTAAGTTTTGGAAATCATTGCCTATATGTGTAGGTATTGCTAGTTTTGCTATAGATCTCCAGCTTTTTGCATTGTCTTTCTATGTCTGTTTTAGTGTGCTGCCCTCAGATTTTGAGTTTTTGCCTTGACTTCCTTAATCTTCCGCCCTAGTTAAGTTTTCTTTCTAAGTGGAAGCGTTTCCAGACTGGCCTTACTTTCTACATTGTCTTTCCACAGCTTTTCAGTCTGCTGCCACTCTTTGGTTTAGTATTTCCCTTCACTTCCTTCATCCTCCTCCCTACTGAGATCTTCTTGAAGGCTAAGTTTTGGAAATCATTGCCTATATGTGTAGTTATTGCTAGTTTTGCTATAGATCTCCAGCTTTTTGCATTGTCTTTCTATGTCTGTTTTAGTGTGCTGCCCTCAGTTTTTCGTTTTTGCCTTGGTTTCCTGAATCTTCCTCCCTGTTTCAAGGTTCATTTGAAGTGTAAGGTTTAGAAATCGCTGTCTTCAAGAGTTTTGTGTCATTCTTTAGGTTGTTAGTATTATCGATTTTCTTTCAAAATCTCTCTTTTAGTTCACAGTCCTTGTTTTTGCCTATGGTTTTTCTTTTGTTCCCTAATCTCGGTTGGTTTTTCACTTGTCAACGTTCATGTCTTCGTCTTCCATTCCATTCTAGCCACTTTTTGTTGTTTTTCCAGAACACCGTGGCTTTGTACATTGTCTTTCTACATCTCATTTTAGTTTGCTGCCACTCTTTTGTTTCGTTTGTCCCTTCACTTCCTTCATCCTCCTCCCTACTGAGATCTTCTTGAAGGCTAAGTTTTGGAAATCATTGCCTATATGTGTAGGTATTGCTAGTTTTGCTATAGATCTCCAGCTTTTTGCATTGTCTTTCTATGTCTGTTTTAGTGTGCTGCCCTCAGATTTTGAGTTTTTGCCTTGACTTCCTTAATCTTCCTCCCTAGTTAAGTTTTCTTTCTAAGTGGAAGCGTTTCCAGACTGGCCTTATGTTCTACATTGTCTTTCCACAGCTTTTCAGTCTGCTGCCACTCTTTGGTTTAGTATTTCCCTTCACTTCCTTCATCCTCCTTTCTATTGAGATCTTATTGAAGGCTAAGTTTTGGAAATCATTGCCTATATGTGTAGTTATTGCTAGTTTTGCTCTTGATCTCCAGCTTTTTGCATTGTCTTTCTATGTCTGTTTTAGTGTGCTGCCCTCAGTTTTTCGTTTTTGCCTTGGTTTCCTGAATCTTCCTCCCTGTTTCAAGGTTCATTTGAAGTGTAAGGTTTTGAAATCGCTGTCTTCAAGAGTTTTGTGTCATTCCTTAGGTTGTTAGTATTATCGATTTTCTTTCAAAATCTCTCTTTTAGTTCACGGTCCTTGTTTTTGCCTATGGTTTTTCTTTTGTTCCCTAATCTCGGTTGGTTTTTCACTTGTCAACGTTCATGTCTTCGTCTTCCATTCCATTCTAGCCACTTTTTGTTGTTTTTCCAGAACACCGTGGCTTTGTACATTGTCTTTCTACATCTCATTTTAGTTTGCTGCCACTCTTTTGTTTCGTTTGTCCCTTCACTTCCTTCATCCTCCTCCCTACTGAGATCTTCTTGAAGGCTAAGTTTTGGAAATCATTGCCTATATGTGTAGGTATTGCTAGTTTTGCTATAGATCTCCAGCTTTTTGCACAGCCTTGCTATGTCTGTTTTAGTGTGCTGCCCTCAGTTTTTGAGGTTTTGCCTTGACTTCCTTAATCTTCCGCCCTACTTAAGTTTTCTTTCTAAGTGGAAGCGTTTCCAGACTGGCCTTACTTTCTACATTGTCTTTCCACAGCTTTTCAGTCTGCTGCCACTCTTTGGTTTAGTATTTCCCTTCACTTCCTTCATCCTCCTCCCTACTGAGATCTTCTTGAAGGCTAAGTTTTGGAAATCATTGCCTATATGTGTAGTTATTGCTAGTTTTGCTATAGATCTCCAGCTTTTTGCATTGTCTTTCTATGTCTGTTTTAGTGTGCTGCCCTCAGTTTTTCGTTTTTGCCTTGGTTTCCTGAATCTTCCTCCCTGTTTCAAGGTTCATTTGAAGTGTAAGGTTTTGAAATCGCTGTCTTCAAGAGTTTTGTGTCATTCCTTAGGTTGTTAGTATTATCGATTTTCTTTCAAAATCTCTCTTTTAGTTCACGGTCCTTGTTTTTGCCTATGGTTTTTCTTTTGTTCCCTAATCTCGGTTGGTTTTTCACTTGTCAACGTTCATGTCTTCGTCTTCCATTCCATTCTAGCCACTTTTTGTTGTTTTTCCAGAACACCGTGGCTTTGTACATTGTCTTTCTACATCTCATTTTAGTTTGCTGCCACTCTTTTGTTTCGTTTGTCCCTTCACTTCCTTCATCCTCCTCCCTACTGAGATCTTCTTGAAGGCTAAGTTTTGGAAATCATTGCCTATATGTGTAGGTATTGCTAGTTTTGCTATAGATCTCCAGCTTTTTGCATTGTCTTTCTATGTCTGTTTTAGTGTGCTGCCGTCAGATTTTGAGGTTTTGCCTTGACTTCCTTAATCTTCCGCCCTAGTTAAGTTTTCTTTCTAAGTGGAAGCGTTTCCAGACTGGCCTTACTTTCTACATTGTCTTTCCACAGCTTTTCAGTCTGCTGCCACTCTTTGGTTTAGTATTTCTCTTCACTTCCTTCATCCTCCTTTCTATTGAGATCTTATTGAAGGCTAAGTTTTGGAAATCATTGCCTATATGTGTAGTTATTGCTAGTTTTGCTATAGATCTCCAGCTTTTTGCATTGTCTTTCTATGTCTGTTTTAGTGTGCTGCCCTCAGTTTTTCGTTTTTGCCTTGGTTTCCTGAATCTTCCTCCCTGTTTCAAGGTTCATTTGAAGTGTAAGGTTTTGAAATCGCTGTCTTCAAGAGTTTTGTGTCATTCTTTAGGTTGTTAGTATTATCGATTTTCTTTCAAAATCTCTCTTTTAGTTCACAGTCCTTGTTTTTGCCTATGGTTTTTCTTTTGTTCCCTAATCTCGGTTGGTTTTTCACTTGTCAACGTTCATGTCTTCGTCTTCCATTCCATTCTAGCCACTTTTTGTTGTTTTTCCAGAACACCGTGGCTTTGTACATTGTCTTTCTACATCTCATTTTAGTTTGCTGCCACTCTTTTGTTTCGTTTGTCCCTTCACTTCCTTCATCCTCCTCCCTACTGAGATCTTCTTGAAGGCTAAGTTTTGGAAATCATTGCCTATATGTGTAGGTATTGCTAGTTTTGCTATAGATCTCCAGCTTTTTGCATTGTCTTTCTATGTCTGTTTTAGTGTGCTGCCATCAGATTTTGAGTTTTTGCCTTGACTTCCTTAATCTTCCGCCCTAGTTAAGTTTTCTTTCTAAGTGGAAGCGTTTCCAGACTGGCCTTATGTTCTACATTGTCTTTCCACAGCTTTTCAGTCTGCTGCCACTCTTTGGTTTAGTATTTCCCTTCACTTCCTTCATCCTCCTTTCTATTGAGATCTTATTGAAGGCTAAGTTTTGGAAATCATTGCCTATATGTGTAGTTATTGCTAGTTTTGCTCTTGATCTCCAGCTTTTTGCATTGTCTTTCTATGTCTGTTTTAGTGTGCTGCCCTCAGTTTTTCGTTTTTGCCTTGGTTTCCTGAATCTTCCTCCCTGTTTCAAGGTTCATTTGAAGTGTAAGGTTTTGAAATCGCTGTCTTCAAGAGTTTTGTGTCATTCCTTAGGTTGTTAGTATTATCGATTTTCTTTCAAAATCTCTCTTTTAGTTCACGGTCCTTGTTTTTGCCTATGGTTTTTCTTTTGTTCCCTAATCTCGGTTGGTTTTTCACTTGTCAACGTTCATGTCTTCATCTTCCATTCCATTCTAGCCACTTTTTGTTGTTTTTCCAGAACACCGTGGCTTTGTACATTGTCTTTCTACATCTCATTTTAGTTTGCTGCCACTCTTTTGTTTCGTTTGTCCCTTCACTTCCTTCATCCTCCTCCCTACTGAGATCTTCTTGAAGGCTAAGTTTTGGAAATCATTGCCTATATGTGTAGGTATTGCTAGTTTTGCTATAGATCTCCAGCTTTTTGCATTGTCTTTCTATGTCTGTTTTAGTGTGCTGCCCTCAGATTTTGAGTTTTTGCCTTGGTTTCCTGAATCTTCCTCCCTGTTTCAAGGTTCATTTGAAGTGTAAGGTTTTGAAATCGCTGTCTTCAAGAGTTTTGTGTCATTCCTTAGGTTGTTAGTGTTATCGATTTTCTTTCAAAATCTCTCTTTTAGTTCACGGTCCTTGTTTTTGCCTATGGTTTTTCTTTTGTTCCCTAATCTCGGTTGGTTTTTCACTTGTCAACGTTCATGTCTTCGTCTTCCATTCCATTCTAGCCACTTTTTGTTGTTTTTCCAGAACACCGTGGCTTTGTACATTGTCTTTCTACATCTCATTTTAGTTTGCTGCCACTCTTTTGTTTCGTTTGTCCCTTCACTTGCTTCATCCTCCTCCCTACTGAGATCTTCTTGAAGGCTAAGTTTTGGAAATCATTGCCTATATGTGTAGGTATTGCTAGTTTTGCTATAGATCTCCAGCTTTTTGCATTGTCTTTCTATGTCTGTTTTAGTGTGCTGCCCTCAGATTTTGAGTTTTTGCCTTGGCTTCCTTAATCTTCCTCCCTAGTTAAGTTTTCTTTCTAAGTGGAAGCGTTTCCAGGCTGGCCTTACTTTCCACATTGTCTTTCCACAGCTTTTCAGTCTGCTGCCACTCTTTGGTTTAGTATTTCCCTTGACTTCCTTCATCCTCCTTTCTATTGAGATCTTATTGAAGGCTAAGGTTTTTAAATCATTTCCTGTATTTGTAGGTATTGCTAGATTTGCTCTTGATCTCCAGCTTTTTGCACAGCCTTGCTATGTCTGTTTTAGTGTGCTGCCCTCAGTTTTTCGTTTTTGCCTTGGTTTCCTGAATCTTCCTCCCTGTTTCAAGGTTCATTTGAAGTGTAAGGTTTTGAAATCGCTGTCTTCAAGAGTTTTGTGTCATTCCTTAGGTTGTTAGTATTATCGATTTTCTTTCAAAATCTCTCTTTTAGTTCACGGTCCTTGTTTTTGCCTATGGTTTTTCTTTTGCTCCCTAATCTCGGTTGGTTTTTCACTTGTCAACGTTCATGTCTTCGTCTTCCATTCCATTCTAGCCACTTTTTGTTGTTTTTCCAGAACACCGTGGCTTTGTACATTGTCTTTCTACATCTCATTTTAGTCTGCTGCCACTCTTTGGTTTAGTATTTCCCTTGACTTCCTTCATCCTCCTTTCTGTTGAGATCTTATTGAAGGCTAAGGTTTTTAAATCATTTCCTGTATTTGTAGGTATTGCTAGATTTGCTATAGATCTCCAGCTTTTTGCACAGCCTTGCTATGTCTGTTTTAGTGTGCTGCCCTCAGTTTTTCGTTTTTGCCTTGGTTTCCTGAATCTTCCTCCCTGTTTCAAGGTTCATTTGAAGTGTAAGGTTTTGAAATCACTGTCTTCAAGAGTTTTGTGTCATTCCTTAGGTTGTTAGTATTATCGATTTTCTTTCAAAATCTCTCTTTTAGTTCACGGTCCTGTTTTTTGCCTATGGTTTTTCTTTTGTTCCCTAATCTCGGTTGGTTTTTCACTTGTCAACGTTCATGTCTTCGTCTTCCATTCCATTCTAGCCACTTTTTCCACGTTGTTTTTCCAGAACACCGTGGCTTTGTACATTGTCTTTCTACATCTCATTTTAGTTTGCTGCCACTCTTTTGTTTCGTTTGTCCCTTCACTTCCTTCATCCTCCTCCCTACTGAGATCTTCTTGAAGGCTAAGTTTTGGAAATCATTGCCTATATGTGTAGGTATTGCTAGTTTTGCTATAGATCTCCAGCTTTTTGCATTGTCTTTCTATGTCTGTTTTAGTGTGCTGCCCTCAGATTTTGAGTTTTTGCCTTGACTTCCTTAATCTTCCTCCCTAGTTAAGTTTTCTTTCTAAGTGGAAGCGTTTCCAGACTGGCCTTACTTTCCACATTGTCTTTCCACAGCTTTTCAGTCTGCTGCCACTCTTTGGTTTAGTATTTCCCTTGACTTCCTTCATCCTCCTTTCTATTGAGATCTTATTGAAGGCTAAGGTTTTTAAATCATTTCCTGTATTTGTAGGTATTGCTAGATTTGCTCTTGATCTTCAGCTTTTTGCACAGCCTTGCTATGTCTGTTTTAGTGTGCTGCCCTCAGTTTTTCGTTTTTGCCTTGGTTTCCTGAATCTTCCTCCCTGTTTCAAGGTTCATTTGAAGTGTAAGGTTTTGAAATCGCTGTCTTCAAGAGTTTTGTGTCATTCCTTAGGTTGTTAGTATTATCGATTTTCTTTCAAAATCTCTCTTTTAGTTCACGGTCCTTGTTTTTGCCTATGGTTTTTCTTTTGCTCCCTAATCTCGGTTGGTTTTTCACTTGTCAACGTTCATGTCTTCGTCTTCCATTCCATTCTAGCCACTTTTTCTTGTTTTTCCAGAACACCGTGGCTTTGTACATTGTCTTTCTACATCTCATTTTAGTCTGCTGCCACTCTTTTGTTTCGTTTGTCCCTTCACTTCCTTCATCCTCCTCCCTACTGAGATCTTCTTGAAGGCTAAGTTTTGGAAATCATTGCCTATATGTGTAGGTATTGCTAGTTTTGCTATAGATCTCCAGCTTTTTGCATTGTCTTTCTATGTCTGTTTTAGTGTGCTGCCCTCAGTTTTTCGTTTTTGCCTTGGTTTCCTGAATCTTCCTCCCTGTTTCAAGGTTCATTTGAAGTGTAAGGTTTTGAAATCGCTGTCTTCAAAGGTTTGTGTCATTCTTTAGGTTGTTAGTATTATCGATTTTCTTTCAAAATCTCTCTTTTAGTTCACGGTCCTTGTTTTTGCCTATGGTTTTTCTTTTGTTCCCTAATCTCGGTTGGTTTTTCACTTGTCAACGTTCATGTCTTCGTCTTCCATTCCATTCTAGCCACTTTTTGTTGTTTTTCCAGAACACCGTGGCTTTGTACATTGTCTTTCTACATCTCATTTTAGTTTGCTGCCACTCTTTTCTTTCGTTTGTCCCTTCACTTGCTTCATCCTCCTCCCTACTGAGATCTTCTTGAAGGCTAAGTTTTGGAAATCATTGCCTATATGTGTAGGTATTGATAGTTTTGCTATAGATCTCCAGCTTTTTGCACAGCCTTGCTATGTCTGTTTTAGTGTGCTGCCCTCAGTTTTTCGTTTTTGCCTTGGTTTCCTGAATCTTCCTCCCTGTTTCAAGGTTCATTTGAAGTGTAAGGTTTTGAAATCGCTGTCTTCAAGAGTTTTGTGTCATTCCTTAGGTTGTTAGTATTATCGATTTTCTTTCAAAATCTCTCTTTTAGTTCACGGTCCTTGTTTTTGCCTATGGTTTTTCTTTTGCTCCCTAATCTCGGTTGGTTTTTCACTTGTCAACGTTCATGTCTTCGTCTTCCATTCCATTCTAGCCACTTTTTGTTGTTTTTCCAGAACACCGTGGCTTTGTACATTGTCTTTCTACATCTCATTTTAGTCTGCTGCCACTCTTTGGTTTAGTATTTCCCTTGACTTCCTTCATCCTCCTTTCTGTTGAGATCTTATTGAAGGCTAAGGTTTTTAAATCATTTCCTGTATTTGTAGGTATTACTAGATTTGCTATAGATCTCCAGCTTTTTGCACAGCCTTGCTATGTCTGTTTTAGTGTGCTGCCCTCAGTTTTTCGTTTTTGCCTTGGTTTCCTGAATCTTCCTCCCTGTTTCAAGGTTCATTTGAAGTGTAAGGTTTTGAAATCGCTGTCTTCAAGAGTTTTGTGTCATTCCTTAGGTTGTTAGTGTTATCGATTTTCTTTCAAAATCTCTCTTTTAGTTCACGGTCCTTGTTTTTGCCTATGGTTTTTCTTTTGTTCCCTAATCTCGGTTGGTTTTTCACTTGTCAACGTTCATGTCTTCGTCTTCCATTCCATTCTAGCCACTTTTTGTTGTTTTTCCAGAACACCGTGGCTTTGTACATTGTCTTTCTACATCTCATTTTAGTTTGCTGCCACTCTTTTGTTTCGTTTGTCCCTTCACTTGCTTCATCCTCCTCCCTACTGAGATCTTCTTGAAGGCTAAGTTTTGGAAATCATTGCCTATATGTGTAGGTATTGCTAGTTTTGCTATAGATCTCCAGCTTTTTGCATTGTCTTTCTATGTCTGTTTTAGTGTGCTGCCCTCAGATTTTGAGTTTTTGCCTTGGCTTCCTTAATCTTCCTCCCTAGTTAAGTTTTCTTTCTAAGTGGAAGCGTTTCCAGGCTGGCCTTACTTTCCACATTGTCTTTCCACAGCTTTTCAGTCTGCTGCCACTCTTTGGTTTAGTATTTCCCTTGACTTCCTTCATCCTCCTTTCTATTGAGATCTTATTGAAGGCTAAGGTTTTTAAATCATTTCCTGTATTTGTAGGTATTGCTAGATTTGCTCTTGATCTCCAGCTTTTTGCACAGCCTTGCTATGTCTGTTTTAGTGTGCTGCCCTCAGTTTTTCGTTTTTGCCTTGGTTTCCTGAATCTTCCTCCCTGTTTCAAGGTTCATTTGAAGTGTAAGGTTTTGAAATCGCTGTCTTCAAGAGTTTTGTGTCATTCTTTAGGTTGTTAGTATTATCGATTTTCTTTCAAAATCTCTCTTTTAGTTCACAGTCCTTGTTTTTGCCTATGGTTTTTCTTTTGTTCCCTAATCTCGGTTGGTTTTTCACTTGTCAACGTTCATGTCTTCGTCTTCCATTCCATTCTAGCCACTTTTTGTTGTTTTTCCAGAACACCGTGGCTTTGTACATTGTCTTTCTACATCTCATTTTAGTTTGCTGCCACTCTTTTGTTTCGTTTGTCCCTTCACTTCCTTCATCCTCCTCCCTACTGAGATCTTCTTGAAGGCTAAGTTTTGGAAATCATTGCCTATATGTGTAGGTATTGCTAGTTTTGCTATAGATCTCCAGCTTTTTGCATTGTCTTTCTATGTCTGTTTTAGTGTGCTGCCATCAGATTTTGAGTTTTTGCCTTGACTTCCTTAATCTTCCGCCCTAGTTAAGTTTTCTTTCTAAGTGGAAGCGTTTCCAGACTGGCCTTATGTTCTACATTGTCTTTCCACAGCTTTTCAGTCTGCTGCCACTCTTTGGTTTAGTATTTCCCTTCACTTCCTTCATCCTCCTTTCTATTGAGATCTTATTGAAGGCTAAGTTTTGGAAATCATTGCCTATATGTGTAGTTATTGCTAGTTTTGCTCTTGATCTCCAGCTTTTTGCATTGTCTTTCTATGTCTGTTTTAGTGTGCTGCCCTCAGTTTTTCGTTTTTGCCTTGGTTTCCTGAATCTTCCTCCCTGTTTCAAGGTTCATTTGAAGTGTAAGGTTTTGAAATCGCTGTCTTCAAGAGTTTTGTGTCATTCCTTAGGTTGTTAGTATTATCGATTTTCTTTCAAAATCTCTCTTTTAGTTCACGGTCCTTGTTTTTGCCTATGGTTTTTCTTTTGTTCCCTAATCTCGGTTGGTTTTTCACTTGTCAACGTTCATGTCTTCATCTTCCATTCCATTCTAGCCACTTTTTGTTGTTTTTCCAGAACACCGTGGCTTTGTACATTGTCTTTCTACATCTCATTTTAGTTTGCTGCCACTCTTTTGTTTCGTTTGTCCCTTCACTTCCTTCATCCTCCTCCCTACTGAGATCTTCTTGAAGGCTAAGTTTTGGAAATCATTGCCTATATGTGTAGGTATTGCTAGTTTTGCTATAGATCTCCAGCTTTTTGCATTGTCTTTCTATGTCTGTTTTAGTGTGCTGCCCTCAGATTTTGAGTTTTTGCCTTGGTTTCCTGAATCTTCCTCCCTGTTTCAAGGTTCATTTGAAGTGTAAGGTTTTGAAATCGCTGTCTTCAAGAGTTTTGTGTCATTCCTTAGGTTGTTAGTGTTATCGATTTTCTTTCAAAATCTCTCTTTTAGTTCACGGTCCTTGTTTTTGCCTATGGTTTTTCTTTTGTTCCCTAATCTCGGTTGGTTTTTCACTTGTCAACGTTCATGTCTTCGTCTTCCATTCCATTCTAGCCACTTTTTGTTGTTTTTCCAGAACACCGTGGCTTTGTACATTGTCTTTCTACATCTCATTTTAGTTTGCTGCCACTCTTTTGTTTCGTTTGTCCCTTCACTTGCTTCATCCTCCTCCCTACTGAGATCTTCTTGAAGGCTAAGTTTTGGAAATCATTGCCTATATGTGTAGGTATTGCTAGTTTTGCTATAGATCTCCAGCTTTTTGCATTGTCTTTCTATGTCTGTTTTAGTGTGCTGCCCTCAGATTTTGAGTTTTTGCCTTGGCTTCCTTAATCTTCCTCCCTAGTTAAGTTTTCTTTCTAAGTGGAAGCGTTTCCAGGCTGGCCTTACTTTCCACATTGTCTTTCCACAGCTTTTCAGTCTGCTGCCACTCTTTGGTTTAGTATTTCCCTTGACTTCCTTCATCCTCCTTTCTATTGAGATCTTATTGAAGGCTAAGGTTTTTAAATCATTTCCTGTATTTGTAGGTATTGCTAGATTTGCTCTTGATCTCCAGCTTTTTGCACAGCCTTGCTATGTCTGTTTTAGTGTGCTGCCCTCAGTTTTTCGTTTTTGCCTTGGTTTCCTGAATCTTCCTCCCTGTTTCAAGGTTCATTTGAAGTGTAAGGTTTTGAAATCGCTGTCTTCAAGAGTTTTGTGTCATTCCTTAGGTTGTTAGTATTATCGATTTTCTTTCAAAATCTCTCTTTTAGTTCACGGTCCTTGTTTTTGCCTATGGTTTTTCTTTTGCTCCCTAATCTCGGTTGGTTTTTCACTTGTCAACGTTCATGTCTTCGTCTTCCATTCCATTCTAGCCACTTTTTGTTGTTTTTCCAGAACACCGTGGCTTTGTACATTGTCTTTCTACATCTCATTTTAGTCTGCTGCCACTCTTTGGTTTAGTATTTCCCTTGACTTCCTTCATCCTCCTTTCTGTTGAGATCTTATTGAAGGCTAAGGTTTTTAAATCATTTCCTGTATTTGTAGGTATTGCTAGATTTGCTATAGATCTCCAGCTTTTTGCACAGCCTTGCTATGTCTGTTTTAGTGTGCTGCCCTCAGTTTTTCGTTTTTGCCTTGGTTTCCTGAATCTTCCTCCCTGTTTCAAGGTTCATTTGAAGTGTAAGGTTTTGAAATCACTGTCTTCAAGAGTTTTGTGTCATTCCTTAGGTTGTTAGTATTATCGATTTTCTTTCAAAATCTCTCTTTTAGTTCACGGTCCTGTTTTTTGCCTATGGTTTTTCTTTTGTTCCCTAATCTCGGTTGGTTTTTCACTTGTCAACGTTCATGTCTTCGTCTTCCATTCCATTCTAGCCACTTTTTCCACGTTGTTTTTCCAGAACACCGTGGCTTTGTACATTGTCTTTCTACATCTCATTTTAGTTTGCTGCCACTCTTTTGTTTCGTTTGTCCCTTCACTTCCTTCATCCTCCTCCCTACTGAGATCTTCTTGAAGGCTAAGTTTTGGAAATCATTGCCTATATGTGTAGGTATTGCTAGTTTTGCTATAGATCTCCAGCTTTTTGCATTGTCTTTCTATGTCTGTTTTAGTGTGCTGCCCTCAGATTTTGAGTTTTTGCCTTGACTTCCTTAATCTTCCTCCCTAGTTAAGTTTTCTTTCTAAGTGGAAGCGTTTCCAGACTGGCCTTACTTTCCACATTGTCTTTCCACAGCTTTTCAGTCTGCTGCCACTCTTTGGTTTAGTATTTCCCTTGACTTCCTTCATCCTCCTTTCTATTGAGATCTTATTGAAGGCTAAGGTTTTTAAATCATTTCCTGTATTTGTAGGTATTGCTAGATTTGCTCTTGATCTTCAGCTTTTTGCACAGCCTTGCTATGTCTGTTTTAGTGTGCTGCCCTCAGTTTTTCGTTTTTGCCTTGGTTTCCTGAATCTTCCTCCCTGTTTCAAGGTTCATTTGAAGTGTAAGGTTTTGAAATCGCTGTCTTCAAGAGTTTTGTGTCATTCCTTAGGTTGTTAGTATTATCGATTTTCTTTCAAAATCTCTCTTTTAGTTCACGGTCCTTGTTTTTGCCTATGGTTTTTCTTTTGCTCCCTAATCTCGGTTGGTTTTTCACTTGTCAACGTTCATGTCTTCGTCTTCCATTCCATTCTAGCCACTTTTTCTTGTTTTTCCAGAACACCGTGGCTTTGTACATTGTCTTTCTACATCTCATTTTAGTCTGCTGCCACTCTTTTGTTTCGTTTGTCCCTTCACTTCCTTCATCCTCCTCCCTACTGAGATCTTCTTGAAGGCTAAGTTTTGGAAATCATTGCCTATATGTGTAGGTATTGCTAGTTTTGCTATAGATCTCCAGCTTTTTGCATTGTCTTTCTATGTCTGTTTTAGTGTGCTGCCCTCAGTTTTTCGTTTTTGCCTTGGTTTCCTGAATCTTCCTCCCTGTTTCAAGGTTCATTTGAAGTGTAAGGTTTTGAAATCGCTGTCTTCAAAGGTTTGTGTCATTCTTTAGGTTGTTAGTATTATCGATTTTCTTTCAAAATCTCTCTTTTAGTTCACGGTCCTTGTTTTTGCCTATGGTTTTTCTTTTGTTCCCTAATCTCGGTTGGTTTTTCACTTGTCAACGTTCATGTCTTCGTCTTCCATTCCATTCTAGCCACTTTTTGTTGTTTTTCCAGAACACCGTGGCTTTGTACATTGTCTTTCTACATCTCATTTTAGTTTGCTGCCACTCTTTTCTTTCGTTTGTCCCTTCACTTGCTTCATCCTCCTCCCTACTGAGATCTTCTTGAAGGCTAAGTTTTGGAAATCATTGCCTATATGTGTAGGTATTGATAGTTTTGCTATAGATCTCCAGCTTTTTGCACAGCCTTGCTATGTCTGTTTTAGTGTGCTGCCCTCAGTTTTTCGTTTTTGCCTTGGTTTCCTGAATCTTCCTCCCTGTTTCAAGGTTCATTTGAAGTGTAAGGTTTTGAAATCGCTGTCTTCAAGAGTTTTGTGTCATTCCTTAGGTTGTTAGTATTATCGATTTTCTTTCAAAATCTCTCTTTTAGTTCACGGTCCTTGTTTTTGCCTATGGTTTTTCTTTTGCTCCCTAATCTCGGTTGGTTTTTCACTTGTCAACGTTCATGTCTTCGTCTTCCATTCCATTCTAGCCACTTTTTGTTGTTTTTCCAGAACACCGTGGCTTTGTACATTGTCTTTCTACATCTCATTTTAGTCTGCTGCCACTCTTTGGTTTAGTATTTCCCTTGACTTCCTTCATCCTCCTTTCTGTTGAGATCTTATTGAAGGCTAAGGTTTTTAAATCATTTCCTGTATTTGTAGGTATTACTAGATTTGCTATAGATCTCCAGCTTTTTGCACAGCCTTGCTATGTCTGTTTTAGTGTGCTGCCCTCAGTTTTTCGTTTTTGCCTTGGTTTCCTGAATCTTCCTCCCTGTTTCAAGGTTCATTTGAAGTGTAAGGTTTTGAAATCGCTGTCTTCAAGAGTTTTGTGTCATTCCTTAGGTTGTTAGTGTTATCGATTTTCTTTCAAAATCTCTCTTTTAGTTCACGGTCCTTGTTTTTGCCTATGGTTTTTCTTTTGTTCCCTAATCTCGGTTGGTTTTTCACTTGTCAACGTTCATGTCTTCGTCTTCCATTCCATTCTAGCCACTTTTTGTTGTTTTTCCAGAACACCGTGGCTTTGTACATTGTCTTTCTACATCTCATTTTAGTTTGCTGCCACTCTTTTGTTTCGTTTGTCCCTTCACTTGCTTCATCCTCCTCCCTACTGAGATCTTCTTGAAGGCTAAGTTTTGGAAATCATTGCCTATATGTGTAGGTATTGCTAGTTTTGCTATAGATCTCCAGCTTTTTGCATTGTCTTTCTATGTCTGTTTTAGTGTGCTGCCCTCAGATTTTGAGTTTTTGCCTTGGCTTCCTTAATCTTCCTCCCTAGTTAAGTTTTCTTTCTAAGTGGAAGCGTTTCCAGGCTGGCCTTACTTTCCACATTGTCTTTCCACAGCTTTTCAGTCTGCTGCCACTCTTTGGTTTAGTATTTCCCTTGACTTCCTTCATCCTCCTTTCTATTGAGATCTTATTGAAGGCTAAGGTTTTTAAATCATTTCCTGTATTTGTAGGTATTGCTAGATTTGCTCTTGATCTCCAGCTTTTTGCACAGCCTTGCTATGTCTGTTTTAGTGTGCTGCCCTCAGTTTTTCGTTTTTGCCTTGGTTTCCTGAATCTTCCTCCCTGTTTCAAGGTTCATTTGAAGTGTAAGGTTTTGAAATCGCTGTCTTCAAGAGTTTTGTGTCATTCCTTAGGTTGTTAGTATTATCGATTTTCTTTCAAAATCTCTCTTTTAGTTCACGGTCCTTGTTTTTGCCTATGGTTTTTCTTTTGCTCCCTAATCTCGGTTGGTTTTTCACTTGTCAACGTTCATGTCTTCGTCTTCCATTCCATTCTAGCCACTTTTTGTTGTTTTTCCAGAACACCGTGGCTTTGTACATTGTCTTTCTACATCTCATTTTAGTCTGCTGCCACTCTTTGGTTTAGTATTTCCCTTGACTTCCTTCATCCTCCTTTCTGTTGAGATCTTATTGAAGGCTAAGGTTTTTAAATCATTTCCTGTATTTGTAGGTATTGCTAGATTTGCTATAGATCTCCAGCTTTTTGCACAGCCTTGCTATGTCTGTTTTAGTGTGCTGCCCTCAGTTTTTCGTTTTTGCCTTGGTTTCCTGAATCTTCCTCCCTGTTTCAAGGTTCATTTGAAGTGTAAGGTTTTGAAATCACTGTCTTCAAGAGTTTTGTGTCATTCCTTAGGTTGTTAGTATTATCGATTTTCTTTCAAAATCTCTCTTTTAGTTCACGGTCCTGTTTTTTGCCTATGGTTTTTCTTTTGTTCCCTAATCTCGGTTGGTTTTTCACTTGTCAACGTTCATGTCTTCGTCTTCCATTCCATTCTAGCCACTTTTTCCACGTTGTTTTTCCAGAACACCGTGGCTTTGTACATTGTCTTTCTACATCTCATTTTAGTTTGCTGCCACTCTTTTGTTTCGTTTGTCCCTTCACTTCCTTCATCCTCCTCCCTACTGAGATCTTCTTGAAGGCTAAGTTTTGGAAATCATTGCCTATATGTGTAGGTATTGCTAGTTTTGCTATAGATCTCCAGCTTTTTGCATTGTCTTTCTATGTCTGTTTTAGTGTGCTGCCCTCAGTTTTTCGTTTTTGCCTTGGTTTCCTGAATCTTCCTCCCTGTTTCAAGGTTCATTTGAAGTGTAAGGTTTTGAAATCGCTGTCTTCAAAGGTTTGTGTCATTCTTTAGGTTGTTAGTATTATCGATTTTCTTTCAAAATCTCTCTTTTAGTTCACGGTCCTTGTTTTTGCCTATGGTTTTTCTTTTGTTCCCTAATCTCGGTTGGTTTTTCACTTGTCAACGTTCATGTCTTCGTCTTCCATTCCATTCTAGCCACTTTTTGTTGTTTTTCCAGAACACCGTGGCTTTGTACATTGTCTTTCTACATCTCATTTTAGTTTGCTGCCACTCTTTTCTTTCGTTTGTCCCTTCACTTGCTTCATCCTCCTCCCTACTGAGATCTTCTTGAAGGCTAAGTTTTGGAAATCATTGCCTATATGTGTAGGTATTGATAGTTTTGCTATAGATCTCCAGCTTTTTGCACAGCCTTGCTATGTCTGTTTTAGTGTGCTGCCCTCAGTTTTTCGTTTTTGCCTTGGTTTCCTGAATCTTCCTCCCTGTTTCAAGGTTCATTTGAAGTGTAAGGTTTTGAAATCGCTGTCTTCAAGAGTTTTGTGTCATTCCTTAGGTTGTTAGTATTATCGATTTTCTTTCAAAATCTCTCTTTTAGTTCACGGTCCTTGTTTTTGCCTATGGTTTTTCTTTTGCTCCCTAATCTCGGTTGGTTTTTCACTTGTCAACGTTCATGTCTTCGTCTTCCATTCCATTCTAGCCACTTTTTGTTGTTTTTCCAGAACACCGTGGCTTTGTACATTGTCTTTCTACATCTCATTTTAGTCTGCTGCCACTCTTTGGTTTAGTATTTCCCTTGACTTCCTTCATCCTCCTTTCTGTTGAGATCTTATTGAAGGCTAAGGTTTTTAAATCATTTCCTGTATTTGTAGGTATTACTAGATTTGCTATAGATCTCCAGCTTTTTGCACAGCCTTGCTATGTCTGTTTTAGTGTGCTGCCCTCAGTTTTTCGTTTTTGCCTTGGTTTCCTGAATCTTCCTCCCTGTTTCAAGGTTCATTTGAAGTGTAAGGTTTTGAAATCGCTGTCTTCAAGAGTTTTGTGTCATTCCTTAGGTTGTTAGTGTTATCGATTTTCTTTCAAAATCTCTCTTTTAGTTCACGGTCCTTGTTTTTGCCTATGGTTTTTCTTTTGTTCCCTAATCTCGGTTGGTTTTTCACTTGTCAACGTTCATGTCTTCGTCTTCCATTCCATTCTAGCCACTTTTTGTTGTTTTTCCAGAACACCGTGGCTTTGTACATTGTCTTTCTACATCTCATTTTAGTTTGCTGCCACTCTTTTGTTTCGTTTGTCCCTTCACTTGCTTCATCCTCCTCCCTACTGAGATCTTCTTGAAGGCTAAGTTTTGGAAATCATTGCCTATATGTGTAGGTATTGCTAGTTTTGCTATAGATCTCCAGCTTTTTGCATTGTCTTTCTATGTCTGTTTTAGTGTGCTGCCCTCAGATTTTGAGTTTTTGCCTTGGCTTCCTTAATCTTCCTCCCTAGTTAAGTTTTCTTTCTAAGTGGAAGCGTTTCCAGGCTGGCCTTACTTTCCACATTGTCTTTCCACAGCTTTTCAGTCTGCTGCCACTCTTTGGTTTAGTATTTCCCTTGACTTCCTTCATCCTCCTTTCTATTGAGATCTTATTGAAGGCTAAGGTTTTTAAATCATTTCCTGTATTTGTAGGTATTGCTAGATTTGCTCTTGATCTCCAGCTTTTTGCACAGCCTTGCTATGTCTGTTTTAGTGTGCTGCCCTCAGTTTTTCGTTTTTGCCTTGGTTTCCTGAATCTTCCTCCCTGTTTCAAGGTTCATTTGAAGTGTAAGGTTTTGAAATCGCTGTCTTCAAGAGTTTTGTGTCATTCCTTAGGTTGTTAGTATTATCGATTTTCTTTCAAAATCTCTCTTTTAGTTCACGGTCCTTGTTTTTGCCTATGGTTTTTCTTTTGCTCCCTAATCTCGGTTGGTTTTTCACTTGTCAACGTTCATGTCTTCGTCTTCCATTCCATTCTAGCCACTTTTTGTTGTTTTTCCAGAACACCGTGGCTTTGTACATTGTCTTTCTACATCTCATTTTAGTCTGCTGCCACTCTTTGGTTTAGTATTTCCCTTGACTTCCTTCATCCTCCTTTCTGTTGAGATCTTATTGAAGGCTAAGGTTTTTAAATCATTTCCTGTATTTGTAGGTATTACTAGATTTGCTATAGATCTCCAGCTTTTTGCACAGCCTTGCTATGTCTGTTTTAGTGTGCTGCCCTCAGTTTTTCGTTTTTGCCTTGGTTTCCTGAATCTTCCTCCCTGTTTCAAGGTTCATTTGAAGTGTAAGGTTTTGAAATCGCTGTCTTCAAGAGTTTTGTGTCATTCCTTAGGTTGTTAGTGTTATCGATTTTCTTTCAAAATCTCTCTTTTAGTTCACGGTCCTTGTTTTTGCCTATGGTTTTTCTTTTGTTCCCTAATCTCGGTTGGTTTTTCACTTGTCAACGTTCATGTCTTCGTCTTCCATTCCATTCTAGCCACTTTTTGTTGTTTTTCCAGAACACCGTGGCTTTGTACATTGTCTTTCTACATCTCATTTTAGTTTGCTGCCACTCTTTTGTTTCGTTTGTCCCTTCACTTGCTTCATCCTCCTCCCTACTGAGATCTTCTTGAAGGCTAAGTTTTGGAAATCATTGCCTATATGTGTAGGTATTGCTAGTTTTGCTATAGATCTCCAGCTTTTTGCATTGTCTTTCTATGTCTGTTTTAGTGTGCTGCCCTCAGATTTTGAGTTTTTGCCTTGGCTTCCTTAATCTTCCTCCCTAGTTAAGTTTTCTTTCTAAGTGGAAGCGTTTCCAGGCTGGCCTTACTTTCCACATTGTCTTTCCACAGCTTTTCAGTCTGCTGCCACTCTTTGGTTTAGTATTTCCCTTGACTTCCTTCATCCTCCTTTCTATTGAGATCTTATTGAAGGCTAAGGTTTTTAAATCATTTCCTGTATTTGTAGGTATTGCTAGATTTGCTCTTGATCTCCAGCTTTTTGCACAGCCTTGCTATGTCTGTTTTAGTGTGCTGCCCTCAGTTTTTCGTTTTTGCCTTGGTTTCCTGAATCTTCCTCCCTGTTTCAAGGTTCATTTGAAGTGTAAGGTTTTGAAATCGCTGTCTTCAAGAGTTTTGTGTCATTCCTTAGGTTGTTAGTATTATCGATTTTCTTTCAAAATCTCTCTTTTAGTTCACGGTCCTTGTTTTTGCCTATGGTTTTTCTTTTGCTCCCTAATCTCGGTTGGTTTTTCACTTGTCAACGTTCATGTCTTCGTCTTCCATTCCATTCTAGCCACTTTTTGTTGTTTTTCCAGAACACCGTGGCTTTGTACATTGTCTTTCTACATCTCATTTTAGTCTGCTGCCACTCTTTGGTTTAGTATTTCCCTTGACTTCCTTCATCCTCCTTTCTGTTGAGATCTTATTGAAGGCTAAGGTTTTTAAATCATTTCCTGTATTTGTAGGTATTGCTAGATTTGCTATAGATCTCCAGCTTTTTGCACAGCCTTGCTATGTCTGTTTTAGTGTGCTGCCCTCAGTTTTTCGTTTTTGCCTTGGTTTCCTGAATCTTCCTCCCTGTTTCAAGGTTCATTTGAAGTGTAAGGTTTTGAAATCACTGTCTTCAAGAGTTTTGTGTCATTCCTTAGGTTGTTAGTATTATCGATTTTCTTTCAAAATCTCTCTTTTAGTTCACGGTCCTGTTTTTTGCCTATGGTTTTTCTTTTGTTCCCTAATCTCGGTTGGTTTTTCACTTGTCAACGTTCATGTCTTCGTCTTCCATTCCATTCTAGCCACTTTTTCCACGTTGTTTTTCCAGAACACCGTGGCTTTGTACATTGTCTTTCTACATCTCATTTTAGTTTGCTGCCACTCTTTTGTTTCGTTTGTCCCTTCACTTCCTTCATCCTCCTCCCTACTGAGATCTTCTTGAAGGCTAAGTTTTGGAAATCATTGCCTATATGTGTAGGTATTGCTAGTTTTGCTATAGATCTCCAGCTTTTTGCATTGTCTTTCTATGTCTGTTTTAGTGTGCTGCCCTCAGATTTTGAGTTTTTGCCTTCACTTCCTTAATCTTCCTCCCTAGTTAAGTTTTCTTTCTAAGTGGAAGCGTTTCCAGACTGGCCTTACTTTCCACATTGTCTTTCCACAGCTTTTCAGTCTGCTGCCACTCTTTGGTTTAGTATTTCCCTTGACTTCCTTCATCCTCCTTTCTATTGAGATCTTATTGAAGGCTAAGGTTTTTAAATCATTTCCTGTATTTGTAGGTATTGCTAGATTTGCTCTTGATCTTCAGCTTTTTGCACAGCCTTGCTATGTCTGTTTTAGTGTGCTGCCCTCAGTTTTTCGTTTTTGCCTTGGTTTCCTGAATCTTCCTCCCTGTTTCAAGGTTCATTTGAAGTGTAAGGTTTTGAAATCGCTGTCTTCAAGAGTTTTGTGTCATTCCTTAGGTTGTTAGTATTATCGATTTTCTTTCAAAATCTCTCTTTTAGTTCACGGTCCTTGTTTTTGCCTATGGTTTTTCTTTTGCTCCCTAATCTCGGTTGGTTTTTCACTTGTCAACGTTCATGTCTTCGTCTTCCATTCCATTCTAGCCACTTTTTCTTGTTTTTCCAGAACACCGTGGCTTTGTACATTGTCTTTCTACATCTCATTTTAGTCTGCTGCCACTCTTTTGTTTCGTTTGTCCCTTCACTTCCTTCATCCTCCTCCCTACTGAGATCTTCTTGAAGGCTAAGTTTTGGAAATCATTGCCTATATGTGTAGGTATTGCTAGTTTTGCTATAGATCTCCAGCTTTTTGCATTGTCTTTCTATGTCTGTTTTAGTGTGCTGCCCTCAGTTTTTCTTTTTTGCCTTGGTTTCCTGAATCTTCCTCCCTGTTTCAAGGTTCATTTGAAGTGTAAGGTTTTGAAATCGCTGTCTTCAAAGGTTTGTGTCATTCTTTAGGTTGTTAGTATTATCGATTTTCTTTCAAAATCTCTCTTTTAGTTCACGGTCCTTGTTTTTGCCTATGGTTTTTCTTTTGTTCCCTAATCTCGGTTGGTTTTTCACTTGTCAACGTTCATGTCTTCGTCTTCCATTCCATTCTAGCCACTTTTTGATGTTTTTCCAGAACACCGTGGCTTTGTACATTGTCTTTCTACATCTCATTTTAGTTTGCTGCCACTCTTTTCTTTCGTTTGTCCCTTCACTTGCTTCATCCTCCTCCCTACTGAGATCTTCTTGAAGGCTAAGTTTTGGAAATCATTGCCTATATGTGTAGGTATTGATAGTTTTGCTATAGATCTCCAGCTTTTTGCACAGCCTTGCTATGTCTGTTTTAGTGTGCTGCCCTCAGTTTTTCGTTTTTGCCTTGGTTTCCTGAATCTTCCTCCCTGTTTCAAGGTTCATTTGAAGTGTAAGGTTTTGAAATCGCTGTCTTCAAGAGTTTTGTGTCATTCCTTAGGTTGTTAGTATTATCGATTTTCTTTCAAAATCTCTCTTTTAGTTCACGGTCCTTGTTTTTGCCTATGGTTTTTCTTTTGCTCCCTAATCTCGGTTGGTTTTTCACTTGTCAACGTTCATGTCTTCGTCTTCCATTCCATTCTAGCCACTTTTTGTTGTTTTTCCAGAACACCGTGGCTTTGTACATTGTCTTTCTACATCTCATTTTAGTCTGCTGCCACTCTTTGGTTTAGTATTTCCCTTGACTTCCTTCATCCTCCTTTCTGTTGAGATCTTATTGAAGGCTAAGGTTTTTAAATCATTTCCTGTATTTGTAGGTATTACTAGATTTGCTATAGATCTCCAGCTTTTTGCACAGCCTTGCTATGTCTGTTTTAGTGTGCTGCCCTCAGTTTTTCGTTTTTGCCTTGGTTTCCTGAATCTTCCTCCCTGTTTCAAGGTTCATTTGAAGTGTAAGGTTTTGAAATCGCTGTCTTCAAGAGTTTTGTGTCATTCCTTAGGTTGTTAGTATTATCGATTTTCTTTCAAAATCTCTCTTTTAGTTCACGGTCCTGTTTTTTGCCTATGGTTTTTCTTTTGTTCCCTAATCTCGGTTGGTTTTTCACTTGTCAACGTTCATGTCTTCGTCTTCCATTCCATTCTAGCCACTTTTTCCACGTTGTTTTTCCAGAACACCATGGCTTTGTACATTGTCTTTCTACATCTCATTTTAGTTTGCTGCCACTCTTTTGTTTCGTTTGTCCCTTCACTTCCTTCATCCTCCTCCCTACTGAGATCTTCTTGAAGGCTAAGTTTTGGAAATCATTGCCTATATGTGTAGGTATTGCTAGTTTTGCTATAGATCTCCAGCTTTTTGCATTGTCTTTCTATGTCTGTTTTAGTGTGCTGCCCTCAGATTTTGAGTTTTTGCCTTGACTTCCTTAATCTTCCTCCCTAGTTAAGTTTTCTTTCTAAGTGGAAGCGTTTCCAGACTGGCCTTACTTTCCACATTGTCTTTCCACAGCTTTTCAGTCTGCTGCCACTCTTTGGTTTAGTATTTCCCTTGACTTCCTTCATCCTCCTTTCTATTGAGATCTTATTGAAGGCTAAGGTTTTTAAATCATTTCCTGTATTTGTAGGTATTGCTAGATTTGCTCTTGATCTCCAGCTTTTTGCACAGCCTTGCTATGTCTGTTTTAGTGTGCTGCCCTCAGTTTTTCGTTTTTGCCTTGGTTTCCTGAATCTTCCTCCCTGTTTCAAGGTTCATTTGAAGTGTAAGGTTTTGAAATCGCTGTCTTCAAGAGTTTTGTGTCATTCCTTAGGTTGTTAGTATTATCGATTTTCTTTCAAAATCTCTCTTTTAGTTCACGGTCCTTGTTTTTGCCTATGGTTTTTCTTTTGTTCCCTAATCTCGGTTGGTTTTTCACTTGTCAACGTTCATGTCTTCGTCTTCCATTCCATTCTAGCCACTTTTTGTTGTTTTTCCAGAACACCGTGGCTTTGTACATTGTCTTTCTACATCTCATTTTAGTTTGCTGCCACTCTTTTCTTTCGTTTGTCCCTTCACTTGCTTCATCCTCCTCCCTACTGAGATCTTCTTGAAGGCTAAGTTTTGGAAATCATTGCCTATATGTGTAGGTATTGATAGTTTTGCTATAGATCTCCAGCTTTTTGCACAGCCTTGCTATGTCTGTTTTAGTGTGCTGCCCTCAGTTTTTCGTTTTTGCCTTGGTTTCCTGAATCTTCCTCCCTGTTTCAAGGTTCATTTGAAGTGTAAGGTTTTGAAATCGCTGTCTTCAAGAGTTTTGTGTCATTCCTTAGGTTGTTAGTATTATCGATTTTCTTTCAAAATCTCTCTTTTAGTTCACGGTCCTTGTTTTTGCCTATGGTTTTTCTTTTGCTCCCTAATCTCGGTTGGTTTTTCACTTGTCAACGTTCATGTCTTCGTCTTCCATTCCATTCTAGCCACTTTTTGTTGTTTTTCCAGAACACCGTGGCTTTGTACATTGTCTTTCTACATCTCATTTTAGTCTGCTGCCACTCTTTGGTTTAGTATTTCCCTTGACTTCCTTCATCCTCCTTTCTGTTGAGATCTTATTGAAGGCTAAGGTTTTTAAATCATTTCCTGTATTTGTAGGTATTGCTAGATTTGCTATAGATCTCCAGCTTTTTGCACAGCCTTGCTATGTCTGTTTTAGTGTGCTGCCCTCAGTTTTTCGTTTTTGCCTTGGTTTCCTGAATCTTCCTCCCTGTTTCAAGGTTCATTTGAAGTGTAAGGTTTTGAAATCGCTGTCTTCAAGAGTTTTGTGTCATTCCTTAGGTTGTTAGTATTATCGATTTTCTTTCAAAATCTCTCTTTTAGTTCACGGTCCTGTTTTTTGCCTATGGTTTTTCTTTTGTTCCCTAATCTCGGTTGGTTTTTCACTTGTCAACGTTCATGTCTTCGTCTTCCATTCCATTCTAGCCACTTTTTCCACGTTGTTTTTCCAGAACACCGTGGCTTTGTACATTGTCTTTCTACATCTCATTTTAGTTTGCTGCCACTCTTTTGTTTCGTTTGTCCCTTCACTTCCTTCATCCTCCTCCCTACTGAGATCTTCTTGAAGGCTAAGTTTTGGAAATCATTGCCTATATGTGTAGGTATTGCTAGTTTTGCTATAGATCTCCAGCTTTTTGCATTGTCTTTCTATGTCTGTTTTAGTGTGCTGCCCTCAGATTTTGAGTTTTTGCCTTGACTTCCTTAATCTTCCGCCCTAGTTAAGTTTTCTTTCTAAGTGGAAGCGTTTCCAGACTGGCCTTACTTTCCACATTGTCTTTCCACAGCTTTTCAGTCTGCTGCCACTCTTTGGTTTAGTATTTCCCTTGACTTCCTTCATCCTCCTTTCTATTGAGATCTTATTGAAGGCTAAGGTTTTTAAATCATTTCCTGTATTTGTAGGTATTGCTAGATTTGCTCTTGATCTCCAGCTTTTTGCACAGCCTTGCTATGTCTGTTTTAGTGTGCTGCCCTCAGTTTTTCGTTTTTGCCTTGGTTTCCTGAATCTTCCTCCCTGTTTCAAGGTTCATTTGAAGTGTAAGGTTTTGAAATCGCTGTCTTCAAGAGTTTTGTGTCATTCCTTAGGTTGTTAGTATTATCGATTTTCTTTCAAAATCTCTCTTTTAGTTCACGGTCCTGTTTTTTGCCTATGGTTTTTCTTTTGTTCCCTAATCTCGGTTGGTTTTTCACTTGTCAACGTTCATGTCTTCGTCTTCCATTCCATTCTAGCCACTTTTTCCACGTTGTTTTTCCAGAACACCGTGGCTTTGTACATTGTCTTTCTACATCTCATTTTAGTTTGCTGCCACTCTTTTGTTTCGTTTGTCCCTTCACTTCCTTCATCCTCCTCCCTACTGAGATCTTCTTGAAGGCTAAGTTTTGGAAATCATTGCCTATATGTGTAGGTATTGCTAGTTTTGCTATAGATCTCCAGCTTTTTGCATTGTCTTTCTATGTCTGTTTTAGTGTGCTGCCCTCAGATTTTGAGTTTTTGCCTTGACTTCCTTAATCTTCCTCCCTAGTTAAGTTTTCTTTCTAAGTGGAAGCGTTTCCAGACTGGCCTTACTTTCCACATTGTCTTTCCACAGCTTTTCAGTCTGCTGCCACTCTTTGGTTTAGTATTTCCCTTGACTTCCTTCATCCTCCTTTCTATTGAGATCTTATTGAAGGCTAAGGTTTTTAAATCATTTCCTGTATTTGTAGGTATTGCTAGATTTGCTCTTGATCTCCAGCTTTTTGCACAGCCTTGCAATGTCTGTTTTAGTGTGCTGCCCTCAGTTTTTCGTTTTTGCCTTGGTTTCCTGAATCTTCCTCCCTGTTTCAAGGTTCATTTGAAGTGTAAGGTTTTGAAATCGCTGTCTTCAAGAGTTTTGTGTCATTCCTTAGGTTGTTAGTATTATCGATTTTCTTTCAAAATCTCTCTTTTAGTTCACGGTCCTTGTTTTTGCCTATGGTTTTTCTTTTGTTCCCTAATCTCGGTTGGTTTTTCACTTGTCAACGTTCATGTCTTCGTCTTCCATTCCATTCTAGCCACTTTTTGTTGTTTTTCCAGAACACCGTGGCTTTGTACATTGTCTTTCTACATCTCATTTTAGTTTGCTGCCACTCTTTTGTTTCGTTTGTCCCTTCACTTCCTTCATCCTCCTCCCTACTGAGATCTTCTTGAAGGCTAAGTTTTGGAAATCATTGCCTATATGTGTAGGTATTGCTAGTTTTGCTATAGATCTCCAGCTTTTTGCATTGTCTTTCTATGTCTGTTTTAGTGTGCTGCCCTCAGATTTTGAGTTTTTGCCTTGACTTCCTTAATCTTCCTCCCTAGTTAAGTTTTCTTTCTAAGTGGAAGCGTTTCCAGACTGGCCTTACTTTCCACATTGTCTTTCCACAGCTTTTCAGTCTGCTGCCACTCTTTGGTTTAGTATTTCCCTTGACTTCCTTCATCCTCCTTTCTATTGAGATCTTATTGAAGGCTAAGGTTTTTAAATCATTTCCTGTATTTGTAGGTATTGCTAGATTTGCTCTTGATCTCCAGCTTTTTGCACAGCCTTGCTATGTCTGTTTTAGTATGCTGCCCTCAGTTTTTCGTTTTTGCCTTGGTTTCCTGAATCTTCCTCCCTGTTTCAAGGTTCATTTGAAGTGTAAGGTTTTGAAATCGCTGTCTTCAAGAGTTTTGTGTCATTCCTTAGGTTGTTAGTATTATCGATTTTCTTTCAAAATCTCTCTTTTAGTTCACGGTCCTTGTTTTTGCCTATGGTTTTTCTTTTGCTCCCTAATCTCGGTTGGTTTTTCACTTGTCAACGTTCATGTCTTCGTCTTCCATTCCATTCTAGCCACTTTTTGTTGTTTTTCCAGAACACCGTGGCTTTGTACATTGTCTTTCTACATCTCATTTTAGTTTGCTGCCACTCTTTTGTTTCGTTTCTCCCTTCACTTCCTTCATCCTCCTCCCTACTGAGATCTTCTTGAAGGCTAAGTTTTGGAAATCATTGCCTATATGTGTAGGTATTGCTAGTTTTGCTATAGATCTCCAGCTTTTTGCATTGTCTTTCTATGTCTGTTTTAGTGTGCTGCCCTCAGTTTTTCGTTTTTGCCTTGGTTTCCTGAATCTTCCTCCCTGTTTCAAGGATCATTTGAAGTGTAAGGTTTTGAAATCGCTGTCTTCAAGAGTTTTGTGTCATTCCTTAGGTTGTTAGTATTATCGATTTTCTTTCAAAATCTCTCTTTTAGTTCACGGTCCTTGTTTTTGCCTATGGTTTTTCTTTTGTTCCCTAATCTCGGTTGGTTTTTCACTTGTCAACGTTCATGTCTTCGTCTTCCATTCCATTCTAGCCGCTTTTTCTTGTTTTTCCAGAACACCGTGGCTTTGTACATTGTCTTTCTACATCTCATTTTAGTTTGCTGCCACTCTTTTGTTTCGTTTGTCCCTTCACTTCCTTCATCCTCCTCCCTACTGAGATCTTCTTGAAGGCTAAGTTTTGGAAATCATTGCCTATATGTGTAGGTATTGCTAGTTTTGCTATAGATCTCCAGCTTTTTGCATTGTCTTTCTATGTCTGTTTTAGTGTGCTGCCCTCAGTTTTTCATTTTTGCCTTGGTTTCCTGAATCTTCCTCCCTGTTTCAAGGTTCATTTGAAGGGTAAGGTTTTGAAATCGCTGTCTTCAAGAGTTTTGTGTCATTCCTTAGGTTGTTAGTATTATCGATTTTCTTTCAAAATCTCTCTTTTAGTTCACGGTCCTTGTTTTTGCCTATGGTTTTTCTTTTGTTCCCTAATCTCGGTTGGTTTTTCACTTGTCAACGTTCATGTCTTCGTCTTCCATTCCAGTCTAGCCACTTTTTGTTGTTTTTCCAGAACACCGTGGCTTTGTACATTGTCTTTCTACATCTCATTTTAGTTTGCTGCCACTCTTTTGTTTCGTTTGTCCCTTCACTTCCTTCATCCTCCTCCCTACTGAGATCTTCTTGAAGGCTAAGTTTTGGAAATCATTGCCTATATGTGTAGGTATTGCTAGTTTTGCTATAGATCTCCAGCTTTTTGCATTGTCTTGCTATGTCTGTTTTAGTGTGCTGCCCTCAGATTTTGAGGTTTTGTCTTGACTTCCTTAATCTTCCGCCCTAGTTAAGTTTTCTTTCTAAGTGGAAGCGTTTCCAGACTGGCCTTACTTTCTACATTGTCTTTCCACAGCTTTTCAGTCTGCTGCCACTCTTTGGTTTAGTATTTCCCTTCACTTCCTTCATCCTCCTTTCTATTGAGATCTTCTTGAAGGCTAAGTTTTGGAAATCATTGCCTATATGTGTAGTTATTGCTAGTTTTGCTATAGATCTCCAGCTTTTTGCATTGTCTTTCTATGTCTGTTTTAGTGTGCTACCCTCAGTTTTTCGTTTTTGCCTTGGTTTCCTGAATCTTCCTCCCTGTTTCAAGGTTCATTTGAAGTGTAAGGTTTTGAAATCGCTGTCTTCAAGAGTTTTGTGTCATTCCTTAGGTTGTTAGTATTATCGATTTTCTTTCAAAATCTCTCTTTTAGTTCACGGTCCTTGTTTTTGCCTATGGTTTTTCTTTTGTTCCCTAATCTCGGTTGGTTTTTCACTTGTCAACGTTCATGTCTTCGTCTTCCATTCCATTCTAGCCACTTTTTGTTGTTTTTCCAGAACACCGTGGCTTTGTACATTGTCTTTCTACATCTCATTTTAGTTTGCTGCCACTCTTTTGTTTCGTTTGTCCCTTCACTTCCTTCATCCTCCTCCCTACTGAGATCTTCTTGAAGGCTAAGTTTTGGAAATCATTGCCTATATGTGTAGGTATTGCTAGTTTTGCTATAGATCTCCAGCTTTTTGCATTGTCTTTCTATGTCTGTTTTAGTGTGCTGCCCTCAGATTTTGAGTTTTTGCCTTGACTTCCTTAATCTTCCGCCCTAGTTAAGTTTTCTTTCTAAGTGGAAGCGTTTCCAGACTGGCCTTACTTTCTACATTGTCTTTCCACAGCTTTTCAGTCTGCTGCCACTCTTTGGTTTAGTATTTCCCTTCACTTCCTTCATCCTCCTTTCTACTGAGATCTTATTGAAGGCTAAGTTTTGGAAATCATTGCCTATATGTGTAGTTATTGCTAGTTTTACTATAGATCTCCAGCTTTTTGCATTGTCTTTCTATGTCTGTTTTAGTGTGCTGCCCTCAGTTTTTCGTTTTTGCCTTGGTTTCCTGAATCTTCCTCCCTGTTTCAAGGATCATTTGAAGTGTAAGGTTTTGAAATCGCTGTCTTCAAGAGTTTTGTGTCATTCCTTAGGTTGTTAGTATTATCGATTTTCTTTCAAAATCTCTCTTTTAGTTCACGGTCCTTGTTTTTGCCTATGGTTTTTCTTTTGTTCCCTAATCTCGGTTGGTTTTTCACTTGTCAACGTTCATGTCTTCGTCTTCCATTCCATTCTAGCCGCTTTTTCTTGTTTTTCCAGAACACCGTGGCTTTGTACATTGTCTTTCTACATCTCATTTTAGTTTGCTGCCACTCTTTTGTTTCGTTTGTCCCTTCACTTCCTTCATCCTCCTCCCTACTGAGATCTTCTTGAAGGCTAAGTTTTGGAAATCATTGCCTATATGTGTAGGTATTGCTAGTTTTGCTATAGATCTCCAGCTTTTTGCATTGTCTTTCTATGTCTGTTTTAGTGTGCTGCCCTCAGTTTTTCATTTTTGCCTTGGTTTCCTGAATCTTCCTCCCTGTTTCAAGGTTCATTTGAAGGGTAAGGTTTTGAAATCGCTGTCTTCAAGAGTTTTGTGTCATTCCTTAGGTTGTTAGTATTATCGATTTTCTTTCAAAATCTCTCTTTTAGTTCACGGTCCTTGTTTTTGCCTATGGTTTTTCTTTTGTTCCCTAATCTCGGTTGGTTTTTCACTTGTCAACGTTCATGTCTTCGTCTTCCATTCCAGTCTAGCCACTTTTTGTTGTTTTTCCAGAACACCGTGGCTTTGTACATTGTCTTTCTACATCTCATTTTAGTTTGCTGCCACTCTTTTGTTTCGTTTGTCCCTTCACTTCCTTCATCCTCCTCCCTACTGAGATCTTCTTGAAGGCTAAGTTTTGGAAATCATTGCCTATATGTGTAGGTATTGCTAGTTTTGCTATAGATCTCCAGCTTTTTGCATTGTCTTGCTATGTCTGTTTTAGTGTGCTGCCCTCAGATTTTGAGGTTTTGTCTTGACTTCCTTAATCTTCCGCCCTAGTTAAGTTTTCTTTCTAAGTGGAAGCGTTTCCAGACTGGCCTTACTTTCTACATTGTCTTTCCACAGCTTTTCAGTCTGCTGCCACTCTTTGGTTTAGTATTTCCCTTCACTTCCTTCATCCTCCTTTCTATTGAGATCTTCTTGAAGGCTAAGTTTTGGAAATCATTGCCTATATGTGTAGTTATTGCTAGTTTTGCTATAGATCTCCAGCTTTTTGCATTGTCTTTCTATGTCTGTTTTAGTGTGCTACCCTCAGTTTTTCGTTTTTGCCTTGGTTTCCTGAATCTTCCTCCCTGTTTCAAGGTTCATTTGAAGTGTAAGGTTTTGAAATCGCTGTCTTCAAGAGTTTTGTGTCATTCCTTAGGTTGTTAGTATTATCGATTTTCTTTCAAAATCTCTCTTTTAGTTCACGGTCCTTGTTTTTGCCTATGGTTTTTCTTTTGTTCCCTAATCTCGGTTGGTTTTTCACTTGTCAACGTTCATGTCTTCGTCTTCCATTCCATTCTAGCCACTTTTTGTTGTTTTTCCAGAACACCGTGGCTTTGTACATTGTCTTTCTACATCTCATTTTAGTTTGCTGCCACTCTTTTGTTTCGTTTGTCCCTTCACTTCCTTCATCCTCCTCCCTACTGAGATCTTCTTGAAGGCTAAGTTTTGGAAATCATTGCCTATATGTGTAGGTATTGCTAGTTTTGCTATAGATCTCCAGCTTTTTGCATTGTCTTTCTATGTCTGTTTTAGTGTGCTGCCCTCAGATTTTGAGTTTTTGCCTTGACTTCCTTAATCTTCCGCCCTAGTTAAGTTTTCTTTCTAAGTGGAAGCGTTTCCAGACTGGCCTTACTTTCTACATTGTCTTTCCACAGCTTTTCAGTCTGCTGCCACTCTTTGGTTTAGTATTTCCCTTCACTTCCTTCATCCTCCTTTCTACTGAGATCTTATTGAAGGCTAAGTTTTGGAAATCATTGCCTATATGTGTAGTTATTGCTAGTTTTACTATAGATCTCCAGCTTTTTGCATTGTCTTTCTATGTCTGTTTTAGTGTGCTGCCCTCAGTTTTTCGTTTTTGCCTTGGTTTCCTGAATCTTCCTCCCTGTTTCAAGGTTCATTTGAAGTGTAAGGTTTTGAAATCGCTGTCTTCAAGAGTTTTGTGTCATTCTTTAGGTTGTTAGTATTATCGATTTTCTTTCAAAATCTCTCTTTTAGTTCACGGTCCTTGTTTTTGCCTATGGTTTTTCTTTTGTTCCCTAATCTCGGTTGGTTTTTCACTTGTCAACGTTCATGTCTTCGTCTTCCATTCCATTCTAGCCACTTTTTGTTGTTTTTCCAGAACACCGTGGCTTTGTACATTGTCTTTCTACATCTCATTTTAGTTTGCTGCCACTCTTTTGTTTCGTTTGTCCCTTCACTTCCTTCATCCTCCTCCCTACTGAGATCTTCTTGAAGGCTAAGTTTTGGAAATCATTGCCTATATGTGTAGGTATTGCTAGTTTTGCTATAGATCTCCAGCTTTTTGCATTGTCTTTCTATGTCTGTTTTAGTGTGCTGCCCTCAGATTTTGAGTTTTTGCCTTGACTTCCTTAATCTTCCTCCCTAGTTAAGTTTTCTTTCTAAGTGGAAGCGTTTCCAGACTGGCCTTACTTTCTACATTGTCTTTCCACAGCTTTTCAGTCTGCTGCCACTCTTTGGTTTAGTATTTCCCTTCACTTCCTTCATCCTCCTTTCTATTGAGATCTTCTTGAAGGCTAAGGTTTTTAAATCATTTCCTGTATTTGTAGGTATTGCTAGATTTGCTCTTGATCTCCAGCTTTTTGCACAGCCTTGCTATATCTGTTTTAGTGTGCTGCCCTCAGTTTTTCGTTTTTGCCTTGGTTTCCTGAATCTTCCTCCCTGTTTCAAGGTTCATTTGAAGTGTAAGGTTTTGAAATCGCTGTCTTCAAGAGTTTTGTGTCGTTCCTTAGGTTGTTAGTATTATCGATTTTCTTTCAAAATCTCTCTTTTAGTTCACGGTCCTTGTTTTTGCCTATGGTTTTTCTTTTGTTCCCTAATCTCGGTTGGTTTTTCACTTGTCAACGTTCATGTCTTCGTCTTCCATTCCATTCTAGCCACTTTTTGTTGTTTTTCCAGAACACCGTGGCTTTGTACATTGTCTTTCTACATCTCATTTTAGTTTGCTGCCACTCTTTTGTTTCGTTTCTCCCTTCACTTCCTTCATCCTCCTCCCTACTGAGATCTTCTTGAAGGCTAAGTTTTGGAAATCATTGCCTATATGTGTAGGTATTGCTAGTTTTGCTATAGATCTCCAGCTTTTTGCATTGTCTTTCTATGTCTGTTTTAGTGTGCTGCCATCAGATTTTGAGTTTTTGCCTTGACTTCCTTAATCTTCCGCCCTAGTTAAGTTTTCTTTCTAAGTGGAAGCGTTTCCAGACTGGCCTTATGTTCTACATTGTCTTTCCACAGCTTTTCAGTCTGCTGCCACTCTTTGGTTTAGTATTTCCCTTCACTTCCTTCATCCTCCTTTCTATTGAGATCTTATTGAAGGCTAAGTTTTGGAAATCATTGCCTATATGTGTAGTTATTGCTAGTTTTGCTCTTGATCTCCAGCTTTTTGCATTGTCTTTCTATGTCTGTTTTAGTGTGCTGCCCTCAGTTTTTCGTTTTTGCCTTGGTTTCCTGAATCTTCCTCCCTGTTTCAAGGTTCATTTGAAGTGTAAGGTTTTGAAATCGCTGTCTTCAAGAGTTTTGTGTCATTCCTTAGGTTGTTAGTATTATCGATTTTCTTTCAAAATCTCTCTTTTAGTTCACGGTCCTTGTTTTTGCCTATGGTTTTTCTTTTGTTCCCTAATCTCGGTTGGTTTTTCACTTGTCAACGTTCATGTCTTCATCTTCCATTCCATTCTAGCCACTTTTTGTTGTTTTTCCAGAACACCGTGGCTTTGTACATTGTCTTTCTACATCTCATTTTAGTTTGCTGCCACTCTTTTGTTTCGTTTGTCCCTTCACTTCCTTCATCCTCCTCCCTACTGAGATCTTCTTGAAGGCTAAGTTTTGGAAATCATTGCCTATATGTGTAGGTATTGCTAGTTTTGCTATAGATCTCCAGCTTTTTGCATTGTCTTTCTATGTCTGTTTTAGTGTGCTGCCCTCAGATTTTGAGTTTTTGCCTTGGTTTCCTGAATCTTCCTCCCTGTTTCAAGGTTCATTTGAAGTGTAAGGTTTTGAAATCGCTGTCTTCAAGAGTTTTGTGTCATTCCTTAGGTTGTTAGTGTTATCGATTTTCTTTCAAAATCTCTCTTTTAGTTCACGGTCCTTGTTTTTGCCTATGGTTTTTCTTTTGTTCCCTAATCTCGGTTGGTTTTTCACTTGTCAACGTTCATGTCTTCGTCTTCCATTCCATTCTAGCCACTTTTTGTTGTTTTTCCAGAACACCGTGGCTTTGTACATTGTCTTTCTACATCTCATTTTAGTTTGCTGCCACTCTTTTGTTTCGTTTGTCCCTTCACTTGCTTCATCCTCCTCCCTACTGAGATCTTCTTGAAGGCTAAGTTTTGGAAATCATTGCCTATATGTGTAGGTATTGCTAGTTTTGCTATAGATCTCCAGCTTTTTGCATTGTCTTTCTATGTCTGTTTTAGTGTGCTGCCCTCAGATTTTGAGTTTTTGCCTTGGCTTCCTTAATCTTCCTCCCTAGTTAAGTTTTCTTTCTAAGTGGAAGCGTTTCCAGGCTGGCCTTACTTTCCACATTGTCTTTCCACAGCTTTTCAGTCTGCTGCCACTCTTTGGTTTAGTATTTCCCTTGACTTCCTTCATCCTCCTTTCTATTGAGATCTTATTGAAGGCTAAGGTTTTTAAATCATTTCCTGTATTTGTAGGTATTGCTAGATTTGCTCTTGATCTCCAGCTTTTTGCACAGCCTTGCTATGTCTGTTTTAGTGTGCTGCCCTCAGTTTTTCGTTTTTGCCTTGGTTTCCTGAATCTTCCTCCCTGTTTCAAGGTTCATTTGAAGTGTAAGGTTTTGAAATCGCTGTCTTCAAGAGTTTTGTGTCATTCCTTAGGTTGTTAGTATTATCGATTTTCTTTCAAAATCTCTCTTTTAGTTCACGGTCCTTGTTTTTGCCTATGGTTTTTCTTTTGCTCCCTAATCTCGGTTGGTTTTTCACTTGTCAACGTTCATGTCTTCGTCTTCCATTCCATTCTAGCCACTTTTTGTTGTTTTTCCAGAACACCGTGGCTTTGTACATTGTCTTTCTACATCTCATTTTAGTCTGCTGCCACTCTTTGGTTTAGTATTTCCCTTGACTTCCTTCATCCTCCTTTCTGTTGAGATCTTATTGAAGGCTAAGGTTTTTAAATCATTTCCTGTATTTGTAGGTATTGCTAGATTTGCTATAGATCTCCAGCTTTTTGCACAGCCTTGCTATGTCTGTTTTAGTGTGCTGCCCTCAGTTTTTCGTTTTTGCCTTGGTTTCCTGAATCTTCCTCCCTGTTTCAAGGTTCATTTGAAGTGTAAGGTTTTGAAATCACTGTCTTCAAGAGTTTTGTGTCATTCCTTAGGTTGTTAGTATTATCGATTTTCTTTCAAAATCTCTCTTTTAGTTCACGGTCCTGTTTTTTGCCTATGGTTTTTCTTTTGTTCCCTAATCTCGGTTGGTTTTTCACTTGTCAACGTTCATGTCTTCGTCTTCCATTCCATTCTAGCCACTTTTTCCACGTTGTTTTTCCAGAACACCGTGGCTTTGTACATTGTCTTTCTACATCTCATTTTAGTTTGCTGCCACTCTTTTGTTTCGTTTGTCCCTTCACTTCCTTCATCCTCCTCCCTACTGAGATCTTCTTGAAGGCTAAGTTTTGGAAATCATTGCCTATATGTGTAGGTATTGCTAGTTTTGCTATAGATCTCCAGCTTTTTGCATTGTCTTTCTATGTCTGTTTTAGTGTGCTGCCCTCAGATTTTGAGTTTTTGCCTTGACTTCCTTAATCTTCCTCCCTAGTTAAGTTTTCTTTCTAAGTGGAAGCGTTTCCAGACTGGCCTTACTTTCCACATTGTCTTTCCACAGCTTTTCAGTCTGCTGCCACTCTTTGGTTTAGTATTTCCCTTGACTTCCTTCATCCTCCTTTCTATTGAGATCTTATTGAAGGCTAAGGTTTTTAAATCATTTCCTGTATTTGTAGGTATTGCTAGATTTGCTCTTGATCTTCAGCTTTTTGCACAGCCTTGCTATGTCTGTTTTAGTGTGCTGCCCTCAGTTTTTCGTTTTTGCCTTGGTTTCCTGAATCTTCCTCCCTGTTTCAAGGTTCATTTGAAGTGTAAGGTTTTGAAATCGCTGTCTTCAAGAGTTTTGTGTCATTCCTTAGGTTGTTAGTATTATCGATTTTCTTTCAAAATCTCTCTTTTAGTTCACGGTCCTTGTTTTTGCCTATGGTTTTTCTTTTGCTCCCTAATCTCGGTTGGTTTTTCACTTGTCAACGTTCATGTCTTCGTCTTCCATTCCATTCTAGCCACTTTTTCTTGTTTTTCCAGAACACCGTGGCTTTGTACATTGTCTTTCTACATCTCATTTTAGTCTGCTGCCACTCTTTTGTTTCGTTTGTCCCTTCACTTCCTTCATCCTCCTCCCTACTGAGATCTTCTTGAAGGCTAAGTTTTGGAAATCATTGCCTATATGTGTAGGTATTGCTAGTTTTGCTATAGATCTCCAGCTTTTTGCATTGTCTTTCTATGTCTGTTTTAGTGTGCTGCCCTCAGTTTTTCGTTTTTGCCTTGGTTTCCTGAATCTTCCTCCCTGTTTCAAGGTTCATTTGAAGTGTAAGGTTTTGAAATCGCTGTCTTCAAAGGTTTGTGTCATTCTTTAGGTTGTTAGTATTATCGATTTTCTTTCAAAATCTCTCTTTTAGTTCACGGTCCTTGTTTTTGCCTATGGTTTTTCTTTTGTTCCCTAATCTCGGTTGGTTTTTCACTTGTCAACGTTCATGTCTTCGTCTTCCATTCCATTCTAGCCACTTTTTGTTGTTTTTCCAGAACACCGTGGCTTTGTACATTGTCTTTCTACATCTCATTTTAGTTTGCTGCCACTCTTTTCTTTCGTTTGTCCCTTCACTTGCTTCATCCTCCTCCCTACTGAGATCTTCTTGAAGGCTAAGTTTTGGAAATCATTGCCTATATGTGTAGGTATTGATAGTTTTGCTATAGATCTCCAGCTTTTTGCACAGCCTTGCTATGTCTGTTTTAGTGTGCTGCCCTCAGTTTTTCGTTTTTGCCTTGGTTTCCTGAATCTTCCTCCCTGTTTCAAGGTTCATTTGAAGTGTAAGGTTTTGAAATCGCTGTCTTCAAGAGTTTTGTGTCATTCCTTAGGTTGTTAGTATTATCGATTTTCTTTCAAAATCTCTCTTTTAGTTCACGGTCCTTGTTTTTGCCTATGGTTTTTCTTTTGCTCCCTAATCTCGGTTGGTTTTTCACTTGTCAACGTTCATGTCTTCGTCTTCCATTCCATTCTAGCCACTTTTTGTTGTTTTTCCAGAACACCGTGGCTTTGTACATTGTCTTTCTACATCTCATTTTAGTCTGCTGCCACTCTTTGGTTTAGTATTTCCCTTGACTTCCTTCATCCTCCTTTCTGTTGAGATCTTATTGAAGGCTAAGGTTTTTAAATCATTTCCTGTATTTGTAGGTATTACTAGATTTGCTATAGATCTCCAGCTTTTTGCACAGCCTTGCTATGTCTGTTTTAGTGTGCTGCCCTCAGTTTTTCGTTTTTGCCTTGGTTTCCTGAATCTTCCTCCCTGTTTCAAGGTTCATTTGAAGTGTAAGGTTTTGAAATCGCTGTCTTCAAGAGTTTTGTGTCATTCCTTAGGTTGTTAGTGTTATCGATTTTCTTTCAAAATCTCTCTTTTAGTTCACGGTCCTTGTTTTTGCCTATGGTTTTTCTTTTGTTCCCTAATCTCGGTTGGTTTTTCACTTGTCAACGTTCATGTCTTCGTCTTCCATTCCATTCTAGCCACTTTTTGTTGTTTTTCCAGAACACCGTGGCTTTGTACATTGTCTTTCTACATCTCATTTTAGTTTGCTGCCACTCTTTTGTTTCGTTTGTCCCTTCACTTGCTTCATCCTCCTCCCTACTGAGATCTTCTTGAAGGCTAAGTTTTGGAAATCATTGCCTATATGTGTAGGTATTGCTAGTTTTGCTATAGATCTCCAGCTTTTTGCATTGTCTTTCTATGTCTGTTTTAGTGTGCTGCCCTCAGATTTTGAGTTTTTGCCTTGGCTTCCTTAATCTTCCTCCCTAGTTAAGTTTTCTTTCTAAGTGGAAGCGTTTCCAGGCTGGCCTTACTTTCCACATTGTCTTTCCACAGCTTTTCAGTCTGCTGCCACTCTTTGGTTTAGTATTTCCCTTGACTTCCTTCATCCTCCTTTCTATTGAGATCTTATTGAAGGCTAAGGTTTTTAAATCATTTCCTGTATTTGTAGGTATTGCTAGATTTGCTCTTGATCTCCAGCTTTTTGCACAGCCTTGCTATGTCTGTTTTAGTGTGCTGCCCTCAGTTTTTCGTTTTTGCCTTGGTTTCCTGAATCTTCCTCCCTGTTTCAAGGTTCATTTGAAGTGTAAGGTTTTGAAATCGCTGTCTTCAAGAGTTTTGTGTCATTCCTTAGGTTGTTAGTATTATCGATTTTCTTTCAAAATCTCTCTTTTAGTTCACGGTCCTTGTTTTTGCCTATGGTTTTTCTTTTGCTCCCTAATCTCGGTTGGTTTTTCACTTGTCAACGTTCATGTCTTCGTCTTCCATTCCATTCTAGCCACTTTTTGTTGTTTTTCCAGAACACCGTGGCTTTGTACATTGTCTTTCTACATCTCATTTTAGTCTGCTGCCACTCTTTGGTTTAGTATTTCCCTTGACTTCCTTCATCCTCCTTTCTGTTGAGATCTTATTGAAGGCTAAGGTTTTTAAATCATTTCCTGTATTTGTAGGTATTGCTAGATTTGCTATAGATCTCCAGCTTTTTGCACAGCCTTGCTATGTCTGTTTTAGTGTGCTGCCCTCAGTTTTTCGTTTTTGCCTTGGTTTCCTGAATCTTCCTCCCTGTTTCAAGGTTCATTTGAAGTGTAAGGTTTTGAAATCACTGTCTTCAAGAGTTTTGTGTCATTCCTTAGGTTGTTAGTATTATCGATTTTCTTTCAAAATCTCTCTTTTAGTTCACGGTCCTGTTTTTTGCCTATGGTTTTTCTTTTGTTCCCTAATCTCGGTTGGTTTTTCACTTGTCAACGTTCATGTCTTCGTCTTCCATTCCATTCTAGCCACTTTTTCCACGTTGTTTTTCCAGAACACCGTGGCTTTGTACATTGTCTTTCTACATCTCATTTTAGTTTGCTGCCACTCTTTTGTTTCGTTTGTTCCTTCACTTCCTTCATCCTCCTCCCTACTGAGATCTTCTTGAAGGCTAAGTTTTGGAAATCATTGCCTATATGTGTAGGTATTGCTAGTTTTGCTATAGATCTCCAGCTTTTTGCATTGTCTTTCTATGTCTGTTTTAGTGTGCTGCCCTCAGTTTTTCGTTTTTGCCTTGGTTTCCTGAATCTTCCTCCCTGTTTCAAGGTTCATTTGAAGTGTAAGGTTTTGAAATCGCTGTCTTCAAAGGTTTGTGTCATTCTTTAGGTTGTTAGTATTATCGATTTTCTTTCAAAATCTCTCTTTTAGTTCACGGTCCTTGTTTTTGCCTATGGTTTTTCTTTTGTTCCCTAATCTCGGTTGGTTTTTCACTTGTCAACGTTCATGTCTTCGTCTTCCATTCCATTCTAGCCACTTTTTGTTGTTTTTCCAGAACACCGTGGCTTTGTACATTGTCTTTCTACATCTCATTTTAGTTTGCTGCCACTCTTTTCTTTCGTTTGTCCCTTCACTTGCTTCATCCTCCTCCCTACTGAGATCTTCTTGAAGGCTAAGTTTTGGAAATCATTGCCTATATGTGTAGGTATTGATAGTTTTGCTATAGATCTCCAGCTTTTTGCACAGCCTTGCTATGTCTGTTTTAGTGTGCTGCCCTCAGTTTTTCGTTTTTGCCTTGGTTTCCTGAATCTTCCTCCCTGTTTCAAGGTTCATTTGAAGTGTAAGGTTTTGAAATCGCTGTCTTCAAGAGTTTTGTGTCATTCCTTAGGTTGTTAGTATTATCGATTTTCTTTCAAAATCTCTCTTTTAGTTCACGGTCCTTGTTTTTGCCTATGGTTTTTCTTTTGCTCCCTAATCTCGGTTGGTTTTTCACTTGTCAACGTTCATGTCTTCGTCTTCCATTCCATTCTAGCCACTTTTTGTTGTTTTTCCAGAACACCGTGGCTTTGTACATTGTCTTTCTACATCTCATTTTAGTCTGCTGCCACTCTTTGGTTTAGTATTTCCCTTGACTTCCTTCATCCTCCTTTCTGTTGAGATCTTATTGAAGGCTAAGGTTTTTAAATCATTTCCTGTATTTGTAGGTATTACTAGATTTGCTATAGATCTCCAGCTTTTTGCACAGCCTTGCTATGTCTGTTTTAGTGTGCTGCCCTCAGTTTTTCGTTTTTGCCTTGGTTTCCTGAATCTTCCTCCCTGTTTCAAGGTTCATTTGAAGTGTAAGGTTTTGAAATCGCTGTCTTCAAGAGTTTTGTGTCATTCCTTAGGTTGTTAGTGTTATCGATTTTCTTTCAAAATCTCTCTTTTAGTTCACGGTCCTTGTTTTTGCCTATGGTTTTTCTTTTGTTCCCTAATCTCGGTTGGTTTTTCACTTGTCAACGTTCATGTCTTCGTCTTCCATTCCATTCTAGCCACTTTTTGTTGTTTTTCCAGAACACCGTGGCTTTGTACATTGTCTTTCTACATCTCATTTTAGTTTGCTGCCACTCTTTTGTTTCGTTTGTCCCTTCACTTGCTTCATCCTCCTCCCTACTGAGATCTTCTTGAAGGCTAAGTTTTGGAAATCATTGCCTATATGTGTAGGTATTGCTAGTTTTGCTATAGATCTCCAGCTTTTTGCATTGTCTTTCTATGTCTGTTTTAGTGTGCTGCCCTCAGATTTTGAGTTTTTGCCTTGGCTTCCTTAATCTTCCTCCCTAGTTAAGTTTTCTTTCTAAGTGGAAGCGTTTCCAGGCTGGCCTTACTTTCCACATTGTCTTTCCACAGCTTTTCAGTCTGCTGCCACTCTTTGGTTTAGTATTTCCCTTGACTTCCTTCATCCTCCTTTCTATTGAGATCTTATTGAAGGCTAAGGTTTTTAAATCATTTCCTGTATTTGTAGGTATTGCTAGATTTGCTCTTGATCTCCAGCTTTTTGCACAGCCTTGCTATGTCTGTTTTAGTGTGCTGCCCTCAGTTTTTCGTTTTTGCCTTGGTTTCCTGAATCTTCCTCCCTGTTTCAAGGTTCATTTGAAGTGTAAGGTTTTGAAATCGCTGTCTTCAAGAGTTTTGTGTCATTCCTTAGGTTGTTAGTATTATCGATTTTCTTTCAAAATCTCTCTTTTAGTTCACGGTCCTTGTTTTTGCCTATGGTTTTTCTTTTGCTCCCTAATCTCGGTTGGTTTTTCACTTGTCAACGTTCATGTCTTCGTCTTCCATTCCATTCTAGCCACTTTTTGTTGTTTTTCCAGAACACCGTGGCTTTGTACATTGTCTTTCTACATCTCATTTTAGTCTGCTGCCACTCTTTGGTTTAGTATTTCCCTTGACTTCCTTCATCCTCCTTTCTGTTGAGATCTTATTGAAGGCTAAGGTTTTTAAATCATTTCCTGTATTTGTAGGTATTGCTAGATTTGCTATAGATCTCCAGCTTTTTGCACAGCCTTGCTATGTCTGTTTTAGTGTGCTGCCCTCAGTTTTTCGTTTTTGCCTTGGTTTCCTGAATCTTCCTCCCTGTTTCAAGGTTCATTTGAAGTGTAAGGTTTTGAAATCACTGTCTTCAAGAGTTTTGTGTCATTCCTTAGGTTGTTAGTATTATCGATTTTCTTTCAAAATCTCTCTTTTAGTTCACGGTCCTGTTTTTTGCCTATGGTTTTTCTTTTGTTCCCTAATCTCGGTTGGTTTTTCACTTGTCAACGTTCATGTCTTCGTCTTCCATTCCATTCTAGCCACTTTTTCCACGTTGTTTTTCCAGAACACCGTGGCTTTGTACATTGTCTTTCTACATCTCATTTTAGTTTGCTGCCACTCTTTTGTTTCGTTTGTCCCTTCACTTCCTTCATCCTCCTCCCTACTGAGATCTTCTTGAAGGCTAAGTTTTGGAAATCATTGCCTATATGTGTAGGTATTGCTAGTTTTGCTATAGATCTCCAGCTTTTTGCATTGTCTTTCTATGTCTGTTTTAGTGTGCTGCCCTCAGATTTTGAGTTTTTGCCTTCACTTCCTTAATCTTCCTCCCTAGTTAAGTTTTCTTTCTAAGTGGAAGCGTTTCCAGACTGGCCTTACTTTCCACATTGTCTTTCCACAGCTTTTCAGTCTGCTGCCACTCTTTGGTTTAGTATTTCCCTTGACTTCCTTCATCCTCCTTTCTATTGAGATCTTATTGAAGGCTAAGGTTTTTAAATCATTTCCTGTATTTGTAGGTATTGCTAGATTTGCTCTTGATCTTCAGCTTTTTGCACAGCCTTGCTATGTCTGTTTTAGTGTGCTGCCCTCAGTTTTTCGTTTTTGCCTTGGTTTCCTGAATCTTCCTCCCTGTTTCAAGGTTCATTTGAAGTGTAAGGTTTTGAAATCGCTGTCTTCAAGAGTTTTGTGTCATTCCTTAGGTTGTTAGTATTATCGATTTTCTTTCAAAATCTCTCTTTTAGTTCACGGTCCTTGTTTTTGCCTATGGTTTTTCTTTTGCTCCCTAATCTCGGTTGGTTTTTCACTTGTCAACGTTCATGTCTTCGTCTTCCATTCCATTCTAGCCACTTTTTCTTGTTTTTCCAGAACACCGTGGCTTTGTACATTGTCTTTCTACATCTCATTTTAGTCTGCTGCCACTCTTTTGTTTCGTTTGTCCCTTCACTTCCTTCATCCTCCTCCCTACTGAGATCTTCTTGAAGGCTAAGTTTTGGAAATCATTGCCTATATGTGTAGGTATTGCTAGTTTTGCTATAGATCTCCAGCTTTTTGCATTGTCTTTCTATGTCTGTTTTAGTGTGCTGCCCTCAGTTTTTCGTTTTTGCCTTGGTTTCCTGAATCTTCCTCCCTGTTTCAAGGTTCATTTGAAGTGTAAGGTTTTGAAATCGCTGTCTTCAAAGGTTTGTGTCATTCTTTAGGTTGTTAGTATTATCGATTTTCTTTCAAAATCTCTCTTTTAGTTCACGGTCCTTGTTTTTGCCTATGGTTTTTCTTTTGTTCCCTAATCTCGGTTGGTTTTTCACTTGTCAACGTTCATGTCTTCGTCTTCCATTCCATTCTAGCCACTTTTTGTTGTTTTTCCAGAACACCGTGGCTTTGTACATTGTCTTTCTACATCTCATTTTAGTTTGCTGCCACTCTTTTCTTTCGTTTGTCCCTTCACTTGCTTCATCCTCCTCCCTACTGAGATCTTCTTGAAGGCTAAGTTTTGGAAATCATTGCCTATATGTGTAGGTATTGATAGTTTTGCTATAGATCTCCAGCTTTTTGCACAGCCTTGCTATGTCTGTTTTAGTGTGCTGCCCTCAGTTTTTCGTTTTTGCCTTGGTTTCCTGAATCTTCCTCCCTGTTTCAAGGTTCATTTGAAGTGTAAGGTTTTGAAATCGCTGTCTTCAAGAGTTTTGTGTCATTCCTTAGGTTGTTAGTATTATCGATTTTCTTTCAAAATCTCTCTTTTAGTTCACGGTCCTTGTTTTTGCCTATGGTTTTTCTTTTGCTCCCTAATCTCGGTTGGTTTTTCACTTGTCAACGTTCATGTCTTCGTCTTCCATTCCATTCTAGCCACTTTTTGTTGTTTTTCCAGAACACCGTGGCTTTGTACATTGTCTTTCTACATCTCATTTTAGTCTGCTGCCACTCTTTGGTTTAGTATTTCCCTTGACTTCCTTCATCCTCCTTTCTGTTGAGATCTTATTGAAGGCTAAGGTTTTTAAATCATTTCCTGTATTTGTAGGTATTACTAGATTTGCTATAGATCTCCAGCTTTTTGCACAGCCTTGCTATGTCTGTTTTAGTGTGCTGCCCTCAGTTTTTCGTTTTTGCCTTGGTTTCCTGAATCTTCCTCCCTGTTTCAAGGTTCATTTGAAGTGTAAGGTTTTGAAATCGCTGTCTTCAAGAGTTTTGTGTCATTCCTTAGGTTGTTAGTATTATCGATTTTCTTTCAAAATCTCTCTTTTAGTTCACGGTCCTGTTTTTTGCCTATGGTTTTTCTTTTGTTCCCTAATCTCGGTTGGTTTTTCACTTGTCAACGTTCATGTCTTCGTCTTCCATTCCATTCTAGCCACTTTTTCCACGTTGTTTTTCCAGAACACCATGGCTTTGTACATTGTCTTTCTACATCTCATTTTAGTTTGCTGCCACTCTTTTGTTTCGTTTGTCCCTTCACTTCCTTCATCCTCCTCCCTACTGAGATCTTCTTGAAGGCTAAGTTTTGGAAATCATTGCCTATATGTGTAGGTATTGCTAGTTTTGCTATAGATCTCCAGCTTTTTGCATTGTCTTTCTATGTCTGTTTTAGTGTGCTGCCCTCAGATTTTGAGTTTTTGCCTTGACTTCCTTAATCTTCCTCCCTAGTTAAGTTTTCTTTCTAAGTGGAAGCGTTTCCAGACTGGCCTTACTTTCCACATTGTCTTTCCACAGCTTTTCAGTCTGCTGCCACTCTTTGGTTTAGTATTTCCCTTGACTTCCTTCATCCTCCTTTCTATTGAGATCTTATTGAAGGCTAAGGTTTTTAAATCATTTCCTGTATTTGTAGGTATTGCTAGATTTGCTCTTGATCTCCAGCTTTTTGCACAGCCTTGCTATGTCTGTTTTAGTGTGCTGCCCTCAGTTTTTCGTTTTTGCCTTGGTTTCCTGAATCTTCCTCCCTGTTTCAAGGTTCATTTGAAGTGTAAGGTTTTGAAATCGCTGTCTTCAAGAGTTTTGTGTCATTCCTTAGGTTGTTAGTATTATCGATTTTCTTTCAAAATCTCTCTTTTAGTTCACGGTCCTTGTTTTTGCCTATGGTTTTTCTTTTGTTCCCTAATCTCGGTTGGTTTTTCACTTGTCAACGTTCATGTCTTCGTCTTCCATTCCATTCTAGCCACTTTTTGTTGTTTTTCCAGAACACCGTGGCTTTGTACATTGTCTTTCTACATCTCATTTTAGTTTGCTGCCACTCTTTTCTTTCGTTTGTCCCTTCACTTGCTTCATCCTCCTCCCTACTGAGATCTTCTTGAAGGCTAAGTTTTGGAAATCATTGCCTATATGTGTAGGTATTGATAGTTTTGCTATAGATCTCCAGCTTTTTGCACAGCCTTGCTATGTCTGTTTTAGTGTGCTGCCCTCAGTTTTTCGTTTTTGCCTTGGTTTCCTGAATCTTCCTCCCTGTTTCAAGGTTCATTTGAAGTGTAAGGTTTTGAAATCGCTGTCTTCAAGAGTTTTGTGTCATTCCTTAGGTTGTTAGTATTATCGATTTTCTTTCAAAATCTCTCTTTTAGTTCACGGTCCTTGTTTTTGCCTATGGTTTTTCTTTTGCTCCCTAATCTCGGTTGGTTTTTCACTTGTCAACGTTCATGTCTTCGTCTTCCATTCCATTCTAGCCACTTTTTGTTGTTTTTCCAGAACACCGTGGCTTTGTACATTGTCTTTCTACATCTCATTTTAGTCTGCTGCCACTCTTTGGTTTAGTATTTCCCTTGACTTCCTTCATCCTCCTTTCTGTTGAGATCTTATTGAAGGCTAAGGTTTTTAAATCATTTCCTGTATTTGTAGGTATTGCTAGATTTGCTATAGATCTCCAGCTTTTTGCACAGCCTTGCTATGTCTGTTTTAGTGTGCTGCCCTCAGTTTTTCGTTTTTGCCTTGGTTTCCTGAATCTTCCTCCCTGTTTCAAGGTTCATTTGAAGTGTAAGGTTTTGAAATCGCTGTCTTCAAGAGTTTTGTGTCATTCCTTAGGTTGTTAGTATTATCGATTTTCTTTCAAAATCTCTCTTTTAGTTCACGGTCCTGTTTTTTGCCTATGGTTTTTCTTTTGTTCCCTAATCTCGGTTGGTTTTTCACTTGTCAACGTTCATGTCTTCGTCTTCCATTCCATTCTAGCCACTTTTTCCACGTTGTTTTTCCAGAACACCGTGGCTTTGTACATTGTCTTTCTACATCTCATTTTAGTTTGCTGCCACTCTTTTGTTTCGTTTGTCCCTTCACTTCCTTCATCCTCCTCCCTACTGAGATCTTCTTGAAGGCTAAGTTTTGGAAATCATTGCCTATATGTGTAGGTATTGCTAGTTTTGCTATAGATCTCCAGCTTTTTGCATTGTCTTTCTATGTCTGTTTTAGTGTGCTGCCCTCAGATTTTGAGTTTTTGCCTTGACTTCCTTAATCTTCCGCCCTAGTTAAGTTTTCTTTCTAAGTGGAAGCGTTTCCAGACTGGCCTTACTTTCCACATTGTCTTTCCACAGCTTTTCAGTCTGCTGCCACTCTTTGGTTTAGTATTTCCCTTGACTTCCTTCATCCTCCTTTCTATTGAGATCTTATTGAAGGCTAAGGTTTTTAAATCATTTCCTGTATTTGTAGGTATTGCTAGATTTGCTCTTGATCTCCAGCTTTTTGCACAGCCTTGCTATGTCTGTTTTAGTGTGCTGCCCTCAGTTTTTCGTTTTTGCCTTGGTTTCCTGAATCTTCCTCCCTGTTTCAAGGTTCATTTGAAGTGTAAGGTTTTGAAATCGCTGTCTTCAAGAGTTTTGTGTCATTCCTTAGGTTGTTAGTATTATCGATTTTCTTTCAAAATCTCTCTTTTAGTTCACGGTCCTGTTTTTTGCCTATGGTTTTTCTTTTGTTCCCTAATCTCGGTTGGTTTTTCACTTGTCAACGTTCATGTCTTCGTCTTCCATTCCATTCTAGCCACTTTTTCCACGTTGTTTTTCCAGAACACCGTGGCTTTGTACATTGTCTTTCTACATCTCATTTTAGTTTGCTGCCACTCTTTTGTTTCGTTTGTCCCTTCACTTCCTTCATCCTCCTCCCTACTGAGATCTTCTTGAAGGCTAAGTTTTGGAAATCATTGCCTATATGTGTAGGTATTGCTAGTTTTGCTATAGATCTCCAGCTTTTTGCATTGTCTTTCTATGTCTGTTTTAGTGTGCTGCCCTCAGATTTTGAGTTTTTGCCTTGACTTCCTTAATCTTCCTCCCTAGTTAAGTTTTCTTTCTAAGTGGAAGCGTTTCCAGACTGGCCTTACTTTCCACATTGTCTTTCCACAGCTTTTCAGTCTGCTGCCACTCTTTGGTTTAGTATTTCCCTTGACTTCCTTCATCCTCCTTTCTATTGAGATCTTATTGAAGGCTAAGGTTTTTAAATCATTTCCTGTATTTGTAGGTATTGCTAGATTTGCTCTTGATCTCCAGCTTTTTGCACAGCCTTGCAATGTCTGTTTTAGTGTGCTGCCCTCAGTTTTTCGTTTTTGCCTTGGTTTCCTGAATCTTCCTCCCTGTTTCAAGGTTCATTTGAAGTGTAAGGTTTTGAAATCGCTGTCTTCAAGAGTTTTGTGTCATTCCTTAGGTTGTTAGTATTATCGATTTTCTTTCAAAATCTCTCTTTTAGTTCACGGTCCTTGTTTTTGCCTATGGTTTTTCTTTTGTTCCCTAATCTCGGTTGGTTTTTCACTTGTCAACGTTCATGTCTTCGTCTTCCATTCCATTCTAGCCACTTTTTGTTGTTTTTCCAGAACACCGTGGCTTTGTACATTGTCTTTCTACATCTCATTTTAGTTTGCTGCCACTCTTTTGTTTCGTTTGTCCCTTCACTTCCTTCATCCTCCTCCCTACTGAGATCTTCTTGAAGGCTAAGTTTTGGAAATCATTGCCTATATGTGTAGGTATTGCTAGTTTTGCTATAGATCTCCAGCTTTTTGCATTGTCTTTCTATGTCTGTTTTAGTGTGCTGCCCTCAGATTTTGAGTTTTTGCCTTGACTTCCTTAATCTTCCTCCCTAGTTAAGTTTTCTTTCTAAGTGGAAGCGTTTCCAGACTGGCCTTACTTTCCACATTGTCTTTCCACAGCTTTTCAGTCTGCTGCCACTCTTTGGTTTAGTATTTCCCTTGACTTCCTTCATCCTCCTTTCTATTGAGATCTTATTGAAGGCTAAGGTTTTTAAATCATTTCCTGTATTTGTAGGTATTGCTAGATTTGCTCTTGATCTCCAGCTTTTTGCACAGCCTTGCTATGTCTGTTTTAGTATGCTGCCCTCAGTTTTTCGTTTTTGCCTTGGTTTCCTGAATCTTCCTCCCTGTTTCAAGGTTCATTTGAAGTGTAAGGTTTTGAAATCGCTGTCTTCAAGAGTTTTGTGTCATTCCTTAGGTTGTTAGTATTATCGATTTTCTTTCAAAATCTCTCTTTTAGTTCACGGTCCTTGTTTTTGCCTATGGTTTTTCTTTTGCTCCCTAATCTCGGTTGGTTTTTCACTTGTCAACGTTCATGTCTTCGTCTTCCATTCCATTCTAGCCACTTTTTGTTGTTTTTCCAGAACACCGTGGCTTTGTACATTGTCTTTCTACATCTCATTTTAGTTTGCTGCCACTCTTTTGTTTCGTTTCTCCCTTCACTTCCTTCATCCTCCTCCCTACTGAGATCTTCTTGAAGGCTAAGTTTTGGAAATCATTGCCTATATGTGTAGGTATTGCTAGTTTTGCTATAGATCTCCAGCTTTTTGCATTGTCTTTCTATGTCTGTTTTAGTGTGCTGCCCTCAGTTTTTCGTTTTTGCCTTGGTTTCCTGAATCTTCCTCCCTGTTTCAAGGATCATTTGAAGTGTAAGGTTTTGAAATCGCTGTCTTCAAGAGTTTTGTGTCATTCCTTAGGTTGTTAGTATTATCGATTTTCTTTCAAAATCTCTCTTTTAGTTCACGGTCCTTGTTTTTGCCTATGGTTTTTCTTTTGTTCCCTAATCTCGGTTGGTTTTTCACTTGTCAACGTTCATGTCTTCGTCTTCCATTCCATTCTAGCCGCTTTTTCTTGTTTTTCCAGAACACCGTGGCTTTGTACATTGTCTTTCTACATCTCATTTTAGTTTGCTGCCACTCTTTTGTTTCGTTTGTCCCTTCACTTCCTTCATCCTCCTCCCTACTGAGATCTTCTTGAAGGCTAAGTTTTGGAAATCATTGCCTATATGTGTAGGTATTGCTAGTTTTGCTATAGATCTCCAGCTTTTTGCATTGTCTTTCTATGTCTGTTTTAGTGTGCTGCCCTCAGTTTTTCATTTTTGCCTTGGTTTCCTGAATCTTCCTCCCTGTTTCAAGGTTCATTTGAAGGGTAAGGTTTTGAAATCGCTGTCTTCAAGAGTTTTGTGTCATTCCTTAGGTTGTTAGTATTATCGATTTTCTTTCAAAATCTCTCTTTTAGTTCACGGTCCTTGTTTTTGCCTATGGTTTTTCTTTTGTTCCCTAATCTCGGTTGGTTTTTCACTTGTCAACGTTCATGTCTTCGTCTTCCATTCCAGTCTAGCCACTTTTTGTTGTTTTTCCAGAACACCGTGGCTTTGTACATTGTCTTTCTACATCTCATTTTAGTTTGCTGCCACTCTTTTGTTTCGTTTGTCCCTTCACTTCCTTCATCCTCCTCCCTACTGAGATCTTCTTGAAGGCTAAGTTTTGGAAATCATTGCCTATATGTGTAGGTATTGCTAGTTTTGCTATAGATCTCCAGCTTTTTGCATTGTCTTGCTATGTCTGTTTTAGTGTGCTGCCCTCAGATTTTGAGGTTTTGTCTTGACTTCCTTAATCTTCCGCCCTAGTTAAGTTTTCTTTCTAAGTGGAAGCGTTTCCAGACTGGCCTTACTTTCTACATTGTCTTTCCACAGCTTTTCAGTCTGCTGCCACTCTTTGGTTTAGTATTTCCCTTCACTTCCTTCATCCTCCTTTCTATTGAGATCTTCTTGAAGGCTAAGTTTTGGAAATCATTGCCTATATGTGTAGTTATTGCTAGTTTTGCTATAGATCTCCAGCTTTTTGCATTGTCTTTCTATGTCTGTTTTAGTGTGCTACCCTCAGTTTTTCGTTTTTGCCTTGGTTTCCTGAATCTTCCTCCCTGTTTCAAGGTTCATTTGAAGTGTAAGGTTTTGAAATCGCTGTCTTCAAGAGTTTTGTGTCATTCCTTAGGTTGTTAGTATTATCGATTTTCTTTCAAAATCTCTCTTTTAGTTCACGGTCCTTGTTTTTGCCTATGGTTTTTCTTTTGTTCCCTAATCTCGGTTGGTTTTTCACTTGTCAACGTTCATGTCTTCGTCTTCCATTCCATTCTAGCCACTTTTTGTTGTTTTTCCAGAACACCGTGGCTTTGTACATTGTCTTTCTACATCTCATTTTAGTTTGCTGCCACTCTTTTGTTTCGTTTGTCCCTTCACTTCCTTCATCCTCCTCCCTACTGAGATCTTCTTGAAGGCTAAGTTTTGGAAATCATTGCCTATATGTGTAGGTATTGCTAGTTTTGCTATAGATCTCCAGCTTTTTGCATTGTCTTTCTATGTCTGTTTTAGTGTGCTGCCCTCAGATTTTGAGTTTTTGCCTTGACTTCCTTAATCTTCCGCCCTAGTTAAGTTTTCTTTCTAAGTGGAAGCGTTTCCAGACTGGCCTTACTTTCTACATTGTCTTTCCACAGCTTTTCAGTCTGCTGCCACTCTTTGGTTTAGTATTTCCCTTCACTTCCTTCATCCTCCTTTCTACTGAGATCTTATTGAAGGCTAAGTTTTGGAAATCATTGCCTATATGTGTAGTTATTGCTAGTTTTACTATAGATCTCCAGCTTTTTGCATTGTCTTTCTATGTCTGTTTTAGTGTGCTGCCCTCAGTTTTTCGTTTTTGCCTTGGTTTCCTGAATCTTCCTCCCTGTTTCAAGGATCATTTGAAGTGTAAGGTTTTGAAATCGCTGTCTTCAAGAGTTTTGTGTCATTCCTTAGGTTGTTAGTATTATCGATTTTCTTTCAAAATCTCTCTTTTAGTTCACGGTCCTTGTTTTTGCCTATGGTTTTTCTTTTGTTCCCTAATCTCGGTTGGTTTTTCACTTGTCAACGTTCATGTCTTCGTCTTCCATTCCATTCTAGCCGCTTTTTCTTGTTTTTCCAGAACACCGTGGCTTTGTACATTGTCTTTCTACATCTCATTTTAGTTTGCTGCCACTCTTTTGTTTCGTTTGTCCCTTCACTTCCTTCATCCTCCTCCCTACTGAGATCTTCTTGAAGGCTAAGTTTTGGAAATCATTGCCTATATGTGTAGGTATTGCTAGTTTTGCTATAGATCTCCAGCTTTTTGCATTGTCTTTCTATGTCTGTTTTAGTGTGCTGCCCTCAGTTTTTCATTTTTGCCTTGGTTTCCTGAATCTTCCTCCCTGTTTCAAGGTTCATTTGAAGGGTAAGGTTTTGAAATCGCTGTCTTCAAGAGTTTTGTGTCATTCCTTAGGTTGTTAGTATTATCGATTTTCTTTCAAAATCTCTCTTTTAGTTCACGGTCCTTGTTTTTGCCTATGGTTTTTCTTTTGTTCCCTAATCTCGGTTGGTTTTTCACTTGTCAACGTTCATGTCTTCGTCTTCCATTCCAGTCTAGCCACTTTTTGTTGTTTTTCCAGAACACCGTGGCTTTGTACATTGTCTTTCTACATCTCATTTTAGTTTGCTGCCACTCTTTTGTTTCGTTTGTCCCTTCACTTCCTTCATCCTCCTCCCTACTGAGATCTTCTTGAAGGCTAAGTTTTGGAAATCATTGCCTATATGTGTAGGTATTGCTAGTTTTGCTATAGATCTCCAGCTTTTTGCATTGTCTTGCTATGTCTGTTTTAGTGTGCTGCCCTCAGATTTTGAGGTTTTGTCTTGACTTCCTTAATCTTCCGCCCTAGTTAAGTTTTCTTTCTAAGTGGAAGCGTTTCCAGACTGGCCTTACTTTCTACATTGTCTTTCCACAGCTTTTCAGTCTGCTGCCACTCTTTGGTTTAGTATTTCCCTTCACTTCCTTCATCCTCCTTTCTATTGAGATCTTCTTGAAGGCTAAGTTTTGGAAATCATTGCCTATATGTGTAGTTATTGCTAGTTTTGCTATAGATCTCCAGCTTTTTGCATTGTCTTTCTATGTCTGTTTTAGTGTGCTACCCTCAGTTTTTCGTTTTTGCCTTGGTTTCCTGAATCTTCCTCCCTGTTTCAAGGTTCATTTGAAGTGTAAGGTTTTGAAATCGCTGTCTTCAAGAGTTTTGTGTCATTCCTTAGGTTGTTAGTATTATCGATTTTCTTTCAAAATCTCTCTTTTAGTTCACGGTCCTTGTTTTTGCCTATGGTTTTTCTTTTGTTCCCTAATCTCGGTTGGTTTTTCACTTGTCAACGTTCATGTCTTCGTCTTCCATTCCATTCTAGCCACTTTTTGTTGTTTTTCCAGAACACCGTGGCTTTGTACATTGTCTTTCTACATCTCATTTTAGTTTGCTGCCACTCTTTTGTTTCGTTTGTCCCTTCACTTCCTTCATCCTCCTCCCTACTGAGATCTTCTTGAAGGCTAAGTTTTGGAAATCATTGCCTATATGTGTAGGTATTGCTAGTTTTGCTATAGATCTCCAGCTTTTTGCATTGTCTTTCTATGTCTGTTTTAGTGTGCTGCCCTCAGATTTTGAGTTTTTGCCTTGACTTCCTTAATCTTCCGCCCTAGTTAAGTTTTCTTTCTAAGTGGAAGCGTTTCCAGACTGGCCTTACTTTCTACATTGTCTTTCCACAGCTTTTCAGTCTGCTGCCACTCTTTGGTTTAGTATTTCCCTTCACTTCCTTCATCCTCCTTTCTACTGAGATCTTATTGAAGGCTAAGTTTTGGAAATCATTGCCTATATGTGTAGTTATTGCTAGTTTTACTATAGATCTCCAGCTTTTTGCATTGTCTTTCTATGTCTGTTTTAGTGTGCTGCCCTCAGTTTTTCGTTTTTGCCTTGGTTTCCTGAATCTTCCTCCCTGTTTCAAGGTTCATTTGAAGTGTAAGGTTTTGAAATCGCTGTCTTCAAGAGTTTTGTGTCATTCTTTAGGTTGTTAGTATTATCGATTTTCTTTCAAAATCTCTCTTTTAGTTCACGGTCCTTGTTTTTGCCTATGGTTTTTCTTTTGTTCCCTAATCTCGGTTGGTTTTTCACTTGTCAACGTTCATGTCTTCGTCTTCCATTCCATTCTAGCCACTTTTTGTTGTTTTTCCAGAACACCGTGGCTTTGTACATTGTCTTTCTACATCTCATTTTAGTTTGCTGCCACTCTTTTGTTTCGTTTGTCCCTTCACTTCCTTCATCCTCCTCCCTACTGAGATCTTCTTGAAGGCTAAGTTTTGGAAATCATTGCCTATATGTGTAGGTATTGCTAGTTTTGCTATAGATCTCCAGCTTTTTGCATTGTCTTTCTATGTCTGTTTTAGTGTGCTGCCCTCAGATTTTGAGTTTTTGCCTTGACTTCCTTAATCTTCCTCCCTAGTTAAGTTTTCTTTCTAAGTGGAAGCGTTTCCAGACTGGCCTTACTTTCTACATTGTCTTTCCACAGCTTTTCAGTCTTCTGCCACTCTTTGGTTTAGTATTTCCCTTGACTTCCTTCATCCTCCTTTCTATTGAGATCTTATTGAAGGCTAAGGTTTTTAAATCATTTCCTGTATTTGTAGGTATTGCTAGATTTGCTCTTGATCTCCAGCTTTTTGCACAGCCTTGCTATGTCTGTTTTAGTATGCTGCCCTCAGTTTTTCGTTTTTGCCTTGGTTTCCTGAATCTTCCTCCCTGTTTCAAGGTTCATTTGAAGTGTAAGGTTTTGAAATCGCTGTCTTCAAGAGTTTTGTGTCATTCCTTAGGTTGTTAGTATTATCGATTTTCTTTCAAAATCTCTCTTTTAGTTCACGGTCCTTGTTTTTGCCTATGGTTTTTCTTTTGTTCCCTAATCTCGGTTGGTTTTTCACTTGTCAACGTTCATGTCTTCGTCTTCCATTCCATTCTAGCCACTTTTTGTTGTTTTTCCAGAACACCGTGGCTTTGTACATTGTCTTTCTACATCTCATTTTAGTTTGCTGCCACTCTTTTGTTTCGTTTCTCCCTTCACTTCCTTCATCCTCCTCCCTACTGAGATCTTCTTGAAGGCTAAGTTTTGGAAATCATTGCCTATATGTGTAGGTATTGCTAGTTTTGCTATAGATCTCCAGCTTTTTGCATTGTCTTTCTATGTCTGTTTTAGTGTGCTGCCCTCAGATTTTGAGTTTTTGCCTTGACTTCCTTAATCTTCCTCCCTAGTTAAGTTTTCTTTCTAAGTGGAAGCGTTTCCAGACTGGCCTTACTTTCTACATTGTCTTTCCACAGCTTTTCAGTCTTCTGCCACTCTTTGGTTTAGTATTTCCCTTGACTTCCTTCATCCTCCTTTCTATTGAGATCTTATTGAAGGCTAAGGTTTTTAAATCATTTCCTGTATTTGTAGGTATTGCTAGATTTGCTCTTGATCTCCAGCTTTTTGCACAGCCTTGCTATGTCTGTTTTAGTATGCTGCCCTCAGTTTTTCGTTTTTGCCTTGGTTTCCTGAATCTTCCTCCCTGTTTCAAGGTTCATTTGAAGTGTAAGGTTTTGAAATCGCTGTCTTCAAGAGTTTTGTGTCATTCCTTAGGTTGTTAGTATTATCGATTTTCTTTCAAAATCTCTCTTTTAGTTCACGGTCCTTGTTTTTGCCTATGGTTTTTCTTTTGCTCCCTAATCTCGGTTGGTTTTTCACTTGTCAACGTTCATGTCTTCGTCTTCCATTCCATTCTAGCCACTTTTTGTTGTTTTTCCAGAACACCGTGGCTTTGTACATTGTCTTTCTACATCTCATTTTAGTTTGCTGCCACTCTTTTGTTTCGTTTGTCCCTTCACTTCCTTCATCCTCCTCCCTACTGAGATCTTCTTGAAGGCTAAGTTTTGGAAATCATTGCCTATATGTGTAGGTATTGCTAGTTTTGCTATAGATCTCCAGCTTTTTGCATTGTCTTTCTATGTCTGTTTTAGTGTGCTGCCCTCAGTTTTTCGTTTTTGCCTTGGTTTCCTGAATCTTCCTCCCTGTTTCAAGGATCATTTGAAGTGTAAGGTTTTGAAATCGCTGTCTTCAAGAGTTTTGTGTCATTCCTTAGGTTGTTAGTATTATCGATTTTCTTTCAAAATCTCTCTTTTAGTTCACGGTCCTTGTTTTTGCCTATGGTTTTTCTTTTGTTCCCTAATCTCGGTTGGTTTTTCACTTGTCAACGTTCATGTCTTCGTCTTCCATTCCATTCTAGCCGCTTTTTCTTGTTTTTCCAGAACACCGTGGCTTTGTACATTGTCTTTCTACATCTCATTTTAGTTTGCTGCCACTCTTTTGTTTCGTTTGTCCCTTCACTTCCTTCATCCTCCTCCCTACTGAGATCTTCTTGAAGGCTAAGTTTTGGAAATCATTGCCTATATGTGTAGGTATTGCTAGTTTTGCTATAGATCTCCAGCTTTTTGCATTGTCTTTCTATGTCTGTTTTAGTGTGCTGCCCTCAGTTTTTCATTTTTGCCTTGGTTTCCTGAATCTTCCTCCCTGTTTCAAGGTTCATTTGAAGGGTAAGGTTTTGAAATCGCTGTCTTCAAGAGTTTTGTGTCATTCCTTAGGTTGTTAGTATTATCGATTTTCTTTCAAAATCTCTCTTTTAGTTCACGGTCCTTGTTTTTGCCTATGGTTTTTCTTTTGTTCCCTAATCTCGGTTGGTTTTTCACTTGTCAACGTTCATGTCTTCGTCTTCCATTCCAGTCTAGCCACTTTTTGTTGTTTTTCCAGAACACCGTGGCTTTGTACATTGTCTTTCTACATCTCATTTTAGTTTGCTGCCACTCTTTTGTTTCGTTTGTCCCTTCACTTCCTTCATCCTCCTCCCTACTGAGATCTTCTTGAAGGCTAAGTTTTGGAAATCATTGCCTATATGTGTAGGTATTGCTAGTTTTGCTATAGATCTCCAGCTTTTTGCATTGTCTTGCTATGTCTGTTTTAGTGTGCTGCCCTCAGATTTTGAGGTTTTGTCTTGACTTCCTTAATCTTCCGCCCTAGTTAAGTTTTCTTTCTAAGTGGAAGCGTTTCCAGACTGGCCTTACTTTCTACATTGTCTTTCCACAGCTTTTCAGTCTGCTGCCACTCTTTGGTTTAGTATTTCCCTTCACTTCCTTCATCCTCCTTTCTATTGAGATCTTCTTGAAGGCTAAGTTTTGGAAATCATTGCCTATATGTGTAGTTATTGCTAGTTTTGCTATAGATCTCCAGCTTTTTGCATTGTCTTTCTATGTCTGTTTTAGTGTGCTACCCTCAGTTTTTCGTTTTTGCCTTGGTTTCCTGAATCTTCCTCCCTGTTTCAAGGTTCATTTGAAGTGTAAGGTTTTGAAATCGCTGTCTTCAAGAGTTTTGTGTCATTCCTTAGGTTGTTAGTATTATCGATTTTCTTTCAAAATCTCTCTTTTAGTTCACGGTCCTTGTTTTTGCCTATGGTTTTTCTTTTGTTCCCTAATCTCGGTTGGTTTTTCACTTGTCAACGTTCATGTCTTCGTCTTCCATTCCATTCTAGCCACTTTTTGTTGTTTTTCCAGAACACCGTGGCTTTGTACATTGTCTTTCTACATCTCATTTTAGTTTGCTGCCACTCTTTTGTTTCGTTTGTCCCTTCACTTCCTTCATCCTCCTCCCTACTGAGATCTTCTTGAAGGCTAAGTTTTGGAAATCATTGCCTATATGTGTAGGTATTGCTAGTTTTGCTATAGATCTCCAGCTTTTTGCATTGTCTTTCTATGTCTGTTTTAGTGTGCTGCCCTCAGATTTTGAGTTTTTGCCTTGACTTCCTTAATCTTCCGCCCTAGTTAAGTTTTCTTTCTAAGTGGAAGCGTTTCCAGACTGGCCTTACTTTCTACATTGTCTTTCCACAGCTTTTCAGTCTGCTGCCACTCTTTGGTTTAGTATTTCCCTTCACTTCCTTCATCCTCCTTTCTACTGAGATCTTATTGAAGGCTAAGTTTTGGAAATCATTGCCTATATGTGTAGGTATTGCTAGTTTTACTATAGATCTCCAGCTTTTTGCATTGTCTTTCTATGTCTGTTTTAGTGTGCTGCCCTCAGTTTTTCGTTTTTGCCTTGGTTTCCTGAATCTTCCTCCCTGTTTCAAGGTTCATTTGAAGTGTAAGGTTTTGAAATCGCTGTCTTCAAGAGTTTTGTGTCATTCTTTAGGTTGTTAGTATTATCGATTTTCTTTCAAAATCTCTCTTTTAGTTCACGGTCCTTGTTTTTGCCTATGGTTTTTCTTTTGTTCCCTAATCTCGGTTGGTTTTTCACTTGTCAACGTTCATGTCTTCGTCTTCCATTCCATTCTAGCCACTTTTTGTTGTTTTTCCAGAACACCGTGGCTTTGTACATTGTCTTTCTACATCTCATTTTAGTTTGCTGCCACTCTTTTGTTTCGTTTGTCCCTTCACTTCCTTCATCCTCCTCCCTACTGAGATCTTCTTGAAGGCTAAGTTTTGGAAATCATTGCCTATATGTGTAGGTATTGCTAGTTTTGCTATAGATCTCCAGCTTTTTGCATTGTCTTTCTATGTCTGTTTTAGTGTGCTGCCCTCAGATTTTGAGTTTTTGCCTTGACTTCCTTAATCTTCCGCCCTAGTTAAGTTTTCTTTCTAAGTGGAAGCGTTTCCAGACTGGCCTTACTTTCTACATTGTCTTTCCACAGCTTTTCAGTCTGCTGCCACTCTTTGGTTTAGTATTTCCCTTCACTTCCTTCATCCTCCTTTCTATTGAGATCTTATTGAAGGCTAAGTTTTGGAAATCATTGCCTATATGTGTAGTTATTGCTAGTTTTGCTCTTGATCTCCAGCTTTTTGCATTGTCTTTCTATGTCTGTTTTAGTGTGCTGCCCTCAGTTTTTCGTTTTTGCCTTGGTTTCCTGAATCTTCCTCCCTGTTTCAAGGTTCATTTGAAGTGTAAGGTTTTGAAATCGCTGTCTTCAAGAGTTTTGTGTCATTCCTTAGGTTGTTAGTATTATCGATTTTCTTTCAAAATCTCTCTTTTAGTTCACGGTCCTTGTTTTTGCCTATGGTTTTTCTTTTGTTCCCTAATCTCGGTTGGTTTTTCACTTGTCAACGTTCATGTCTTCGTCTTCCATTCCATTCTAGCCACTTTTTGTTGTTTTTCCAGAACACCGTGGCTTTGTACATTGTCTTTCTACATCTCATTTTAGTTTGCTGCCACTCTTTTGTTTCGTTTGTCCCTTCACTTCCTTCATCCTCCTCCCTACTGAGATCTTCTTGAAGGCTAAGTTTTGGAAATCATTGCCTATATGTGTAGGTATTGCTAGTTTTGCTATAGATCTCCAGCTTTTTGCATTGTCTTTCTATGTCTGTTTTAGTGTGCTGCCATCAGATTTTGAGTTTTTGCCTTGACTTCCTTAATCTTCCTCCCTAGTTAAGTTTTCTTTCTAAGTGGAAGCGTTTCCAGACTGGCCTTACTTTCTACATTGTCTTTCCACAGCTTTTCAGTCTGCTGCCACTCTTTGGTTTAGTATTTCCCTTCACTTCCTTCATCCTCCTTTCTATTGAGATCTTATTGAAGGCTAAGGTTTTTAAATCATTTCCTGTATTTGTAGTTATTGCTAGATTTGCTCTTGATCTCCAGCTTTTTGCACAGCCTTGCTATGTCTGTTTTAGTGTGCTGCCCTCAGTTTTTCGTTTTTGCCTTGGTTTCCTGAATCTTCCTCCCTGTTTCAAGGTTCATTTGAAGTGTAAGGTTTTGAAATCGCTGTCTTCAAGAGTTTTGTGTCATTCCTTAGGTTGTTAGTATTATCGATTTTCTTTCAAAATCTCTCTTTTAGTTCACGGTCCTTGTTTTTGCCTATGGTTTTTCTTTTGTTCCCTAATCTCGGTTGGTTTTTCACTTGTCAACGTTCATGTCTTCGTCTTCCATTCCATTCTAGCCACTTTTTGTTGTTTTTCCAGAACACCGTGGCTTTGTACATTGTCTTTCTACATCTCATTTTAGTTTGCTGCCACTCTTTTGTTTCGTTTGTCCCTTCACTTCCTTCATCCTCCTCCCTACTGAGATCTTCTTGAAGGCTAAGTTTTGGAAATCATTGCCTATATGTGTAGGTATTGCTAGTTTTGCTATAGATCTCCAGCTTTTTTTGCATTGTCTTTCTATGTCTGTTTTAGTGTGCTGCCATCAGATTTTGAGTTTTTGCCTTGACTTCCTTAATCTTCCGCCCTAGTTAAGTTTTCTTTCTCAGTGGAAGCGTTTCCAGACTGGCCTTACTTTCTACATTGTCTTTCCACAGTTTTCAGTCTGCTGCCACTCTTTGGTTTAGTATTTCCCTTCACTTCCTTCATCCTCCTTTCTATTGAGATCTTCTTGAAGGCTAAGTTTTGGAAATCATTGCCTATATGTGTAGTTATTGCTAGTTTTGCTCTTGATCTGCAGCTTTTTGCACAGCCTTGCTATGTCTGTTTTAGTGTGCTGCCCTCAGTTTTTCGTTTTTGCCTTGGTTTCCTGAATCTTCCTCCCTGTTTCAAGGTTCATTTGAAGTGTAAGGTTTTGAAATCGCTGTCTTCAAGAGTTTTGTGTCATTCCTTAGGTTGTTAGTATTATCGATTTTCTTTCAAAATCTCTCTTTTAGTTCACGGTCCTTGTTTTTGCCTATGGTTTTTCTTTTGTTCCCTAATCTCGGTTGGTTTTTCACTTGTCAACGTTCATGTCTTCGTCTTCCATTCCATTCTAGCCACTTTTTGTTGTTTTTCCAGAACACCGTGGATTTGTACATTGTCTTTCTACATCTCATTTTAGTTTGCTGCCACTCTTTTGTTTCGTTTGTCCCTTCACTTCCTTCATCCTCCTCCCTACTGAGATCTTCTTGAAGGCTAAGTTTTGGAAATCATTGCCTATATGTGTAGGTATTGCTAGTTTTGCTATAGATCTCCAGCTTTTTGCATTGTCTTGCTATGTCTGTTTTAGTGTGCTGCCCTCAGATTTTGAGTTTTTGCCTTGGTTTCCTGTATCTTCCTCCCTGTTTCAAGGTTCATTTGAAGTGTAAGGTTTTGAAATCGCTGTCTTCAAGAGTTTCGTGTCATTCCTTAGGTTGTTAGTATTATCGATTTTCTTTCAAAATCTCTCTTTTAGTTCACGGTCCTTGTTTTTGCCTATGGTTTTTCTTTTGTTCCCTAATCTCGGTTGGTTTTTCACTTGTCAACGTTCATGTCTTCGTCTTCCATTCCATTCTAGCCACTTTTTGTTGTTTTTCCAGAACACCGTGGCTTTGTACATTGTCTTTCTACATCTCATTTTAGTTTGCTGCCACTCTTTTGTTTCGTTTGTCCCTTCACTTCCTTCATCCTCCTCCCTACTGAGATCTTCTTGAAGGCTAAGTTTTGGAAATCATTGCCTATATGTGTAGGTATTGCTAGTTTTGCTATAGATCTCCAGCTTTTTGCATTGTCTTTCTATGTCTGTTTTAGTGTGCTGCCCTCAGATTTTGAGGTTTTGCCTTGACTTCCTTAATCTTCCTCCCTAGTTAAGTTTTCTTTCTAAGTGGAAGCGTTTCCAGACTGGCCTTACTTTCTACATTGTCTTTCCACAGCTTTTCAGTCTGCTGCCACTCTTTGGTTTAGTATTTCCCTTCACTTCCTTCATCCTCCTCCCTACTGAGATCTTCTTGAAGGCTAAGTTTTGGAAATCATTGCCTATATGTGTAGGTATTGCTAGTTTTGCTATAGATCTCCAGCTTTTTGCACAGCCTTGCTATGTCTGTTTTAGTGTGCTGCCCTCAGTTTTTCGTTTTTGCCTTGGTTTCCTGAATCTTCCTCCCTGTTTCAAGGTTCATTTGAAGTGTAAGGTTTTGAAATCGCTGTCTTCAAGAGTTTTGTGTCATTCCTTAGGTTGTTAGTATTATCGATTTTCTTTCAAAATCTCTCTTTTAGTTCACGGTCCTTGTTTTTGCCTATGGTTTTTCTTTTGTTCCCTAATCTCGGTTGGTTTTTCACTTGTCAACGTTCATGTCTTCGTCTTCCATTCCATTCTAGCCACTTTTTGTTGTTTTTCCAGAACACCGTGGCTTTGTACATTGTCTTTCTACATCTCATTTTAGTTTGCTGCCACTCTTTTGTTTCGTTTGTCCCTTCACTTCCTTCATCCTCCTCCCTACTGAGATCTTCTTGAAGGCTAAGTTTTGGAAATCATTGCCTATATGTGTAGGTATTGCTAGTTTTGCTATAGATCTCCAGCTTTTTGCATTGTCTTTCTATGTCTGTTTTAGTGTGCTGCCATCAGATTTTGAGTTTTTGCCTTGACTTCCTTAATCTTCCTCCCTAGTTAAGTTTTCTTTCTAAGTGGAAGCGTTTCCAGACTGGCCTTACTTTCTACATTGTCTTTCCACAGCTTTTCAGTCTGCTGCCACTCTTTGGTTTAGTATTTCCCTTCACTTCCTTCATCCTCCTTTCTATTGAGATCTTCTTGAAGGCTAAGTTTTGGAAATCATTGCCTATATGTGTAGTTATTGCTAGTTTTGCTCTTGATCTGCAGCTTTTTGCACAGCCTTGCTATGTCTGTTTTAGTGTGCTGCCCTCAGTTTTTCGTTTTTGCCTTGGTTTCCTGAATCTTCCTCCCTGTTTCAAGGTTCATTTGAAGTGTAAGGTTTTGAAATCGCTGTCTTCAAGAGTTTTGTGTCATTCCTTAGGTTGTTAGTATTATCGATTTTCTTTCAAAATCTCTCTTTTAGTTCACGGTCCTTGTTTTTGCCTATGGTTTTTCTTTTGTTCCCTAATCTCGGTTGGTTTTTCACTTGTCAACGTTCATGTCTTCGTCTTCCATTCCATTCTAGCCACTTTTTGTTGTTTTTCCAGAACACCGTGGCTTTGTACATTGTCTTTCTACATCTCATTTTAGTTTGCTGCCACTCTTTTGTTTCGTTTGTCCCTTCACTTCCTTCATCCTCCTCCCTACTGAGATCTTCTTGAAGGCTAAGTTTTGGAAATCATTGCCTATATGTGTAGGTATTGCTAGTTTTGCTATAGATCTCCAGCTTTTTTTGCATTGTCTTTCTATGTCTGTTTTAGTGTGCTGCCATCAGATTTTGAGTTTTTGCCTTGACTTCCTTAATCTTCCGCCCTAGTTAAGTTTTCTTTCTCAGTGGAAGCGTTTCCAGACTGGCCTTACTTTCTACATTGTCTTTCCACAGTTTTCAGTCTGCTGCCACTCTTTGGTTTAGTATTTCCCTTCACTTCCTTCATCCTCCTTTCTATTGAGATCTTCTTGAAGGCTAAGTTTTGGAAATCATTGCCTATATGTGTAGTTATTGCTAGTTTTGCTCTTGATCTGCAGCTTTTTGCACAGCCTTGCTATGTCTGTTTTAGTGTGCTGCCCTCAGTTTTTCGTTTTTGCCTTGGTTTCCTGAATCTTCCTCCCTGTTTCAAGGTTCATTTGAAGTGTAAGGTTTTGAAATCGCTGTCTTCAAGAGTTTTGTGTCATTCCTTAGGTTGTTAGTATTATCGATTTTCTTTCAAAATCTCTCTTTTAGTTCACGGTCCTTGTTTTTGCCTATGGTTTTTCTTTTGTTCCCTAATCTCGGTTGGTTTTTCACTTGTCAACGTTCATGTCTTCATCTTCCATTCCATTCTAGCCACTTTTTGTTGTTTTTCCAGAACACCGTGGATTTGTACATTGTCTTTCTACATCTCATTTTAGTTTGCTGCCACTCTTTTGTTTCGTTTGTCCCTTCACTTCCTTCATCCTCCTCCCTACTGAGATCTTCTTGAAGGCTAAGTTTTGGAAATCATTGCCTATATGTGTAGGTATTGCTAGTTTTGCTATAGATCTCCAGCTTTTTGCATTGTCTTGCTATGTCTGTTTTAGTGTGCTGCCCTCAGATTTTGAGTTTTTGCCTTGGTTTCTTGAATCTTCCTCCCTGTTTCAAGGTTCATTTGAAGTGTAAGGTTTTGAAATCGCTGTCTTCAAGACTTTCGTGTCATTCCTTAGGTTGTTAGTGTTATCGATTTTCTTTCAAAATCTCTCTTTTAGTTCACGGTCCTTGTTTTTGCCTATGGTTTTTCTTTTGTTCCCTAATCTCGGTTGGTTTTTCACTTGTCAACGTTCATGTCTTCGTCTTCCATTCCATTCTAGCCACTTTTTGTTGTTTTTCCAGAACACCGTGGCTTTGTACATTGTCTTTCTACATCTCATTTTAGTTTGCTGCAGCTCTTTTGTTTCGTTTGTCCCTTGACTTCCTTCATCCTCCTCCCTACTGAGATCTTCTTGAAGGCTAAGTTTTGGAAATCATTGCCTATATGTGTAGGTATTGCTAGTTTTGCTATAGATCTCCAGCTTTTTGCATTGTCTTGCTATGTCTGTTTTAGTGTGCTGCCCTCAGATTTTGAGGTTTTGCCTTGACTTCCTTAATCTTCCGCCCTAGTTAAGTTTTCTTTCTAAGTGGAAGCGTTTCCAGACTGGCCTTACTTTCTACCTTGTCTTTCCACAGCTTTTCAGTCTGCTGCCACTCTTTGGTTTAGTATTTCCCTTGACTTCCTTCATCCTCCTTTCTATTGAGATCTTATTGAAGGCTAAGTTTTGGAAATCATTCCCTATATGTGTAGGTATTGCTAGTTTTGCTATAGATCTCCAGCTTTTTGCATTGTCTTGCTATGTCTGTTTTAGTGTGCTGCCCTCAGTTTTTCGTTTTTGCCTTGGTTTCCTGAATCTTCCTCCCTGTTTCAAGGTTCATTTGAAGTGTAAGGTTTTGAAATCGCTGTCTTCAAGAGTTTTGTGTCATTCCTTAGGTTGTTAGTATTATCGATTTTCTTTCAAAATCTCTCTTTTAGTTCACGGTCCTTGTTTTTGCCTATGGTTTTTCTTTTGTTCCCTAATCTCGGTTGGTTTTTTACTTGTCAACGTTCATGTCTTCGTCTTCCATTCCATTCTAGCCACTTTTTGTTGTTTTTCCAGAACACCGTGGCTTTGTACATTGTCTTTCTACATCTCATTTTAGTTTGCTGCCACTCTTTTGTTTCGTTTGTCCCTTCACTTCCTTCATCCTCCTCCCTACTGAGATCTTCTTGAAGGCTAAGTTTTGGAAATCATTGCCTATATGTGTAGGTATTGCTAGTTTTGCTATAGATCTCCAGCTTTTTTTGCATTGTCTTTCTATGTCTGTTTTAGTGTGCTGCCATCAGATTTTGAGTTTTTGCCTTGACTTCCTTAATCTTCCGCCCTAGTTAAGTTTTCTTTCTAAGTGGAAGCGTTTCCAGACTGGCCTTACTTTCTACATTGTCTTTCCACAGTTTTCAGTCTGCTGCCACTCTTTGGTTTAGTATTTCCCTTCACTTCCTTCATCCTCCTTTCTATTGAGATCTTCTTGAAGGCTAAGTTTTGGAAATCATTGCCTATATGTGTAGTTATTGCTAGTTTTGCTCTTGATCTGCAGCTTTTTGCACAGCCTTGCTATGTCTGTTTTAGTGTGCTGCCCTCAGTTTTTCGTTTTTGCCTTGGTTTCCTGAATCTTCCTCCCTGTTTCAAGGTTCATTTGAAGTGTAAGGTTTTGAAATCGCTGTCTTCAAGAGTTTTGTGTCATTCCTTAGGTTGTTAGTATTATCGATTTTCTTTCAAAATCTCTCTTTTAGTTCACGGTCCTTGTTTTTGCCTATGGTTTTTCTTTTGTTCCCTAATCTCGGTTGGTTTTTCACTTGTCAACGTTCATGTCTTCGTCTTCCATTCCATTCTAGCCACTTTTTGTTGTTTTTCCAGAACACCGTGGATTTGTACATTGTCTTTCTACATCTCATTTTAGTTTGCTGCCACTCTTTTGTTTCGTTTGTCCCTTCACTTCCTTCATCCTCCTCCCTACTGAGATCTTCTTGAAGGCTAAGTTTTGGAAATCATTGCCTATATGTGTAGGTATTGCTAGTTTTGCTATAGATCTCCAGCTTTTTGCATTGTCTTGCTATGTCTGTTTTAGTGTGCTGCCCTCAGTTTTTCGTTTTTGCCTTGGTTTCCTGAATCTTCCTCCCTGTTTCAAGGTTCATTTGAAGTGTAAGGTTTTGAAATCGCTGTCTTCAAAGGTTTGTGTCATTCTTTAGGTTGTTAGTATTATCGATTTTCTTTCAAAATCTCTCTTTTAGTTCACGGTCCTTGTTTTTGCCTATGGTTTTTCTTTTGTTCCCTAATCTCGGTTGGTTTTTCACTTGTCAACGTTCATGTCTTCGTCTTCCATTCCATTCTAGCCACTTTTTGTTGTTTTTCCAGAACACCGTGGCTTTGTACATTGTCTTTCTACATCTCATTTTAGTTTGCTGCCACTCTTTTCTTTCGTTTGTCCCTTCACTTGCTTCATCCTCCTCCCTACTGAGATCTTCTTGAAGGCTAAGTTTTGGAAATCATTGCCTATATGTGTAGGTATTGATAGTTTTGCTATAGATCTCCAGCTTTTTGCACAGCCTTGCTATGTCTGTTTTAGTGTGCTGCCCTCAGTTTTTCGTTTTTGCCTTGGTTTCCTGAATCTTCCTCCCTGTTTCAAGGTTCATTTGAAGTGTAAGGTTTTGAAATCGCTGTCTTCAAGAGTTTTGTGTCATTCCTTAGGTTGTTAGTGTTATCGATTTTCTTTCAAAATCTCTCTTTTAGTTCACGGTCCTTGTTTTTGCCTATGGTTTTTCTTTTGTTCCCTAATCTCGGTTGGTTTTTCACTTGTCAACGTTCATGTCTTCGTCTTCCATTCCATTCTAGCCACTTTTTGTTGTTTTTCCAGAACACCGTGGCTTTGTACATTGTCTTTCTACATCTCATTTTAGTTTGCTGCCACTCTTTTGTTTCGTTTGTCCCTTGACTTCCTTCATCCTCCTCCCTACTGAGATCTTCTTGAAGGCTAAGTTTTGGAAATCATTGCCTATATGTGTAGGTATTGCTAGTTTTGCTATAGATCTCCAGCTTTTTGCATTGTCTTGCTATGTCTGTTTTAGTGTGCTGCCCTCAGATTTTGAGGTTTTGCCTTGACTTCCTTAATCTTCCGCCCTAGTTAAGTTTTCTTTCTAAGTGGAAGCGTTTCCAGACTGGCCTTACTTTCTACCTTGTCTTTCCACAGCTTTTCAGTCTGCTGCCACTCTTTGGTTTAGTATTTCCCTTGACTTCCTTCATCCTCCTTTCTATTGAGATCTTATTGAAGGCTAAGTTTTGGAAATCATTCCCTATATGTGTAGGTATTGCTAGTTTTGCTATAGATCTCCAGCTTTTTGCATTGTCTTGCTATGTCTGTTTTAGTGTGCTGCCCTCAGTTTTTCGTTTTTGCCTTGGTTTCCTGAATCTTCCTCCCTGTTTCAAGGTTCATTTCAAGTGTAAGGTTTTGAAATCGCTGTCTTCAAGAGTTTTGTGTCATTCCTTAGGTTGTTAGTATTATCGATTTTCTTTCAAAATCTCTCTTTTAGTTCACGGTCCTTGTTTTTGCCTATGGTTTTTCTTTTGTTCCCTAATCTCGGTTGGTTTTTTACTTGTCAACGTTCATGTCTTCGTCTTCCATTCCATTCTAGCCACTTTTTCTTGTTTTTCCAGAACACCGTGGCTTTGTACATTGTCTTTCTACATCTCATTTTAGTCTGCTGCCACTCTTTGGTTTAGTATTTCCCTTCACTTCCTTCATCCTCCTTTCTATTGAGATCTTCTTGATGCTAAGGTTTTTAAATCATTTCCTGTATTTGTAGGTATTGCTAGATTTGCTCTTGATCTCCAGCTTTTTGCACAGCCTTGCTATGTCTGTTTTAGTGTGCTGCCCTCAGTTTTTCGTTTTTGCCTTGGTTTCCTGAATCTTCCTCCCTGTTTCAAGGTTCATTTGAAGTGTAAGGTTTTGAAATCGCTGTCTTCAAGAGTTTTGTGTCATTCCTTAGGTTGTTAGTATTATCGATTTTCTTTCAAAATCTCTCTTTTAGTTCACGGTCCTTGTTTTTGCATATGGTTTTTCTTTTGTTCCCTAATCTCGGTTGGTTTTTCACTTGTCAACGTTCATGTCTTCGTCTTCCATTCCATTCTAGCCACTTTTTGTTGTTTTTCCAGAACACCGTGGCTTTGTACATTGTCTTTCTACATCTCATTTTAGTTTGCTGCCACTCTTTTGTTTCGTTTGTCCCTTGACTTCCTTCATCCTCCTCCCTACTGAGATCTTCTTGAAGGCTAAGTTTTGGAAATCATTGCCTATATGTGTAGGTATTGCTAGTTTTGCTATAGATCTCCAGCTTTTTGCATTGTCTTGCTATGTCTGTTTTAGTGTGCTGCCCTCAGATTTTGAGGTTTTGCCTTGACTTCCTTAATCTTCCGCCCTAGTTAAGTTTTCTTTCTAAGTGGAAGCGTTTCCAGACTGGCCTTACTTTCTACCTTGTCTTTCCACAGCTTTTCAGTCTGCTGCCACTCTTTGGTTTAGTATTTCCCTTGACTTCCTTCATCCTCCTTTCTATTGAGATCTTATTGAAGGCTAAGTTTTGGAAATCATTCCCTATATGTGTAGGTATTGCTAGTTTTGCTATAGATCTCCAGCTTTTTGCATTGTCTTGCTATGTCTGTTTTAGTGTGCTGCCCTCAGTTTTTCGTTTTTGCCTTGGTTTCCTGAATCTTCCTCCCTGTTTCAAGGTTCATTTGAAGTGTAAGGTTTTGAAATCGCTGTCTTCAAGAGTTTTGTGTCATTCCTTAGGTTGTTAGTATTATCGATTTTCTTTCAAAATCTCTCTTTTAGTTCACGGTCCTTGTTTTTGCCTATGGTTTTTCTTTTGTTCCCTAATCTCGGTTGGTTTTTTACTTGTCAACGTTCATGTCTTCGTCTTCCATTCCATTCTAGCCACTTTTTGTTGTTTTTCCAGAACACCGTGGCTTTGTACATTGTCTTTCTACATCTCATTTTAGTTTGCTGCCACTCTTTTGTTTCGTTTGTCCCTTCACTTCCTTCATCCTCCTCCCTACTGAGATCTTCTTGAAGGCTAAGTTTTGGAAATCATTGCCTATATGTGTAGGTATTGCTAGTTTTGCTATAGATCTCCAGCTTTTTTTGCATTGTCTTTCTATGTCTGTTTTAGTGTGCTGCCATCAGATTTTGAGTTTTTGCCTTGACTTCCTTAATCTTCCGCCCTAGTTAAGTTTTCTTTCTAAGTGGAAGCGTTTCCAGACTGGCCTTACTTTCTACATTGTCTTTCCACAGTTTTCAGTCTGCTGCCACTCTTTGGTTTAGTATTTCCCTTCACTTCCTTCATCCTCCTTTCCATTGAGATCTTCTTGAAGGCTAAGTTTTGGAAATCATTGCCTATATGTGTAGTTATTGGTAGTTTTGCTCTTGATCTGCAGCTTTTTGCACAGCCTTGCTATGTCTGTTTTAGTGTGCTGCCCTCAGTTTTTCGTTTTTGCCTTGGTTTCCTGAATCTTCCTCCCTGTTTCAAGGTTCATTTGAAGTGTAAGGTTTTGAAATCGCTGTCTTCAAAGGTTTGTGTCATTCTTTAGGTTGTTAGTATTATCGATTTTCTTTCAAAATCTCTCTTTTAGTTCACGGTCCTTGTTTTTGCCTATGGTTTTTCTTTTGTTCCCTAATCTCGGTTGGTTTTTCACTTGTCAACGTTCATGTCTTCGTCTTCCATTCCATTCTAGCCACTTTTTGTTGTTTTTCCAGAACACCGTGGCTTTGTACATTGTCTTTCTACATCTCATTTTAGTTTGCTGCCACTCTTTTCTTTCGTTTGTCCCTTCACTTGCTTCATCCTCCTCCCTACTGAGATCTTCTTGAAGGCTAAGTTTTGGAAATCATTGCCTATATGTGTAGGTATTGATAGTTTTGCTATAGATCTCCAGCTTTTTGCACAGCCTTGCTATGTCTGTTTTAGTGTGCTGCCCTCAGTTTTTCGTTTTTGCCTTGGTTTCCTGAATCTTCCTCCCTGTTTCAAGGTTCATTTGAAGTGTAAGGTTTTGAAATCGCTGTCTTCAAGAGTTTTGTGTCATTCCTTAGGTTGTTAGTGTTATCGATTTTCTTTCAAAATCTCTCTTTTAGTTCACGGTCCTTGTTTTTGCCTATGGTTTTTCTTTTGTTCCCTAATCTCGGTTGGTTTTTCACTTGTCAACGTTCATGTCTTCGTCTTCCATTCCATTCTAGCCACTTTTTGTTGTTTTTCCAGAACACCGTGGCTTTGTACATTGTCTTTCTACATCTCATTTTAGTTTGCTGCCACTCTTTTGTTTCGTTTGTCCCTTGACTTCCTTCATCCTCCTCCCTACTGAGATCTTCTTGAAGGCTAAGTTTTGGAAATCATTGCCTATATGTGTAGGTATTGCTAGTTTTGCTATAGATCTCCAGCTTTTTGCATTGTCTTGCTATGTCTGTTTTAGTGTGCTGCCCTCAGATTTTGAGGTTTTGCCTTGACTTCCTTAATCTTCCGCCCTAGTTAAGTTTTCTTTCTAAGTGGAAGCGTTTCCAGACTGGCCTTACTTTCTACCTTGTCTTTCCACAGCTTTTCAGTCTGCTGCCACTCTTTGGTTTAGTATTTCCCTTGACTTCCTTCATCCTCCTTTCTATTGAGATCTTATTGAAGGCTAAGTTTTGGAAATCATTCCCTATATGTGTAGGTATTGCTAGTTTTGCTATAGATCTCCAGCTTTTTGCATTGTCTTGCTATGTCTGTTTTAGTGTGCTGCCCTCAGTTTTTCGTTTTTGCCTTGGTTTCCTGAATCTTCCTCCCTGTTTCAAGGTTCATTTCAAGTGTAAGGTTTTGAAATCGCTGTCTTCAAGAGTTTTGTGTCATTCCTTAGGTTGTTAGTATTATCGATTTTCTTTCAAAATCTCTCTTTTAGTTCACGGTCCTTGTTTTTGCCTATGGTTTTTCTTTTGTTCCCTAATCTCGGTTGGTTTTTTACTTGTCAACGTTCATGTCTTCGTCTTCCATTCCATTCTAGCCACTTTTTCTTGTTTTTCCAGAACACCGTGGCTTTGTACATTGTCTTTCTACATCTCATTTTAGTCTGCTGCCACTCTTTGGTTTAGTATTTCCCTTCACTTCCTTCATCCTCCTTTCTATTGAGATCTTCTTGATGCTAAGGTTTTTAAATCATTTCCTGTATTTGTAGGTATTGCTAGATTTGCTCTTGATCTCCAGCTTTTTGCACAGCCTTGCTATGTCTGTTTTAGTGTGCTGCCCTCAGTTTTTCGTTTTTGCCTTGGTTTCCTGAATCTTCCTCCCTGTTTCAAGGTTCATTTGAAGTGTAAGGTTTTGAAATCGCTGTCTTCAAGAGTTTTGTGTCATTCCTTAGGTTGTTAGTATTATCGATTTTCTTTCAAAATCTCTCTTTTAGTTCACGGTCCTTGTTTTTGCATATGGTTTTTCTTTTGTTCCCTAATCTCGGTTGGTTTTTCACTTGTCAACGTTCATGTCTTCGTCTTCCATTCCATTCTAGCCACTTTTTGTTGTTTTTCCAGAACACCGTGGCTTTGTACATTGTCTTTCTACATCTCATTTTAGTTTGCTGCCACTCTTTTGTTTCGTTTGTCCCTTCACTTCCTTCATCCTCCTCCCTACTGAGATCTTCTTGAAGGCTAAGTTTTGGAAATCATTGCCTATATGTGTAGGTATTGCTAGTTTTGCTATAGATCTCCAGCTTTTTGCATTGTCTTTCTATGTCTGTTTTAGTGTGCTGCCCTCAGTTTTTCGTTTTTGCCTTGGTTTCCTGAATCTTCCTCCCTGTTTCAAGGTTCATTTGAAGTGTAAGGTTTTGAAATCGCTGTCTTCAAGAGTTTTGTGTCGTTCCTTAGGTTGTTAGTATTATCGATTTTCTTTCAAAATCTCTCTTTTAGTTCACGGTCCTTGTTTTTGCCTATGGTTTTTCTTTTGTTCCCTAATCTCGGTTGGTTTTTCACTTGTCAACGTTCATGTCTTCGTCTTCCATTCCATTCTAGCCACTTTTTGTTGTTTTTCCAGAACACCGTGGCTTTGTACATTGTCTTTCTACATCTCATTTTAGTTTGCTGCCACTCTTTTGTTTCGTTTGTCCCTTCACTTCCTTCATCCTCCTCCCTACTGAGATCTTCTTGAAGGCTAAGTTTTGGAAATCATCGCCTATATGTGTAGGTATTGCTAGTTTTGCTATAGATCTCCAGCTTTTTGCATTGTCTTTCTATGTCTGTTTTAGTGTGCTGCCATCAGATTTTGAGTTTTTGCCTTGACTTCCTTAATCTTCCTCCCTAGTTAAGTTTTCTTTCTAAGTGGAAGCGTTTCCAGACTGGCCTTACTTTCTACATTGTCTTTCCACAGCTTTTCAGTCTGCTGCCACTCTTTGGTTTAGTATTTCCCTTCACTTCCTTCATCCTCCTTTCTATTGAGATCTTCTTGAAGGCTAAGGTTTTTAAATCATTTCCTGTATTTGTAGTTATTGCTAGATTTGCTCTTGATCTCCAGCTTTTTGCACAGCCTTGCTATGTCTGTTTTAGTGTGCTGCCCTCAGTTTTTCGTTTTTGCCTTGGTTTCCTGAATCTTCCTCCCTGTTTCAAGGTTCATTTGAAGTGTAAGGTTTTGAAATCGCTGTCTTCAAGAGTTTTGTGTCATTCCTTAGGTTGTTAGTGTTATCGATTTTCTTTCAAAATCTCTCTTTTAGTTCACGGTCCTTGTTTTTGCCTATGGTTTTTCTTTTGTTCCCTAATCTCGGTTGGTTTTTCACTTGTCAACGTTCATGTCTTCGTCTTCCATTCCATTCTAGCCACTTTTTGTTGTTTTTCCAGAACACCGTGGCTTTGTACATTGTCTTTCTACATCTCATTTTAGTTTGCTGCCACTCTTTTGTTTCGTTTGTCCCTTCACTTCCTTCATCGTCCTCCCTACTGAGATCTTCTTGAAGGCTAAGTTTTGGAAATCATCGCCTATATGTGTAGGTATTGCTAGTTTTGCTAGAGATCTCCAGCTTTTTGCATTGTCTTTCTATGTCTGTTTTAGTGTGCTGCCCTCAGATTTTGAGTTTTTGCCTTGGTTTCCTGAATCTTCCTCCCTGTTTCAAGGTTCATTTGAAGTGTAAGGTTTTGAAATCGCTGTCTTCAAGAGTTTTGTGTCATTCCTTAGGTTGTTAGTATTATCGATTTTCTTTCAAAATCTCTCTTTTAGTTCACGGTCCTTGTTTTTGCCTATGGTTTTTCTTTTGTTCCCTAATCTCGGTTGGTTTTTCACTTGTCAACGTTCATGTCTTCGTCTTCCATTCCATTCTAGCCACTTTTTGTTGTTTTTCCAGAACACCGTGGCTTTGTACATTGTCTTTCTACATCTCATTTTAGTTTGCTGCCACTCTTTTGTTTCGTTTGTCCCTTGACTTCCTTCATCCTCCTCCCTACTGAGATCTTCTTGAAGGCTAAGTTTTGGAAATCATTGCCTATATGTGTAGGTATTGCTAGTTTTGCTATAGATCTCCAGCTTTTTTTGCATTGTCTTTCTATGTCTGTTTTAGTGTGCTGCCATCAGATTTTGAGTTTTTGCCTTGACTTCCTTAATCTTCCGCCCTAGTTAAGTTTTCTTTCTAAGTGGAAGCGTTTCCAGACTGGCCTTACTTTCTACATTGTCTTTCCACAGTTTTCAGTCTGCTGCCACTCTTTGGTTTAGTATTTCCCTTCACTTCCTTCATCCTCCTTTCTATTGAGATCTTCTTGAAGGCTAAGTTTTGGAAATCATTGCCTATATGTGTAGTTATTGCTAGTTTTGCTCTTGATCTGCAGCTTTTTGCACAGCCTTGCTATGTCTGTTTTAGTGTGCTGCCCTCAGTTTTTCGTTTTTGCCTTGGTTTCCTGAATCTTCCTCCCTGTTTCAAGGTTCATTTGAAGTGTAAGGTTTTGAAATCGCTGTCTTCAAGAGTTTTGTGTCATTCCTTAGGTTGTTAGTATTATCGATTTTCTTTCAAAATCTCTCTTTTAGTTCACGGTCCTTGTTTTTGCCTATGGTTTTTCTTTTGTTCCCTAATCTCGGTTGGTTTTTCACTTGTCAACGTTCATGTCTTCGTCTTCCATTCCATTCTAGACACTTTTTGTTGTTTTTCCAGAACACCGTGGCTTTGTACATTGTCTTTCTACATCTCATTTTAGTTTGCTGCCACTCTTTTGTTTCGTTTGTCCCTTCACTTCCTTCATCCTCCTCCCTACTGAGATCTTCTTGAAGGCTAAGTTTTGGAAATCATTGCCTATATGTGTAGGTATTGCTAGTTTTGCTATAGATCTCCAGCTTTTTTTGCATTGTCTTTCTATGTCTGTTTTAGTGTGCTGCCATCAGATTTTGAGTTTTTGCCTTGACTTCCTTAATCTTCCGCCCTAGTTAAGTTTTCTTTCTAAGTGGAAGCGTTTCCAGACTGGCCTTACTTTCTACCTTGTCTTTCCACAGCTTTTCAGTCTGCTGCCACTCTTTGGTTTAGTATTTCCCTTGACTTCCTTCATCCTCCTTTCTATTGAGATCTTCTTGAAGGCTAAGGTTTTTAAATCATTTCCTGTATTTGTAGTTATTGCTAGATTTGCTCTTGATCTGCAGCTTTTTGCACAGCCTTGCTATGTCTGTTTTAGTGTGCTGCCCTGAGTTTTTCGTTTTTGCCTTGGTTTCCTGAATCTTCCTCCCTGTTTCAAGGTTCATTTCAAGTGTAAGGTTTTGAAATCGCTGTCTTCAAGAGTTTTGTGTCATTCCTTAGGTTGTTAGTATTATCGATTTTCTTTCAAAATCTCTCTTTTAGTTCACGGTCCTTGTTTTTGCCTATGGTTTTTTTTTTTGTTCCCTAATCTCGGTTGGTTTTTCACTTGTCAACGTTCATGTCTTCGTCTTCCATTCCATTCTAGCCACTTTTTGTTGTTTTTCCAGAACACCGTGGCTTTGTACATTGTCTTTCTACATCTCATTTTAGTTTGCTGCCACTCTTTTGTTTCGTTTGTCCCTTGACTTCCTTCATCGTCCTCCCTACTGAGATCTTCTTGAAGGCTAAGTTTTGGAAATCATTGCCTATATGTGTAGGTATTGCTAGTTTTGCTATAGATCTCCAGCTTTTTGCATTGTCTTTCTATGTCTGTTTTAGTGTCCTGCCCTCAGATTTTGAGTTTTTGCCTTGGTTTCCTGAATCTTCCTCCCTGTTTCAAGGTTCATTTGAAGTGTAAGGTTTTGAAATCGCTGTCTTCAAGAGTTTTGTGTCGTTCCTTAGGTTGTTAGTATTATCGATTTTCTTTCAAAATCTCTCTTTTAGTTCACGGTCCTTGTTTTTGCCTATGGTTTTTCTTTTGTTCCCTAATCTCGGTTGGTTTTTCACTTGTCAACGTTCATGTCTTCGTCTTCCATTCCATTCTAGCCACTTTTTGTTGTTTTTCCAGAACACCGTGGCTTTGTACATTGTCTTTCTACATCTCATTTTAGTTTGCTGCCACTCTTTTGTTTCGTTTGTCCCTTGACTTCCTTCATCCTCCTCCCTACTGAGATCTTCTTGAAGGCTAAGTTTTGGAAATCATTGCCTATATGTGTAGGTATTGCTAGTTTTGCTATAGATCTCCAGCTTTTTGCATTGTCTTTCTATGTCTGTTTTAGTGTGCTGCCCTCAGTTTTTCGTTTTTGCCTTGGTTTCCTGAATCTTCCTCCCTGTTTCAAGGTTCATTTGAAGTGTAAGGTTTTGAAATCGCTGTCTTCAAGAGTTTTGTGTCATTCCTTAGGTTGTTAGTATTATCGATTTTCTTTCAAAATCTCTCTTTTAGTTCACGGTCCTTGTTTTTGCATATGGTTTTTCTTTTGTTCCCTAATCTCGGTTGGTTTTTCACTTGTCAACGTTCATGTCTTCGTCTTCCATTCCATTCTAGCCACTTTTTGTTGTTTTTCCAGAACACCGTGGCTTTGTACATTGTCTTTCTACATCTCATTTTAGTTTGCTGCCACTCTTTTGTTTTGTTTGTCCCTTCACTTCCTTCATCCTCCTCCCTACTGAGATCTTCTTGAAGGCTAAGTTTTGGAAATCATTGCCTATATGTGTAGGTATTGCTAGTTTTGCTATAGATCTCCAGCTTTTTGCATTGTCTTTCTATGTCTGTTTTAGTGTGCTGCCATCAGATTTTGAGTTTTTGCCTTGACTTCCTTAATCTTCCTCCCTAGTTAAGTTTTCTTTCTAAGTGGAAGCGTTTCCAGACTGGCCTTACTTTCTACATTGTCTTTCCACAGCTTTTCAGTCTGCTGCCACTCTTTGGTTTAGTATTTCCCTTCACTTCCTTCATCCTCCTTTCTATTGAGATCTTCTTGAAGGCTAAGTTTTGGAAATCATTGCCTATATGTGTAGTTATTGCTAGTTTTGCTCTTGATCTGCAGCTTTTTGCACAGCCTTGCTATGTCTGTTTTAGTGTGCTGCCCTCAGTTTTTCGTTTTTGCCTTGGTTTCCTGAATCTTCCTCCCTGTTTCAAGGTTCATTTGAAGTGTAAGGTTTTGAAATCGCTGTCTTCAAGAGTTTTGTGTCATTCCTTAGGTTGTTAGTATTATCGATTTTCTTTCAAAATCTCTCTTTTAGTTCACGGTCCTTGTTTTTGCCTATGGTTTTTCTTTTGTTCCCTAATCTCGGTTGGTTTTTCACTTGTCAACGTTCATGTCTTCGTCTTCCATTCCATTCTAGCCACTTTTTGTTGTTTTTCCAGAACACCGTGGATTTGTACATTGTCTTTCTACATCTCATTTTAGTTTGCTGCCACTCTTTTGTTTCGTTGTCCCTTCACTTCCTTCATCCTCCTCCCTACTGAGATCTTCTTGAAGGCTAAGTTTTGGAAATCATTGCCTATATGTGTAGGTATTGCTAGTTTTGCTATAGATCTCCAGCTTTTTGCATTGTCTTGCTATGTCTGTTTTAGTGTGCTGCCCTCAGATTTTGAGTTGTTGCCTTGGTTTCCTGAATCTTCCTCCCTTTTTCAAGGTTCATTTGAAGTGTAAGGTTTTGAAATCGCTGTCTTCAAGAGTTTTGTGTCATTCCTTAGGTTGTTAGTGTTATCGATTTTCTTTCAAAATCTCTCTTTTAGTTCACGGTCCTTGTTTTTGCCTATGGTTTTTCTTTTGTTCCCTAATCTCGGTTGGTTTTTCACTTGTCAACGTTCATGTCTTCGTCTTCCATTCCATTCTAGCCACTTTTTGTTGTTTTTCCAGAACACCGTGGCTTTGTACATTGTCTTTCTACATCTCATTTTAGTTTGCTGCCACTCTTTTGTTTCGTTTGTCCCTTGACTTCCTTCATCCTCCTCCCTACTGAGATCTTCTTGAAGGCTAAGTTTTGGAAATCATTGCCTATATGTGTAGGTATTGCTAGTTTTGCTATAGATCTCCAGCTTTTTGCATTGTCTTTCTATGTCTGTTTTAGTGTGCTGCCCTCAGTTTTTCGTTTTTGCCTTGGTTTCCTGAATCTTCCTCCCTGTTTCAAGGTTCATTTGAAGTGTAAGGTTTTGAAATCGCTGTCTTCAAGACTTTCGTGTCATTCCTTAGGTTGTTAGTGTTATCGATTTTCTTTCAAAATCTCTCTTTTAGTTCACGGTCCTTGTTTTTGCCTATGGTTTTTCTTTTGTTCCCTAATCTCGGTTGGTTTTTCACTTGTCAACGTTCATGTCTTCGTCTTCCATTCCATTCTAGCCACTTTTTGTTGTTTTTCCAGAACACCGTGGCTTTGTACATTGTCTTTCTACATCTCATTTTAGTTTGCTGCCACTCTTTTGTTTCGTTTGTCCCTTCGCTTCCTTCATCCTCCTCCCTACTGAGATCTTCTTGAAGGCTAAGTTTTGGAAATCATTGCCTATATGTGTAGGTATTGCTAGTTTTGCTATAGATCTCCAGCTTTTTGCATTGTCTTGCTATGTCTGTTTTAGTGTGCTGCCATCAGATTTTGAGGTTTTGCCTTGACTTCCTTAATCTTCCGCCCTAGTTAAGTTTTCTTTCTAAGTGGAAGCGTTTCCAGACTGGCCTTACTTTCTACCTTGTCTTTCCACAGCTTTTCAGTCTGCTGCCACTCTTTGGTTTAGTATTTCCCTTGACTTCCTTCATCCTCCTTTCTATTGAGATCTTATTGAAGGCTAAGTTTTGGAAATCATTCCCTATATGTGTAGGTATTGCTAGTTTTGCTATAGATCTCCAGCTTTTTGCATTGTCTTGCTATGTCTGTTTTAGTGTGCTGCCCTCAGTTTTTCGTTTTTGCCTTGGTTTCCTGAATCTTCCTCCCTGTTTCAAGGTTCATTTCAAGTGTAAGGTTTTGAAATCGCTGTCTTCAAGAGTTTTGTGTCATTCCTTAGGTTGTTAGTATTATCGATTTTCTTTCAAAATCTCTCTTTTAGTTCACGGTCCTTGTTTTTGCCTATGGTTTTTCTTTTGTTCCCTAATCTCGGTTGGTTTTTCACTTGTCAACGTTCATGTCTTCGTCTTCCATTCCATTCTAGCCACTTTTTGTTGTTTTTCCAGAACACCGTGGCTTTGTACATTGTCTTTCTACATCTCATTTTAGTCTGCTGCCACTCTTTGGTTTAGTATTTCCCTTCACTTCCTTCATCCTACTTTCTATTGAGATCTTCTTGATGCTAAGGTTTTTAAATCATTTCCTGTATTTGTAGGTATTGCTAGATTTGCTCTTGATCTCCAGCTTTTTGCACAGCCTTGCTATGTCTGTTTTAGTGTGCTGCCCTCAGTTTTTCGTTTTTGCCTTGGTTTCCTGAATCTTCCTCCCTGTTTCAAGGTTCATTTGAAGTGTAAGGTTTTGAAATCGCTGTCTTCAAGAGTTTTGTGTCATTCCTTAGGTTTTTAGTATTATCGATTTTCTTTCAAAATCTCTCTTTTAGTTCACGGTCCTTGTTTTTGCCTATGGTTTTTCTTTTGTTCCCTAATCTCGGTTGGTTTTTCACTTGTCAACGTTCATGTCTTCGTCTTCCATTCCATTCTAGCCACTTTTTGTTGTTTTTCCAGAACACCGTGGCTTTGTACATTGTCTTTCTACATCTCATTTTAGTTTGCTGCCACTCTTTTGTTTCGTTTGTCCCTTCACTTCCTTCATCCTCCTCCCTACTGAGATCTTCTTGAAGGCTAAGTTTTGGAAATCATTGCCTATATGTGTAGGTATTGCTAGTTTTGCTATAGATCTCCAGCTTTTTGCATTGTCTTTCTATGTCTGTTTTAGTGTGCTGCCCTCAGTTTTTCGTTTTTGCCTTGGTTTCCTGAATCTTCCTCCCTGTTTCAAGGTTCATTTGAAGTGTAAGGTTTTGAAATCGCTGTCTTCAAGAGTTTTGTGTCATTCCTTAGGTTGTTAGTATTATCGATTTTCTTTCAAAATCTCTCTTTTAGTTCACGGTCCTTGTTTTTGCCTATGGTTTTTCTTTTGTTCCCTAATCTCGGTTGGTTTTTTACTTGTCAACGTTCATGTCTTCGTCTTCCATTCCATTCTAGCCACTTTTTCTTGTTTTTCCAGAACACCGTGGCTTTGTACATTGTCTTTCTACATCTCATTTTAGTCTGCTGCCACTCTTTGGTTTAGTATTTCCCTTCACTTCCTTCATCCTCCTTTCTATTGAGATCTTCTTGATGCTAAGGTTTTTAATTCATTTCCTGTATTTGTAGGTATTGCTAGATTTGCTCTTGATCTCCAGCTTTTTGCACAGCCTTGCTATGTCTGTTTTAGTGTGCTGCCCTCAGTTTTTCGTTTTTGCCTTGGTTTCCTGAATCTTCCTCCCTGTTTCAAGGTTCATTTGAAGTGTAAGGTTTTGAAATCGCTGTCTTCAAGAGTTTTGTGTCATTCCTTAGGTTGTTAGTATTATCGATTTTCTTTCAAAATCTCTCTTTTAGTTCACGGTCCTTGTTTTTGCCTATGGTTTTTCTTTTGTTCCCTAATCTCGGTTGGTTTTTCACTTGTCAACGTTCATGTCTTCGTCTTCCATTCCATTCTAGCCACTTTTTGTTGTTTTTCCAGAACACCGTGGCTTTGTACATTGTCTTTCTACATCTCATTTTAGTTTGCTGCCACTCTTTTGTTTCGTTTGTCCCTTCACTTCCTTCATCCTCCTCCCTACTGAGATCTTCTTGAAGGCTAAATTTTGGAAATCATTGCCTATATGTGTAGGTATTGCTAGTTTTGCTATAGATCTCCAGCTTTTTGCATTGTCTTTCTATGTCTGTTTTAGTGTGCTGCCCTCAGATTTTGAGTTTTTGCCTTGGTTTCCTCAATCTTCCTCCCTGTTTCAAGGTTCATTTGAAGTGTAAGGTTTTGAAATCGCTGTCTTCAAGAGTTTTGTGTCGTTCCTTAGGTTGTTAGTATTATCGATTTTCTTTCAAAATCTCTCTTTTAGTTCACGGTCCTTGTTTTTGCCTATGGTTTTTCTTTTGTTCCCTAATCTCGGTTGGTTTTTCACTTGTCAACGTTCATGTCTTCGTCTTCCATTCCATTCTAGCCACTTTTTGTTGTTTTTCCAGAACACCGTGGCTTTGTACATTGTCTTTCTACATCTCATTTTAGTTTGCTGCCACTCTTTTGTTTCGTTTGTCCCTTCACTTCCTTCATCCTCCTCCCTACTGAGATCTTCTTGAAGGCTAAGTTTTGGAAATCATCGCCTATATGTGTAGGTATTGCTAGTTTTGCTATAGATCTCTAGCTTTTTGCATTGTCTTTCTATGTCTGTTTTAGTGTGCTGCCCTCAGATTTTGAGTTTTTGCCTTGACTTCCTTAATCTTCCGCCCTAGTTAAGTTTTCTTTCTAAGTGGAAGCGTTTCCAGACTGGCCTTACTTTCTACATTGTCTTTCCACAGCTTTTCAGTCTGCTGCCACTCTTTGGTTTAGTATTTCCCTTCACTTCCTTCATCCTCCTTTCTATTGAGATCTTATTGAAGGCTAAGTTTTGGAAATCATTGCCTATATGTGTAGGTATTGCTAGTTTTGCTATAGATCTCCAGCTTTTTGCATTGTCTTTCTATGTCTGTTTTAGTGTGCTGCCCTCAGTTTTTTGTTTTTGCCTTGGTTTCCTGAATCTTCCTCCCTGTTTCAAGGTTCATTTGAAGTGTAAGGTTTTGAAATCGCTGTCTTCAAGAGTTTTGTGTCATTCCTTAGGTTGTTAGTATTATCGATTTTCTTTCAAAATCTCTCTTTTAGTTCACGGTCCTTGTTTTTGCCTATGGTTTTTCTTTTGTTCCCTAATCTCGGTTGGTTTTTCACTTGTCAACGTTCATGTCTTCGTCTTCCATTCCATTCTAGCCACTTTTTGTTGTTTTTCCAGAACACCGTGGCTTTGTACATTGTCTTTCTACATCTCATTTTAGTTTGCTGCCACTCTTTTGTTTCGTTTGTCCCTTCACTTCCTTCATCCTCCTCCCTACTGAGATCTTCTTGAAGGCTAAGTTTTGGAAATCATTGCCTATATGTGTAGGTATTGCTAGTTTTGCTATAGATCTCCAGCTTTTTTTGCATTGTCTTTCTATGTCTGTTTTAGTGTGCTGCCATCAGATTTTGAGTTTTTGCCTTGACTTCCTTAATCTTCCGCCCTAGTTAAGTTTTCTTTCTAAGTGGAAGCGTTTCCAGACTGGCCTTACTTTCTACATTGTCTTTCCACAGCTTTTCAGTCTGCTGCCACTCTTTGGTTTAGTATTTCCCTTCACTTCCTTCATCCTCCTTTCTATTGAGATCTTCTTGAAGGCTAAGTTTTGGAAATCATTGCCTATATGTGTAGGTATTGCTAGTTTTGCTCTTGATCTGCAGCTTTTTGCACAGCCTTGCTATGTCTGTTTTAGTGTGCTGCCCTCAGTTTTTCGTTTTTGCCTTGGTTTCCTGAATCTTCCTCCCTGTTTCAAGGTTCATTTGAAGTGTAAGGTTTTGAAATCGCTGTCTTCAAGAGTTTTGTGTCATTCCTTAGGTTGTTAGTATTATCGATTTTCTTTCAAAATCTCTCTTTTAGTTCACGGTCCTTGTTTTTGCCTATGGTTTTTCTTTTGTTCCCTAATCTCGTTTGGTTTTTCACTTGTCAACGTTCATGTCTTCGTCTTCCATTCCATTCTAGCCACTTTTTGTTGTTTTTCCAGAACACCGTGGCTTTGTACATTGTCTTTCTACATCTCATTTTAGTTTGCTGCCACTCTTTTGTTTCGTTTGTCCCTTCACTTCCTTCATCCTCCTCCCTACTGAGATCTTCTTGAAGGCTAAGTTTTGGAAATCATCGCCTATATGTGTAGGTATTGCTAGTTTTGCTATAGATCTCCAGCTTTTTGCATTGTCTTTCTATGTCTGTTTTAGTGTGCTGCCATCAGATTTTGAGTTTTTGCCTTGACTTCCTTAATCTTCCTCCCTAGTTAAGTTTTCTTTCTAAGTGGAAGCGTTTCCAGACTGGCCTTACTTTCTACCTTGTCTTTCCACAGCTTTTCAGTCTGCTGCCACTCTTTGGTTTAGTATTTCCCTTCACTTCCTTCATCCTCCTTTCTATTGAGATCTTCTTGAAGGCTAAGGTTTTTAAATCATTTCCTGTATTTGTAGTTATTGCTAGATTTGCTCTTGATCTCCAGCTTTTTGCACAGCCTTGCTATGTCTGTTTTAGTGTGCTGCCCTCAGTTTTTCGTTTTTGCCTTGGTTTCCTGAATCTTCCTCCCTGTTTCAAGGTTCATTTGAAGTGTAAGGTTTTGAAATCGCTGTCTTCAAGAGTTTTGTGTCATTCCTTAGGTTGTTAGTGTTATCGATTTTCTTTCAAAATCTCTCTTTTAGTTCACGGTCCTTGTTTTTGCCTATGGTTTTTCTTTTGTTCCCTAATCTCGGTTGGTTTTTCACTTGTCAACGTTCATGTCTTCGTCTTCCATTCCATTCTAGCCACTTTTTGTTGTTTTTCCAGAACACCGTGGCTTTGTACATTGTCTTTCTACATCTCATTTTAGTTTGCTGCCACTCTTTTGTTTCGTTTGTCCCTTCACTTCCTTCATCGTCCTCCCTACTGAGATCTTCTTGAAGGCTAAGTTTTGGAAATCATCGCCTATATGTGTAGGTATTGCTAGTTTTGCTAGAGATCTCCAGCTTTTTGCATTGTCTTGCTATGTCTGTTTTAGTGTGCTGCCCTCAGTTTTTCGTTTTTGCCTTGGTTTCCTGAATCTTCCTCCCTGTTTCAAGGTTCATTTGAAGTGTAAGGTTTTGAAATCGCTGTCTTCAAGAGTTTTGTGTCATTCCTTAGGTTGTTAGTATTATCGATTTTCTTTCAAAATCTCTCTTTTAGTTCACGGTCCTTGTTTTTGCCTATGGTTTTTCTTTTGTTCCCTAATCTCGGTTGGTTTTTTCACTTGTCAACGTTCATGTCTTCGTCTTCCATTCCATTCTAGCCACTTTTTGTTGTTTTTCCAGAACACCGTGGCTTTGTACATTGTCTTTCTACATCTCATTTTAGTTTGCTGCCACTCTTTTGTTTCGTTTGTCCCTTCACTTCCTTCATCCTCCTCCCTACTGAGATCTTCTTGAAGGCTAAGTTTTGGAAATCATTGCCTATATGTGTAGGTATTGCTAGTTTTGCTATAGATCTCCAGCTTTTTGCATTGTCTTTCTATGTCTGTTTTAGTGTGCTGCCCTCAGATTTTGAGTTTTTGCCTTGACTTCCTTAATCTTCCGCCCTAGTTAAGTTTTCTTTCTAAGTGGAAGCGTTTCCAGACTGGCCTTACTTTCTACATTGTCTTTCCACAGCTTTTCAGTCTGCTGCCACTCTTTAGTTTAGTATTTCCCTTCACTTCCTTCATCCTCCTTTCTACTGAGATCTTATTGAAGGCTAAGTTTTGGAAATCATTGCCTATATGTGTAGGTATTGCTAGTTTTGCTATAGATCTCCAGCTTTTTGCATTGTCTTTCTATGTCTGTTTTAGTGTGCTGCCCTCAGTTTTGAGTTTTTGCCTTGGTTTCCTGAATCTTCCTCCCTGTTTCAAGGTTCATTTGAAGTGTAAGGTTTTGAAATCGCTGTCTTCAAGAGTTTTGTGTCATTCCTTAGGTTGTTAGTATTATCGATTTTCTTTCAAAATCTCTCTTTTAGTTCACGGTCCTTGTTTTTGCCTATGGTTTTTCTTTTGTTCCCTAATCTCGGTTGGTTTTTCACTTGTCAACGTTCATGTCTTCGTCTTCCATTCCATTCTAGCCACTTTTTGTTGTTTTTCCAGAACACCGTGGCTTTGTACATTGTCTTTCTACATCTCATTTTAGTTTGCTGCCACTCTTTTGTTTCGTTTGTCCCTTCACTTCCTTCATCCTCCTCCCTACTGAGATCTTCTTGAAGGCTAAGTTTTGGAAATCATTGCCTATATGTGTAGGTATTGCTAGTTTTGCTATAGATCTCCAGCTTTTTGCATTGTCTTTCTATGTCTGTTTTAGTGTGCTGCCCTCAGTTTTTCGTTTTTGCCTTGGTTTCCTGAATCTTCCTCCCTGTTTCAAGGTTCATTTGAAGTGTAAGGTTTTGAAATCGCTGTCTTCAAGAGTTTTGTGTCGTTCCTTAGGTTGTTAGTATTATCGATTTTCTTTCAAAATCTCTCTTTTAGTTCACGGTCCTTGTTTTTGCCTATGGTTTTTCTTTTGTTCCCTAATCTCGGTTGGTTTTTCACTTGTCAACGTTCATGTCTTCGTCTTCCATTCCATTCTAGCCACTTTTTGTTGTTTTTCCAGAACACCGTGGCTTTGTACATTGTCTTTCTACATCTCATTTTAGTTTGCTGCCACTCTTTTGTTTCGTTTGTCCCTTCACTTCCTTCATCCTCCTCCCTACTGAGATCTTCTTGAAGGCTAAGTTTTGGAAATCATCGCCTATATGTGTAGGTATTGCTAGTTTTGCTATAGATCTCCAGCTTTTTGCATTGTCTTTCTATGTCTGTTTTAGTGTGCTGCCATCAGATTTTGAGTTTTTGCCTTGACTTCCTTAATCTTCCTCCCTAGTTAAGTTTTCTTTCTAAGTGGAAGCGTTTCCAGACTGGCCTTACTTTCTACATTGTCTTTCCACAGCTTTTCAGTCTGCTGCCACTCTTTGGTTTAGTATTTCCCTTCACTTCCTTCATCCTCCTTTCTATTGAGATCTTCTTGAAGGCTAAGGTTTTTAAATCATTTCCTGTATTTGTAGTTATTGCTAGATTTGCTCTTGATCTCCAGCTTTTTGCACAGCCTTGCTATGTCTGTTTTAGTGTGCTGCCCTCAGTTTTTCGTTTTTGCCTTGGTTTCCTGAATCTTCCTCCCTGTTTCAAGGTTCATTTGAAGTGTAAGGTTTTGAAATCGCTGTCTTCAAGAGTTTTGTGTCATTCCTTAGGTTGTTAGTGTTATCGATTTTCTTTCAAAATCTCTCTTTTAGTTCACGGTCCTTGTTTTTGCCTATGGTTTTTCTTTTGTTCCCTAATCTCGGTTGGTTTTTCACTTGTCAACGTTCATGTCTTCGTCTTCCATTCCATTCTAGCCACTTTTTGTTGTTTTTCCAGAACACCGTGGCTTTGTACATTGTCTTTCTACATCTCATTTTAGTTTGCTGCCACTCTTTTGTTTCGTTTGTCCCTTCACTTCCTTCATCGTCCTCCCTACTGAGATCTTCTTGAAGGCTAAGTTTTGGAAATCATCGCCTATATGTGTAGGTATTGCTAGTTTTGCTAGAGATCTCCAGCTTTTTGCATTGTCTTGCTATGTCTGTTTTAGTGTGCTGCCCTCAGTTTTTCGTTTTTGCCTTGGTTTCCTGAATCTTCCTCCCTGTTTCAAGGTTCATTTGAAGTGTAAGGTTTTGAAATCGCTGTCTTCAAGAGTTTTGTGTCATTCCTTAGGTTGTTAGTATTATCGATTTTCTTTCAAAATCTCTCTTTTAGTTCACGGTCCTTGTTTTTGCCTATGGTTTTTCTTTTGTTCCCTAATCTCGGTTGGTTTTTTCACTTGTCAACGTTCATGTCTTCGTCTTCCATTCCATTCTAGCCACTTTTTGTTGTTTTTCCAGAACACCGTGGCTTTGTACATTGTCTTTCTACATCTCATTTTAGTTTGCTGCCACTCTTTTGTTTCGTTTGTCCCTTCACTTCCTTCATCCTCCTCCCTACTGAGATCTTCTTGAAGGCTAAGTTTTGGAAATCATCGCCTATATGTGTAGGTATTGCTAGTTTTGCTATAGATCTCCAGCTTTTTGCATTGTCTTTCTATGTCTGTTTTAGTGTGCTGCCATCAGATTTTGAGTTTTTGCCTTGACTTCCTTAATCTTCCTCCCTAGTTAAGTTTTCTTTCTAAGTGGAAGCGTTTCCAGACTGGCCTTACTTTCTACCTTGTCTTTCCACAGCTTTTCAGTCTGCTGCCACTCTTTGGTTTAGTATTTCCCTTCACTTCCTTCATCCTCCTTTCTATTGAGATCTTCTTGAAGGCTAAGGTTTTTAAATCATTTCCTGTATTTGTAGTTATTGCTAGATTTGCTCTTGATCTCCAGCTTTTTGCACAGCCTTGCTATGTCTGTTTTAGTGTGCTGCCCTCAGTTTTTCGTTTTTGCCTTGGTTTCCTGAATCTTCCTCCCTGTTTCAAGGTTCATTTGAAGTGTAAGGTTTTGAAATCGCTGTCTTCAAGAGTTTTGTGTCATTCCTTAGGTTGTTAGTGTTATCGATTTTCTTTCAAAATCTCTCTTTTAGTTCACGGTCCTTGTTTTTGCCTATGGTTTTTCTTTTGTTCCCTAATCTCGGTTGGTTTTTCACTTGTCAACGTTCATGTCTTCGTCTTCCATTCCATTCTAGCCACTTTTTGTTGTTTTTCCAGAACACCGTGGCTTTGTACATTGTCTTTCTACATCTCATTTTAGTTTGCTGCCACTCTTTTGTTTCGTTTGTCCCTTCACTTCCTTCATCGTCCTCCCTACTGAGATCTTCTTGAAGGCTAAGTTTTGGAAATCATCGCCTATATGTGTAGGTATTGCTAGTTTTGCTAGAGATCTCCAGCTTTTTGCATTGTCTTGCTATGTCTGTTTTAGTGTGCTGCCCTCAGTTTTTCGTTTTTGCCTTGGTTTCCTGAATCTTCCTCCCTGTTTCAAGGTTCATTTGAAGTGTAAGGTTTTGAAATCGCTGTCTTCAAGAGTTTTGTGTCATTCCTTAGGTTGTTAGTATTATCGATTTTCTTTCAAAATCTCTCTTTTAGTTCACGGTCCTTGTTTTTGCCTATGGTTTTTCTTTTGTTCCCTAATCTCGGTTGGTTTTTTCACTTGTCAACGTTCATGTCTTCGTCTTCCATTCCATTCTAGCCACTTTTTGTTGTTTTTCCAGAACACCGTGGCTTTGTACATTGTCTTTCTACATCTCATTTTAGTTTGCTGCCACTCTTTTGTTTCGTTTGTCCCTTCACTTCCTTCATCCTCCTCCCTACTGAGATCTTCTTGAAGGCTAAGTTTTGGAAATCATCGCCTATATGTGTAGGTATTGCTAGTTTTGCTATAGATCTCCAGCTTTTTGCATTGTCTTTCTATGTCTGTTTTAGTGTGCTGCCATCAGATTTTGAGTTTTTGCCTTGACTTCCTTAATCTTCCTCCCTAGTTAAGTTTTCTTTCTAAGTGGAAGCGTTTCCAGACTGGCCTTACTTTCTACATTGTCTTTCCACAGCTTTTCAGTCTGCTGCCACTCTTTGGTTTAGTATTTCCCTTCACTTCCTTCATCCTCCTTTCTATTGAGATCTTCTTGAAGGCTAAGGTTTTTAAATCATTTCCTGTATGTGTAGGTATTGCTAGTTTTGCTATAGATCTCCAGCTTTTTGCATTGTCTTTCTATGTCTGTTTTAGTGTGCTGCCCTCAGTTTTTCGTTTTTGCCTTGGTTTCCTGAATCTTCCTCCCTGTTTCAAGGTTCATTTGAAGTGTAAGGTTTTGAAATAGCTGTCTTCAAGAGTTTTGTGTCATTCCTTAGGTTGTTAGTATTATCGATTTTCTTTCAAAATCTCTCTTTTAGTTCACAGTCCTTGTTTTTGCCTATGGTTTTTCTTTTGTTCCCTAATCTCGGTTGGTTTTTCACTTGTCAACGTTCATGTCTTCGTCTTCCATTCCATTCTAGCCACTTTTTGTTGTTTTTCCAGAACACCGTGGCTTTGTACATTGTCTTTCTACATCTCATTTTAGTTTGCTGCCACTCTTTTGTTTCGTTTGTCCCTTCACTTCCTTCATCCTCCTCCCTACTGAGATCTTCTTGAAGGCTAAGTTTTGGAAATCATTGCCTATATGTGTAGGTATTGCTAGTTTTGCTATAGATCTCCAGCTTTTTGCATTGTCTTTCTATGTCTGTTTTAGTGTGCTGCCCTCAGATTTTGAGTTTTTGCCTTGACTTCCTTAATCTTCCGCCCTAGTTAAGTTTTCTTTCTAAGTGGAAGCGTTTCCAGACTGGCCTTACTTTCTACATTGTCTTTCCACAGCTTTTCAGTCTGCTGCCACTCTTTGGTTTAGTATTTCCCTTCACTTCCTTCATCCTCCTCCCTACTGAGATCTTCTTGAAGGCTAAGTTTTGGAAATCATTGCCTATATGTGTAGTTATTGCTAGTTTTGCTATAGATCTCCAGCTTTTTGCATTGTCTTTCTATGTCTGTTTTAGTGTGCTGCCCTCAGTTTTTCGTTTTTGCCTTGGTTTCCTGAATCTTCCTCCCTGTTTCAAGGTTCATTTGAAGTGTAAGGTTTTGAAATCGCTGTCTTCAAGAGTTTTGTGTCATTCCTTAGGTTGTTAGTATTATCGATTTTCTTTCAAAATCTCTCTTTTAGTTCACGGTCCTTGTTTTTGCCTATGGTTTTTCTTTTGTTCCCTAATCTCGGTTGGTTTTTCACTTGTCAACGTTCATGTCTTCGTCTTCCATTCCATTCTAGCCACTTTTTGTTGTTTTTCCAGAACACCGTGGCTTTGTACATTGTCTTTCTACATCTCATTTTAGTTTGCTGCCACTCTTTTGTTTCGTTTGTCCCTTCACTTCCTTCATCCTCCTCCCTACTGAGATCTTCTTGAAGGCTAAGTTTTGGAAATCATTGCCTATATGTGTAGGTATTGCTAGTTTTGCTATAGATCTCCAGCTTTTTGCATTGTCTTTCTATGTCTGTTTTAGTGTGCTGCCCTCAGATTTTGAGTTTTTCCCTTGACTTCCTTAATCTTCCGCCCTAGTTAAGTTTTCTTTCTAAGTGGAAGCGTTTCCAGACTGGCCTTACTTTCTACATTGTCTTTCCACAGCTTTTCAGTCTGCTGCCACTCTTTGGTTTAGTATTTCCCTTCACTTCCTTCATCCTCCTTTCTACTGAGATCTTATTGAAGGCTAAGTTTTGGAAATCATTGCCTATATGTGTAGTTATTGCTAGTTTTGCTATAGATCTCCAGCTTTTTGCATTGTCTTTCTATGTCTGTTTTAGTGTGCTGCCCTCAGTTTTTCGTTTTTGCCTTGGTTTCCTGAATCTTCCTCCCTGTTTCAAGGTTCATTTGAAGTGTAAGGTTTTGAAATCGCTGTCTTCAAGAGTTTTGTGTCATTCTTTAGGTTGTTAGTATTATCGATTTTCTTTCAAAATCTCTCTTTTAGTTCACGGTCCTTGTTTTTGCCTATGGTTTTTCTTTTGTTCCCTAATCTCGGTTGGTTTTTCACTTGTCAACGTTCATGTCTTCGTCTTCCATTCCATTCTAGCCACTTTTTGTTGTTTTTCCAGAACACCGTGGCTTTGTACATTGTCTTTCTACATCTCATTTTAGTTTGCTGCCACTCTTTTGTTTCGTTTGTCCCTTCACTTCCTTCATCCTCCTCCCTACTGAGATCTTCTTGAAGGCTAAGTTTTGGAAATCATTGCCTATATGTGTAGGTATTGCTAGTTTTGCTATAGATCTCCAGCTTTTTGCATTGTCTTTCTATGTCTGTTTTAGTGTGCTGCCCTCAGATTTTGAGTTTTTGCCTTGACTTCCTTAATCTTCCGCCCTAGTTAAGTTTTCTTTCTAAGTGGAAGCATTTCCAGACTGGCCTTACTTTCTACATTGTCTTTCCACAGCTTTTCAGTCTGCTGCCACTCTTTGGTTTAGTATTTCCCTTCACTTCCTTCATCCTCCTTTCTACTGAGATCTTATTGAAGGCTAAGTTTTGGAAATCATTGCCTATATGTGTAGTTATTGCTAGTTTTGCTATAGATCTCCAGCTTTTTGCATTGTCTTTCTATGTCTGTTTTAGTGTGCTGCCCTCAGTTTTTCGTTTTTGCCTTGGTTTCCTGAATCTTCCTCCCTGTTTCAAGGTTCATTTGAAGTGTAAGGTTTTGAAATCGCTGTCTTCAAGAGTTTTGTGTCATTCTTTAGGTTGTTAGTATTATCGATTTTCTTTCAAAATCTCTCTTTTAGTTCACGGTCCTTGTTTTTGCCTATGGTTTTTCTTTTGTTCCCTAATCTCGGTTGGTTTTTCACTTGTCAACGTTCATGTCTTCGTCTTCCATTCCATTCTAGCCACTTTTTGTTGTTTTTCCAGAACACCGTGGCTTTGTACATTGTCTTTCTACATCTCATTTTAGTTTGCTGCCACTCTTTTGTTTCGTTTGTCCCTTCACTTCCTTCATCCTCCTCCCTACTGAGATCTTCTTGAAGGCTAAGTTTTGGAAATCATTGCCTATATGTGTAGGTATTGCTAGTTTTGCTATAGATCTCCAGCTTTTTGCATTGTCTTTCTATGTCTGTTTTAGTGTGCTGCCCTCAGATTTTGAGTTTTTGCCTTGACTTCCTTAATCTTCCGCCCTAGTTAAGTTTTCTTTCTAAGTGGAAGCGTTTCCAGACTGGCCTTACTTTCTACATTGTCTTTCCACAGCTTTTCAGTCTGCTGCCACTCTTTGGTTTAGTATTTCCCTTCACTTCCTTCATCCTCCTCCCTACTGAGATCTTCTTGAAGGCTAAGTTTTGGAAATCATTGCCTATATGTGTAGTTATTGCTAGTTTTGCTATAGATCTCCAGCTTTTTGCATTGTCTTTCTATGTCTGTTTTAGTGTGCTGCCCTCAGTTTTTCGTTTTTGCCTTGGTTTCCTGAATCTTCCTCCCTGTTTCAAGGTTCATTTGAAGTGTAAGGTTTTGAAATCGCTGTCTTCAAGAGTTTTGTGTCATTCCTTAGGTTGTTAGTATTATCGATTTTCTTTCAAAATCTCTCTTTTAGTTCACGGTCCTTGTTTTTGCCTATGGTTTTTCTTTTGTTCCCTAATCTCGGTTGGTTTTTCACTTGTCAACGTTCATGTCTTCGTCTTCCATTCCATTCTAGCCACTTTTTGTTGTTTTTCCAGAACACCGTGGCTTTGTACATTGTCTTTCTACATCTCATTTTAGTTTGCTGCCACTCTTTTGTTTCGTTTGTCCCTTCACTTCCTTCATCCTCCTCCCTACTGAGATCTTCTTGAAGGCTAAGTTTTGGAAATCATTGCCTATATGTGTAGGTATTGCTAGTTTTGCTATAGATCTCCAGCTTTTTGCATTGTCTTTCTATGTCTGTTTTAGTGTGCTGCCCTCAGATTTTGAGTTTTTGCCTTGACTTCCTTAATCTTCCGCCCTAGTTAAGTTTTCTTTCTAAGTGGAAGCGTTTCCAGACTGGCCTTACTTTCTACATTGTCTTTCCACAGCTTTTCAGTCTGCTGCCACTCTTTGGTTTAGTATTTCCCTTCACTTCCTTCATCCTCCTTTCTACTGAGATCTTATTGAAGGCTAAGTTTTGGAAATCATTGCCTATATGTGTAGTTATTGCTAGTTTTGCTATAGATCTCCAGCTTTTTGCATTGTCTTTCTATGTCTGTTTTAGTGTGCTGCCCTCAGTTTTTCGTTTTTGCCTTGGTTTCCTGAATCTTCCTCCCTGTTTCAAGGTTCATTTGAAGTGTAAGGTTTTGAAATCGCTGTCTTCAAGAGTTTTGTGTCATTCTTTAGGTTGTTAGTATTATCGATTTTCTTTCAAAATCTCTCTTTTAGTTCACGGTCCTTGTTTTTGCCTATGGTTTTTCTTTTGTTCCCTAATCTCGGTTGGTTTTTCACTTGTCAACGTTCATGTCTTCGTCTTCCATTCCATTCTAGCCACTTTTTGTTGTTTTTCCAGAACACCGTGGCTTTGTACATTGTCTTTCTACATCTCATTTTAGTTTGCTGCCACTCTTTTGTTTCGTTTGTCCCTTCACTTCCTTCATCCTCCTCCCTACTGAGATCTTCTTGAAGGCTAAGTTTTGGAAATCATTGCCTATATGTGTAGGTATTGCTAGTTTTGCTATAGATCTCCAGCTTTTTGCATTGTCTTTCTATGTCTGTTTTAGTGTGCTGCCCTCAGATTTTGAGTTTTTGCCTTGACTTCCTTAATCTTCCGCCCTAGTTAAGTTTTCTTTCTAAGTGGAAGCGTTTCCAGACTGGCCTTACTTTCTACATTGTCTTTCCACAGCTTTTCAGTCTGCTGCCACTCTTTGGTTTAGTATTTCCCTTCACTTCCTTCATCCTCCTCCCTACTGAGATCTTCTTGAAGGCTAAGTTTTGGAAATCATTGCCTATATGTGTAGTTATTGCTAGTTTTGCTATAGATCTCCAGCTTTTTGCATTGTCTTTCTATGTCTGTTTTAGTGTGCTGCCCTCAGTTTTTCGTTTTTGCCTTGGTTTCCTGAATCTTCCTCCCTGTTTCAAGGTTCATTTGAAGTGTAAGGTTTTGAAATCGCTGTCTTCAAGAGTTTTGTGTCATTCCTTAGGTTGTTAGTATTATCGATTTTCTTTCAAAATCTCTCTTTTAGTTCACGGTCCTTGTTTTTGCCTATGGTTTTTCTTTTGTTCCCTAATCTCGGTTGGTTTTTCACTTGTCAACGTTCATGTCTTCGTCTTCCATTCCATTCTAGCCACTTTTTGTTGTTTTTCCAGAACACCGTGGCTTTGTACATTGTCTTTCTACATCTCATTTTAGTTTGCTGCCACTCTTTTGTTTCGTTTGTCCCTTCACTTCCTTCATCCTCCTCCCTACTGAGATCTTCTTGAAGGCTAAGTTTTGGAAATCATTGCCTATATGTGTAGGTATTGCTAGTTTTGCTATAGATCTCCAGCTTTTTGCATTGTCTTTCTATGTCTGTTTTAGTGTGCTGCCCTCAGATTTTGAGTTTTTGCCTTGACTTCCTTAATCTTCCGCCCTAGTTAAGTTTTCTTTCTAAGTGGAAGCGTTTCCAGACTGGCCTTACTTTCTACATTGTCTTTCCACAGCTTTTCAGTCTGCTGCCACTCTTTGGTTTAGTATTTCCCTTCACTTCCTTCATCCTCCTTTCTACTGAGATCTTATTGAAGGCTAAGTTTTGGAAATCATTGCCTATATGTGTAGTTATTGCTAGTTTTGCTATAGATCTCCAGCTTTTTGCATTGTCTTTCTATGTCTGTTTTAGTGTGCTGCCCTCAGTTTTTCGTTTTTGCCTTGGTTTCCTGAATCTTCCTCCCTGTTTCAAGGTTCATTTGAAGTGTAAGGTTTTGAAATCGCTGTCTTCAAGAGTTTTGTGTCATTCTTTAGGTTGTTAGTATTATCGATTTTCTTTCAAAATCTCTCTTTTAGTTCACGGTCCTTGTTTTTGCCTATGGTTTTTCTTTTGTTCCCTAATCTCGGTTGGTTTTTCACTTGTCAACGTTCATGTCTTCGTCTTCCATTCCATTCTAGCCACTTTTTGTTGTTTTTCCAGAACACCGTGGCTTTGTACATTGTCTTTCTACATCTCATTTTAGTTTGCTGCCACTCTTTTGTTTCGTTTGTCCCTTCACTTCCTTCATCCTCCTCCCTACTGAGATCTTCTTGAAGGCTAAGTTTTGGAAATCATTGCCTATATGTGTAGGTATTGCTAGTTTTGCTATAGATCTCCAGCTTTTTGCATTGTCTTTCTATGTCTGTTTTAGTGTGCTGCCCTCAGATTTTGAGTTTTTGCCTTGACTTCCTTAATCTTCCGCCCTAGTTAAGTTTTCTTTCTAAGTGGAAGCGTTTCCAGACTGGCCTTACTTTCTACATTGTCTTTCCACAGCTTTTCAGTCTGCTGCCACTCTTTGGTTTAGTATTTCCCTTCACTTCCTTCATCCTCCTTTCTATTGAGATCTTATTGAAGGCTAAGTTTTGGAAATCATTGCCTATATGTGTAGTTATTGCTAGTTTTGCTCTTGATCTCCAGCTTTTTGCATTGTCTTTCTATGTCTGTTTTAGTGTGCTGCCCTCAGTTTTTCGTTTTTGCCTTGGTTTCCTGAATCTTCCTCCCTGTTTCAAGGTTCATTTGAAGTGTAAGGTTTTGAAATCGCTGTCTTCAAGAGTTTTGTGTCATTCCTTAGGTTGTTAGTATTATCGATTTTCTTTCAAAATCTCTCTTTTAGTTCATGGTCCTTGTTTTTGCCTATGGTTTTTCTTTTGTTCCCTAATCTCGGTTGGTTTTTCACTTGTCAACGTTCATGTCTTCGTCTTCCATTCCATTCTAGCCACTTTTTGTTGTTTTTCCAGAACACCGTGGCTTTGTACATTGTCTTTCTACATCTCATTTTAGTTTGCTGCCACTCTTTTGTTTCGTTTGTCCCTTCACTTCCTTCATCCTCCTCCCTACTGAGATCTTCTTGAAGGCTAAGTTTTGGAAATCATTGCCTATATGTGTAGGTATTGCTAGTTTTGCTATAGATCTCCAGCTTTTTGCATTGTCTTGCTATGTCTGTTTTAGTGTGCTGCCCTCAGATTTTGAGGTTTTGCCTTGACTTCCTTAATCTTCCGCCCTAGTTAAGTTTTCTTTCTAAGTGGAAGCGTTTCCAGACTGGCCTTACTTTCTACATTGTCTTTCCACAGCTTTTCAGTCTGCTGCCACTCTTTGGTTTAGTATTTCCCTTGACTTCCTTCATCCTCCTTTCTATTGAGATCTTCTTGAAGGCTAAGGTTTTTAAATCATTTCCTGTATTTGTAGGTATTACTAGATTTGCTCTTGATCTCCAGCTTTTTGCACAGCCTTGCTATGTCTGTTTTAGTGTGCTGCCCTCAGTTTTTCGTTTTTGCCTTGGTTTCCTGAATCTTCCTCCCTGTTTCAAGTTTCATTTGAAGTGTAAGGTTTTGAAATCGCTGTCTTCAAGAGTTTTGTGTCATTCCTTAGGTTGTTAGTATTATCGATTTTCTTTCAAAATCTCTCTTTTAGTTCACGGTCCTTGTTTTTGCCTATGGTTTTTCTTTTGTTCCCTAATCTCAGTTGGTTTTTCACTTGTCAACGTTCATGTCTTCGTCTTCCATTCCATTCTAGCCACTTTTTGTTGTTTTTCCAGAACACCGTGGCTTTGTACATTGTCTTTCTACATCTCATTTTAGTTTGCTGCCACTCTTTTGTTTCGTTTGTCCCTTCTCTTCCTTCATCGTCCTCCCTACTGAGATCTTCTTGAAGGCTAAGTTTTGGAAATCATTGCCTATATGTGTAGGTATTGCTAGTTTTGCTATAGATCTCCAGCTTTTTGCATTGTCTTGCTATGTCTGTTTTAGTGTGCTGCCCCCAGATTTTGAGGTTTTGCCTTGACTTCCTTAATCTTCCGCCCTAGTTAAGTTTTCTTTCTAAGTGGAAGCGTTTCCAGACTGGCCTTACTTTCTACATTGTCTTTCCACAGCTTTTCAGTCTGCTGCCACTCTTTGGTTTAGTATTTCCCTTCACTTCCTTCATCCTCCTTTCTATTGAGATCTTCTTGAAGGCTAAGGTTTTTAAATCATTTCCTGTATTTGTAGGTATTGCTAGATTTGCTCTTGATCTCCAACTTTTTGCACAGCCTTGCTATGTCTGTTTTAGTGTGCTGCCCTCAGTTTTTCGTTTTTGCCTTGGTTTCCTGAATCTTCCTCCCTGTTTCAAGGTTCATTTGAAGTGTAAGGTTTTGAAATCGCTGTCTTCAAGAGTTTTGTGTCATTCCTTAGGTTGTTAGTATTATCGATTTTCTTTCAAAATCTCTCTTTTAGTTCACGGTCCTTGTTTTTGCATATGGTTTTTCTTTTGTTCCCTAATCTCGGTTGGTTTTTCACTTGTCAACGTTCATGTCTTCGTCTTCCATTCCATTCTAGCCACTTTTTGTTGTTTTTCCAGAACACCGTGGCTTTGTACATTGTCTTTCTACATCTCATTTTAGTTTGCTGCCACTCTTTTGTTTCGTTTGTCCCTTCTCTTCCTTCATCGTCCTCCCTACTGAGATCTTCTTGAAGGCTAAGTTTTGGAAATCATTGCCTATATGTGTAGGTATTGCTAGTTTTGCTATAGATCTCCAGCTTTTTGCATTGTCTTGCTATGTCTGTTTTAGTGTGCTGCCCCCAGATTTTGAGGTTTTGCCTTGACTTCCTTAATCTTCCGCCCTAGTTAAGTTTTCTTTCTAAGTGGAAGCGTTTCCAGACTGGCCTTACTTTCTACATTGTCTTTCCACAGCTTTTCAGTCTGCTGCCACTCTTTGGTTTAGTATTTCCCTTCACTTCCTTCATCCTCCTTTCTATTGAGATCTTCTTGAAGGCTAAGGTTTTTAAATCATTTCCTGTATTTGTAGGTATTGCTAGATTTGCTCTTGATCTCCAACTTTTTGCACAGCCTTGCTATGTCTGTTTTAGTGTGCTGCCCTCAGTTTTTCGTTTTTGCCTTGGTTTCCTGAATCTTCCTCCCTGTTTCAAGGTTCATTTGAAGTGTAAGGTTTTTAAATCGCTGTCTTCAAGAGTTTTGTGTCATTCCTTAGGTTGTTAGTATTATCGATTTTCTTTCAAAATCTCTCTTTTAGTTCACGGTCCTTGTTTTTGCCTATGGTTTTTCTTTTGTTCCCTAATCTCGGTTGGTTTTTCACTTGTCAACGTTCATGTCTTCGTCTTCCATTCCATTCTAGCCACTTTTTGTTGTTTTTCCAGAACACCGTGGCTTTGTACATTGTCTTTCTACATCTCATTTTAGTTTGCTGCCACTCTTTTGTTTCGTTTGTCCCTTCACTTCCTTCATCGTCCTCCCTACTGAGATCTTCTTGAAGGCTAAGTTTTGGAAATCATTGCCTATATGTGTAGGTATTGCTAGTTTTGCTATAGATCTCCAGCTTTTTGCATTGTCTTTCTATGTCTGTTTTAGTGTGCTGCCCTCAGATTTTGAGTTTTTGCCTTGGTTTCCTGAATCTTCCTCCCTGTTTCAAGGTTCATTTGAAGTGTAAGGTTTTGAAATCGCTGTCTTCAAGAGTTTTGTTTCGTTCCTTAGGTTGTTAGTATTATCGATTTTCTTTCAAAATCTCTCTTTTAGTTCACGGTCCTTGTTTTTGCCTATGGTTTTTCTTTTGTTCCCTAATCTCGGTTGGTTTTTCACTTGTCAACGTTCATGTCTTCGTCTTCCATTCCATTCTAGCCACTTTTTCTTGTTTTTCCAGAACACCGTGGCTTTGTACATTGTCTTTCTACATCTCATTTTAGTTTGCTGCCACTCTTTTGTTTCGTTTGTCCCTTCACTTCCTTCATCCTCCTCCCTACTGAGATCTTCTTGAAGGCTAAGTTTTGGAAATCATTGCCTATATGTGTAGGTATTGCTAGTTTTGCTATAGATCTCCAGCTTTTTGCACAGCCTTGCTATGTCTGTTTTAGTGTGCTGCCCTCAGTTTTTCGTTTTTGCCTTGGTTTCCTGAATCTTCCTCCCTGTTTCAAGGTTCATTTGAAGTGTAAGGTTTTGAAATCGCTGTCTTCAAGAGTTTTGTGTCATTCCTTAGGTTGTTAGTATTATCGATTTTCTTTCAAAATCTCTCTTTTAGTTCACGGTCCTTGTTTTTGCCTATGGTTTTTCTTTTGTTCCCTAATCTCGGTTGGTTTTTCACTTGTCAACGTTCATGTCTTCGTCTTCCATTCCATTCTAGCCACTTTTTGTTGTTTTTCCAGAACACCGTGGATTTGTACATTGTCTTTCTACATCTCATTTTAGTTTGCTGCCACTCTTTTGTTTCGTTTGTCCCTTCACTTCCTTCATCCTCCTCCCTACTGAGATCTTCTTGAAGGCTAAGTTTTGGAAATCATTGCCTATATGTGTAGGTATTGCTAGTTTTGCTATAGATCTCCAGCTTTTTGCATTGTCTTTCTATGTCTGTTTTAGTGTGCTGCCATCAGATTTTGAGTTTTTGCCTTGACTTCCTTAATCTTCCTCCCTAGTTAAGTTTTCTTTCTAAGTGGAAGCGTTTCCAGACTGGCCTTACTTTCTACATTGTCTTTCCACAGCTTTTCAGTCTGCTGCCACTCTTTGGTTTAGTATTTCCCTTCACTTCCTTCATCCTCCTCCCTACTGAGATCTTCTTGAAGGCTAAGTTTTGGAAATCATTCCCTATATGTGTAGGTATTGCTAGTTTTGCTATAGATCTCCAGCTTTTTGCACAGCCTTGCTATGTCTGTTTTAGTGTGCTGCCCTCAGTTTTTCGTTTTTGCCTTGGTTTCCTGAATCTTCCTCCCTGTTTCAAGGTTCATTTCAAGTGTAAGGTTTTGAAATCGCTGTCTTCAAGAGTTTTGTGTCATTCCTTAGGTTGTTAGTATTATCGATTTTCTTTCAAAATCTCTCTTTTAGTTCACGGTCCTTGTTTTTGCCTATGGTTTTTCTTTTGTTCCCTAATCTCGGTTGGTTTTTCACTTGTCAACGTTCATGTCTTCGTCTTCCATTCCATTCTAGCCACTTTTTGTTGTTTTTCCAGAACACCGTGGCTTTGTACATTGTCTTTCTACATCTCATTTTAGTTTGCTGCCACTCTTTTGTTTCGTTTGTCCCTTCACTTCCTTCATCCTCCTCCCTACTGAGATCTTCTTGAAGGCTAAGTTTTGGAAATCATTGCCTATATGTGTAGGTATTGCTAGTTTTGCTATAGATCTCCAGCTTTTTGCATTGTCTTTCTATGTCTGTTTTAGTGTGCTGCCATCAGATTTTGAGTTTTTGCCTTGACTTCCTTAATCTTCCGCCCTAGTTAAGTTTTCTTTCTAAGTGGAAGCGTTTCCAGACTGGCCTTACTTTCTACCTTGTCTTTCCACAGCTTTTCAGTCTGCTGCCACTCTTTGGTTTAGTATTTCCCTTCACTTCCTTCATCCTCCTTTCTATTGAGATCTTATTGAAGGCTAAGGTTTTTAAATCATTTCCTGTATTTGTAGTTATTGCTAGATTTGCTCTTGATCTGCAGCTTTTTGCACAGCCTTGCTATGTCTGTTTTAGTGTGCTGCCCTCAGTTTTTCGTTTTTGCCTTGGTTTCCTGAATCTTCCTCCCTGTTTCAAGGTTCATTTGAAGTGTAAGGTTTTGAAATCGCTGTCTTCAAGAGTTTTGTGTCATTCCTTAGGTTGTTAGTATTATCGATTTTCTTTCAAAATCTCTCTTTTAGTTCACGGTCCTTGTTTTTGCCTATGGTTTTTCTTTTGTTCCCTAATCTCGGTTGGTTTTTCACTTGTCAACGTTCATGTCTTCATCTTCCATTCCATTCTAGCCACTTTTTGTTGTTTTTCCAGAACACCGTGGCTTTGTACATTGTCTTTCTACATCTCATTTTAGTTTGCTGCCACTCTTTTGTTTCGTTTGTCCCTTCACTTCCTTCATCCTCCTCCCTACTGAGATCTTCTTGAAGGCTAAGTTTTGGAAATCATTGCCTATATGTGTAGGTATTGCTAGTTTTGCTATAGATCTCCAGCTTTTTTTGCATTGTCTTTCTATGTCTGTTTTAGTGTGCTGCCATCAGATTTTGAGTTTTTGCCTTGACTTCCTTAATCTTCCGCCCTAGTTAAGTTTTCTTTCTAAGTGGAAGCGTTTCCAGACTGGCCTTACTTTCTACATTGTCTTTCCACAGCTTTTCAGTCTGCTGCCACTCTTTGGTTTAGTATTTCCCTTCACTTCCTTCATCCTCCTTTCTATTGAGATCTTCTTGAAGGCTAAGTTTTGGAAATCATTGCCTATATGTGTAGTTATTGCTAGTTTTGCTCTTGATCTGCAGCTTTTTGCACAGCCTTGCTATGTCTGTTTTAGTGTGCTGCCCTCAGTTTTTCGTTTTTGCCTTGGTTTCCTGAATCTTCCTCCCTGTTTCAAGGTTCATTTAAAGTGTAAGGTTTTGAAATCGCTGTCTTCAAGAGTTTTGTGTCATTCCTTAGGTTGTTAGTATTATCGATTTTCTTTCAAAATCTCTCTTTTAGTTCACGGTCCTTGTTTTTGCCTATGGTTTTTCTTTTGTTCCCTAATCTCGGTTGGTTTTTCACTTGTCAACGTTCATGTCTTCGTCTTCCATTCCATTCTAGCCACTTTTTGTTGTTTTTCCAGAACACCGTGGCTTTGTACATTGTCTTTCTACATCTCATTTTAGTTTGCTGCCACTCTTTTGTTTCGTTTGTCCCTTCTCTTCCTTCATCGTCCTCCCTACTGAGATCTTCTTGAAGGCTAAGTTTTGGAAATCATTGCCTATATGTGTAGGTATTGCTAGTTTTGCTATAGATCTCCAGCTTTTTGCATTGTCTTGCTATGTCTGTTTTAGTGTGCTGCCCTCAGATTTTGAGTTTTTGCCTTGGTTTCCTGAATCTTCCTCCCTGTTTCAAGGTTCATTTGAAGTGTAAGGTTTTGAAATCGCTGTCTTCAAGAGTTTTGTGTCATTCCTTAGGTTGTTAGTATTATCGATTTTCTTTCAAAATCTCTCTTTTAGTTCACGGTCCTTGTTTTTGCCTATGGTTTTTCTTTTGTTCCCTAATCTCGGTTGGTTTTTCACTTGTCAACGTTCATGTCTTCGTCTTCCATTCCATTCTAGCCACTTTTTGTTGTTTTTCCAGAACACCGTGGCTTTGTACATTGTCTTTCTACATCTCATTTTAGTTTGCTGACACTCTTTTGTTTCGTTTGTCCCTTCACTTCCTTCATCCTCCTCCCTACTGAGATCTTCTTGAAGGCTAAGTTTTGGAAATCATTGCCTATATGTGTAGGTATTGCTAGTTTTGCTATAGATCTCCAGCTTTTTGCATTGTCTTGCTATGTCTGTTTTAGTGTGCTGCCCTCAGATTTTGAGGTTTTGCCTTGGTTTCTTGTATCTTCCTCCCTGTTTCAAGGTTCATTTGAAGTGTAAGGTTTTGAAATCGCTGTCTTCAAGACTTTCGTGTCATTCCTTAGGTTGTTAGTGTTATCGATTTTCTTTCAAAATCTCTCTTTTAGTTCACGGTCCTTGTTTTTGCCTATGGTTTTTCTTTTGTTCCCTAATCTCGGTTGGTTTTTCACTTGTCAACGTTCATGTCTTCGTCTTCCATTCCATTCTAGCCACTTTTTGTTGTTTTTCCAGAACACCGTGGCTTTGTACATTGTCTTTCTACATCTCATTTTAGTTTGCTTCCACTCTTTTGTTTCGTTTGTCCCTTCACTTCCTTCATCCTCCTCCCTACTGAGATCTTCTTGAAGGCTAAGTTTTGGAAATCATTGCCTATATGTGTAGGTATTGCTAGTTTTGCTATAGATCTCCAGCTTTTTGCATTGTCTTGCTATGTCTGTTTTAGTGTGCTGCCCTCAGATTTTGAGGTTTTGCCTTGACTTCCTTAATCTTCCGCCCTAGTTAAGTTTTCTTTCTAAGTGGAAGCGTTTCCAGACTGGCCTTACTTTCTACCTTGTCTTTCCACAGCTTTTCAGTCTGCTGCCACTCTTTGGTTTAGTATTTCCCTTGACTTCCTTCATCCTCCTTTCTATCGAGATCTTATTGAAGGCTAAGTTTTGGAAATCATTCCCTATATGTGTAGGTATTGCTAGTTTTGCTATAGATCTCCAGCTTTTTGCATTGTCTTGCTATGTCTGTTTTAGTGTGCTGCCCTCAGTTTTTCGTTTTTGCCTTGGTTTCCTGAATCTTCCTCCCTGTTTCAAGGTTCATTTGAAGTGTAAGGTTTTGAAATCGCTGTCTTCAAGAGTTTTGTGTCATTCCTTAGGTTGTTAGTATTATCGATTTTCTTTCAAAATCTCTCTTTTAGTTCACGGTCCTTGTTTTTGCCTATGGTTTTTCTTTTGTTCCCTAATCTCGGTTGGTTTCTCACTTGTCAACGTTCATGTCTTCGTCTTCCATTCCATTCTAGCCACTTTTTGTTGTTTTTCCAGAACACCGTGGCTTTGTACATTGTCTTTCTACATCTCATTTTAGTTTGCTGCCACTCTTTTGTTTCGTTTGTCCCTTGACTTCCTTCATCCTCCTCCCTACTGAGATCTTCTTGAAGGCTAAGTTTTGGAAATCATTGCCTATATGTGTAGGTATTGCTAGTTTTGCTATAGATCTCCAGCTTTTTGCATTGTCTTGCTATGTCTGTTTTAGTGTGCTGCCCTCAGATTTTGAGGTTTTGCCTTGACTTCCTTAATCTTCCGCCCTAGTTAAGTTTTCTTTCTAAGTGGAAGCGTTTCCAGACTGGCCTTACTTTCTACCTTGTCTTTCCACAGCTTTTCAGTCTGCTGCCACTCTTTGGTTTAGTATTTCCCTTGACTTCCTTCATCCTCCTTTCTATTGAGATCTTATTGAAGGCTAAGTTTTGGAAATCATTCCCTATATGTGTAGGTATTGCTAGTTTTGCTATAGATCTCCAGCTTTTTGCATTGTCTTGCTATGTCTGTTTTAGTGTGCTGCCCTCAGTTTTTCGTTTTTGCCTTGGTTTCCTGAATCTTCCTCCCTGTTTCAAGGTTCATTTGAAGTGTAAGGTTTTGAAATCGCTGTCTTCAAGAGTTTTGTGTCATTCCTTAGGTTGTTAGTATTATCGATTTTCTTTCAAAATCTCTCTTTTAGTTCGCGGTCCTTGTTTTTGCCTATGGTTTTTCTTTTGTTCCCTAATCTCAGTTGGTTTTTCACTTGTCAACGTTCATGTCTTCGTCTTCCATTCCATTCTAGCCACTTTTTGTTGTTTTTCCAGAACACCGTGGCTTTGTACATTGTCTTTCTACATCTCATTTTAGTTTGCTGCCACTCTTTTGTTTCGTTTGTCCCTTCACTTCCTTCATCCTCCTCCCTACTGAGATCTTCTTGAAGGCTAAGTTTTGGAAATCATTGCCTATATGTGTAGGTATTGCTAGTTTTGCTATAGATCTCCAGCTTTTTGCATTGTCTTGCTATGTCTGTTTTAGTGTGCTGCCCTCAGTTTTTCGTTTTTGCCTTGGTTTCCTGAATCTTCCTCCCTGTTTCAAGGTTCATTTGAAGTGTAAGGTTTTGAAATCGCTGTCTTCAAGAGTTTTGTGTCATTCCTTAGGTTGTTAGTATTATCGATTTTCTTTCAAAATCTCTCTTTTAGTTCACGGTCCTTGTTTTTGCCTATGGTTTTTCTTTTGTTCCCTAATCTCGGTTGGTTTCTCACTTGTCAACGTTCATGTCTTCGTCTTCCATTCCATTCTAGCCACTTTTTGTTGTTTTTCCAGAACACCGTGGCTTTGTACATTGTCTTTCTACATCTCATTTTAGTTTGCTGCCACTCTTTTGTTTCGTTTGTCCCTTGACTTCCTTCATCCTCCTCCCTACTGAGATCTTCTTGAAGGCTAAGTTTTGGAAATCATTGCCTATATGTGTAGGTATTGCTAGTTTTGCTATAGATCTCCAGCTTTTTGCATTGTCTTTCTATGTCTGTTTTAGTGTGCTGCCATCAGATTTTGAGTTTTTGCCTTGACTTCCTTAATCTTCCTCCCTAGTTAAGTTTTCTTTCTAAGTGGAAGCGTTTCCAGACTGGCCTTACTTTCTACATTGTCTTTGCACAGCTTTTCAGTCTGCTGCCACTCTTTGGTTTAGTATTTCCCTTCACTTCCTTCATCCTCCTCCCTACTGAGATCTTCTTGAAGGCTAAGTTTTGGAAATCATTGCCTATATGTGTAGGTATTGCTAGTTTTGCTATAGATCTCCAGCTTTTTGCACAGCCTTGCTATGTCTGTTTTAGTGTGCTGCCCTCAGTTTTTCGTTTTTGCCTTGGTTTCCTGAATCTTCCTCCCTGTTTCAAGGTTCATTTGAAGTGTAAGGTTTTGAAATCGCTGTCTTCAAGAGTTTTGTGTCATTCCTTAGGTTGTTAGTGTTATCGATTTTCTTTCAAAATCTCTCTTTTAGTTCACGGTCCTTGTTTTTGCCTATGGTTTTTCTTTTGTTCCCTAATCTCGGTTGGTTTTTCACTTGTCAACGTTCATGTCTTCGTCTTCCATTCCATTCTAGCCACTTTTTGTTGTTTTTCCAGAACACCGTGGCTTTGTACATTGTCTTTCTACATCTCATTTTAGTTTGCTGCCACTCTTTTGTTTCGTTTGTCCCTTCACTTCCTTCATCCTCCTCCCTACTGAGATCTTCTTGAAGGCTAAGTTTTGGAAATCATTGCCTATATGTGTAGGTATTGCTAGTTTTGCTATAGATCTCCAGCTTTTTGCATTGTCTTTCTATGTCTGTTTTAGTGTGCTGCCATCAGATTTTGAGTTTTTGCCTTGACTTCCTTAATCTTCCGCCCTAGTTAAGTTTTCTTTCTAAGTGGAAGCGTTTCCAGACTGGCCTTACTTTCTACCTTGTCTTTCCACAGCTTTTCAGTCTGCTGCCACTCTTTGGTTTAGTATTTCCCTTCACTTCCTTCATCCTCCTTTCTATTGAGATCTTATTGAAGGCTAAGGTTTTTAAATCATTTCCTGTATTTGTAGTTATTGCTAGATTTGCTCTTGATCTGCAGCTTTTTGCACAGCCTTGCTATGTCTGTTTTAGTGTGCTGCCCTCAGTTTTTCGTTTTTGCCTTGGTTTCCTGAATCTTCCTCCCTGTTTCAAGGTTCATTTGAAGTGTAAGGTTTTGAAATCGCTGTCTTCAAGAGTTTTGTGTCATTCCTTAGGTTGTTAGTATTATCGATTTTCTTTCAAAATCTCTCTTTTAGTTCACGGTCCTTGTTTTTGCCTATGGTTTTTCTTTTGTTCCCTAATCTCGGTTGGTTTTTCACTTGTCAACGTTCATGTCTTCATCTTCCATTCCATTCTAGCCACTTTTTGTTGTTTTTCCAGAACACCGTGGCTTTGTACATTGTCTTTCTACATCTCATTTTAGTTTGCTGCCACTCTTTTGTTTCGTTTGTCCCTTCACTTCCTTCATCCTCCTCCCTACTGAGATCTTCTTGAAGGCTAAGTTTTGGAAATCATTGCCTATATGTGTAGGTATTGCTAGTTTTGCTATAGATCTCCAGCTTTTTTTGCATTGTCTTTCTATGTCTGTTTTAGTGTGCTGCCATCAGATTTTGAGTTTTTGCCTTGACTTCCTTAATCTTCCGCCCTAGTTAAGTTTTCTTTCTAAGTGGAAGCGTTTCCAGACTGGCCTTACTTTCTACATTGTCTTTCCACAGCTTTTCAGTCTGCTGCCACTCTTTGGTTTAGTATTTCCCTTCACTTCCTTCATCCTCCTTTCTATTGAGATCTTCTTGAAGGCTAAGTTTTGGAAATCATTGCCTATATGTGTAGTTATTGCTAGTTTTGCTCTTGATCTGCAGCTTTTTGCACAGCCTTGCTATGTCTGTTTTAGTGTGCTGCCCTCAGTTTTTCGTTTTTGCCTTGGTTTCCTGAATCTTCCTCCCTGTTTCAAGGTTCATTTGAAGTGTAAGGTTTTGAAATCGCTGTCTTCAAGAGTTTTGTGTCATTCCTTAGGTTGTTAGTATTATCGATTTTCTTTCAAAATCTCTCTTTTAGTTCACGGTCCTTGTTTTTGCCTATGGTTTTTCTTTTGTTCCCTAATCTCGGTTGGTTTTTCACTTGTCAACGTTCATGTCTTCGTCTTCCATTCCATTCTAGCCACTTTTTGTTGTTTTTCCAGAACACCGTGGCTTTGTACATTGTCTTTCTACATCTCATTTTAGTTTGCTGACACTCTTTTGTTTCGTTTGTCCCTTCACTTCCTTCATCCTCCTCCCTACTGAGATCTTCTTGAAGGCTAAGTTTTGGAAATCATTGCCTATATGTGTAGGTATTGCTAGTTTTGCTATAGATCTCCAGCTTTTTGCATTGTCTTGCTATGTCTGTTTTAGTGTGCTGCCCTCAGATTTTGAGGTTTTGCCTTGGTTTCTTGTATCTTCCTCCCTGTTTCAAGGTTCATTTGAAGTGTAAGGTTTTGAAATCGCTGTCTTCAAGACTTTCGTGTCATTCCTTAGGTTGTTAGTGTTATCGATTTTCTTTCAAAATCTCTCTTTTAGTTCACGGTCCTTGTTTTTGCCTATGGTTTTTCTTTTGTTCCCTAATCTCGGTTGGTTTTTCACTTGTCAACGTTCATGTCTTCGTCTTCCATTCCATTCTAGCCACTTTTTGTTGTTTTTCCAGAACACCGTGGCTTTGTACATTGTCTTTCTACATCTCATTTTAGTTTGCTGCCACTCTTTTGTTTCGTTTGTCCCTTGACTTCCTTCATCCTCCTCCCTACTGAGATCTTCTTGAAGGCTAAGTTTTGGAAATCATTGCCTATATGTGTAGGTATTGCTAGTTTTGCTATAGATCTCCAGCTTTTTGCATTGTCTTGCTATGTCTGTTTTAGTGTGCTGCCCTCAGATTTTGAGGTTTTGCCTTGACTTCCTTAATCTTCCGCCCTAGTTAAGTTTTCTTTCTAAGTGGAAGCGTTTCCAGACTGGCCTTACTTTCTACATTGTCTTTCCACAGCTTTTCAGTCTGCTGCCACTCTTTGGTTTAGTATTTCCCTTGACTTCCTTCATCCTCCTTTCTATCGAGATCTTATTGAAGGCTAAGTTTTGGAAATCATTCCCTATATGTGTAGGTATTGCTAGTTTTGCTATAGATCTCCAGCTTTTTGCATTGTCTTGCTATGTCTGTTTTAGTGTGCTGCCCTCAGTTTTTCGTTTTTGCCTTGGTTTCCTGAATCTTCCTCCCTGTTTCAAGGTTCATTTGAAGTGTAAGGTTTTGAAATCGCTGTCTTCAAGAGTTTTGTGTCATTCCTTAGGTTGTTAGTATTATCGATTTTCTTTCAAAATCTCTCTTTTAGTTCACGGTCCTTGTTTTTGCCTATGGTTTTTCTTTTGTTCCCTAATCTCGGTTGGTTTTTCACTTGTCAACGTTCATGTCTTCGTCTTCCATTCCATTCTAGCCACTTTTTGTTGTTTTTCCAGAACACCGTGGCTTTGTACATTGTCTTTCTACATCTCATTTTAGTTTGCTGCCACTCTTTTGTTTCGTTTGTCCCTTGACTTCCTTCATCCTCCTCCCTACTGAGATCTTCTTGAAGGCTAAGTTTTGGAAATCATTGCCTATATGTGTAGGTATTGCTAGTTTTGCTATAGATCTCCAGCTTTTTGCATTGTCTTGCTATGTCTGTTTTAGTGTGCTGCCCTCAGATTTTGAGGTTTTGCCTTGACTTCCTTAATCTTCCGCCCTAGTTAAGTTTTCTTTCTAAGTGGAAGCGTTTCCAGACTGGCCTTACTTTCTACCTTGTCTTTCCACAGCTTTTCAGTCTGCTGCCACTCTTTGGTTTAGTATTTCCCTTGACTTCCTTCATCCTCCTTTCTATTGAGATCTTATTGAAGGCTAAGTTTTGGAAATCATTCCCTATATGTGTAGGTATTGCTAGTTTTGCTATAGATCTCCAGCTTTTTGCATTGTCTTGCTATGTCTGTTTTAGTGTGCTGCCCTCAGTTTTTCGTTTTTGCCTTGGTTTCCTGAATCTTCCTCCCTGTTTCAAGGTTCATTTGAAGTGTAAGGTTTTGAAATCGCTGTCTTCAAGAGTTTTGTGTCATTCCTTAGGTTGTTAGTATTATCGATTTTCTTTCAAAATCTCTCTTTTAGTTCACGGTCCTTGTTTTTGCCTATGGTTTTTCTTTTGTTCCCTAATCTCAGTTGGTTTTTCACTTGTCAACGTTCATGTCTTCGTCTTCCATTCCATTCTAGCCACTTTTTGTTGTTTTTCCAGAACACCGTGGCTTTGTACATTGTCTTTCTACATCTCATTTTAGTTTGCTGCCACTCTTTTGTTTCGTTTGTCCCTTCACTTCCTTCATCCTCCTCCCTACTGAGATCTTCTTGAAGGCTAAGTTTTGGAAATCATTGCCTATATGTGTAGGTATTGCTAGTTTTGCTATAGATCTCCAGCTTTTTGCATTGTCTTTCTATGTCTGTTTTAGTGTGCTGCCCTCAGATTTTGAGTTTTTGCCTTGGTTTCCTGAATCTTCCTCCCTGTTTCAAGGTTCATTTGAAGTGTAAGGTTTTGAAATCGCTGTCTTCAAGAGTTTTGTGTCGTTCCTTAGGTTGTTAGTATTATCGATTTTCTTTCAAAATCTCTCTTTTAGTTCACGGTCCTTGTTTTTGCCTATGGTTTTTCTTTTGTTCCCTAATCTCGGTTGGTTTTTCACTTGTCAACGTTCATGTCTTCGTCTTCCATTCCATTCTAGCCACTTTTTCTTGTTTTTCCAGAACACCGTGGCTTTGTACATTGTCTTTCTACATCTCATTTTAGTTTGCTGCCACTCTTTTGTTTCGTTTGTCCCTTCACTTCCTTCATCCTCCTCCCTACTGAGATCTTCTTGAAGGCTAAGTTTTGGAAATCATTGCCTATATGTGTAGGTATTGCTAGTTTTGCTATAGATCTCCAGCTTTTTGCACAGCCTTGCTATGTCTGTTTTAGTGTTCTGCCCTCAGTTTTTCGTTTTTGCCTTGGTTTCCTGAATCTTCCTCCCTGTTTCAAGGTTCATTTGAAGTGTAAGGTTTTGAAATCGCTGTCTTCAAGAGTTTTGTGTCGTTCCTTAGGTTGTTAGTATTATCGATTTTCTTTCAAAATCTCTCTTTTAGTTCACGGTCCTTGTTTTTGCCTATGGTTTTTCTTTTGTTCCCTAATCTCGGTTGGTTTTTCACTTGTCAACGTTCATGTCTTCGTCTTCCATTCCATTCTAGCCACTTTTTCTTGTTTTTCCAGAACACCGTGGCTTTGTACATTGTCTTTCTACATCTCATTTTAGTTTGCTGCCACTCTTTTGTTTCGTTTGTCCCTTCACTTCCTTCATCCTCCTCCCTACTGAGATCTTCTTGAAGGCTAAGTTTTGGAAATCATTGCCTATATGTGTAGGTATTGCTAGTTTTGCTATAGATCTCCAGCTTTTTGCACAGCCTTGCTATGTCTGTTTTAGTGTGCTGCCCTCAGTTTTTCGTTTTTGCCTTGGTTTCCTGAATCTTCCTCCCTGTTTCAAGGTTCATTTGAAGTGTAAGGTTTTGAAATCGCTGTCTTCAAGAGTTTTGTGTCATTCCTTAGGTTGTTAGTATTATCGATTTTCTTTCAAAATCTCTCTTTTAGTTCACGGTCCTTGTTTTTGCCTATGGTTTTTCTTTTGTTCCCTAATCTCGGTTGGTTTTTCACTTGTCAACGTTCATGTCTTCGTCTTCCATTCCATTCTAGCCACTTTTTGTTGTTTTTCCAGAACACCGTGGATTTGTACATTGTCTTTCTACATCTCATTTTAGTTTGCTGCCACTCTTTTGTTTCGTTTGTCCCTTCACTTCCTTCATCCTCCTCCCTACTGAGATCTTCTTGAAGGCTAAGTTTTGAAAATCATTGCCTATATGTGTAGGTATTGCTAGTTTTGCTATAGATCTCCAGCTTTTTGCATTGTCTTTCTATGTCTGTTTTAGTGTGCTGCCATCAGATTTTGAGTTTTTGCCTTGACTTCCTTAATCTTCCTCCCTAGTTAAGTTTTCTTTCTAAGTGGAAGCGTTTCCAGACTGGCCTTACTTTCTACATTGTCTTTCCACAGCTTTTCAGTCTGCTGCCACTCTTTGGTTTAGTATTTCCCTTCACTTCCTTCATCCTCCTCCCTACTGAGATCTTCTTGAAGGCTAAGTTTTGGAAATCATTGCCTATATGTGTAGGTATTGCTAGTTTTGCTATAGATCTCCAGCTTTTTGCACAGCCTTGCTATGTCTGTTTTAGTGTGCTGCCCTCAGTTTTTCGTTTTTGCCTTGGTTTCCTGAATCTTCCTCCCTGTTTCAAGGTTCATTTGAAGTGTAAGGTTTTGAAATCGCTGTCTTCAAGAGTTTTGTGTCATTCCTTAGGTTGTTAGTATTATCGATTTTCTTTCAAAATCTCTCTTTTAGTTCACGGTCCTTGTTTTTGCCTATGGTTTTTCTTTTGTTCCCTAATCTCGGTTGGTTTTTCACTTGTCAACGTTCATGTCTTCGTCTTCCATTCCATTCTAGCCACTTTTTGTTGTTTTTCCAGAACACCGTGGCTTTGTACATTGTCTTTCTACATCTCATTTTAGTTTGCTGCCACTCTTTTGTTTCGTTTGTCCCTTCACTTCCTTCATCCTCCTCCCTACTGAGATCTTCTTGAAGGCTAAGTTTTGGAAATCATTGCCTATATGTGTAGGTATTGCTAGTTTTGCTATAGATCTCCAGCTTTTTGCATTGTCTTTCTAGGTCTGTTTTAGTGTGCTGCCCTCAGATTTTGAGTTTTTGCCTTGACTTCCTTAATCTTCCGCCCTAGTTAAGTTTTCTTTCTAAGTGGAAGCGTTTCCAGACTGGCCTTACTTTCTACATTGTCTTTCCACAGCTTTTCAGTCTGCTGCCACTCTTTGGTTTAGTATTTCCCTTCACTTCCTTCATCCTCCTTTCTATTGAGATCTTCTTGAAGGCTAAGTTTTGGAAATCATTGCCTATATGTGTAGTTATTGCTAGTTTTGCTCTTGATCTGCAGCTTTTTGCACAGCCTTGCTATGTCTGTTTTAGTGTGCTGCCCTCAGTTTTTCGTTTTTGCCTTGGTTTCCTGAATCTTCCTCCCTGTTTCAAGGTTCATTTGAAGTGTAAGGTTTTGAAATCGCTGTCTTCAAGAGTTTTGTGTCATTCCTTAGGTTGTTAGTATTATCGATTTTCTTTCAAAATCTCTCTTTTAGTTCACGGTCCTTGTTTTTGCCTATGGTTTTTCTTTTGTTCCCTAATCTCGGTTGGTTTTTCACTTGTCAACGTTCATGTCTTCGTCTTCCATTCCATTCTAGCCACTTTTTGTTGTTTTTCCAGAACACCGTGGATTTGTACATTGTCTTTCTACATCTCATTTTAGTTTGCTGCCACTCTTTTGTTTCGTTTGTCCCTTCACTTCCTTCATCCTCCTCCCTACTGAGATCTTCTTGAAGGCTAAGTTTTGGAAATCATTGCCTATATGTGTAGGTATTGCTAGTTTTGCTATAGATCTCCAGCTTTTTGCATTGTCTTGCTATGTCTGTTTTAGTGTGCTGCCCTCAGATTTTGAGTTTTTGCCTTGGTTTCCTGAATCTTCCTCCCTGTTTCAAGGTTCATTTGAAGTGTAAGGTTTTGAAATCGCTGTCTTCAAGAGTTTTGTGTCATTCCTTAGGTTGTTAGTATTATCGATTTTCTTTCAAAATCTCTCTTTTAGTTCACGGTCCTTGTTTTTGCCTATGGTTTTTCTTTTGTTCCCTAATCTCGGTTGGTTTTTCACTTGTCAACGTTCATGTCTTCGTCTTCCATTCCATTCTAGCCACTTTTTGTTGTTTTTCCAGAACACCGTGGCTTTGTACATTGTCTTTCTACATCTCATTTTAGTTTGCTGACACTCTTTTGTTTCGTTTGTCCCTTCACTTCCTTCATCCTCCTCCCTACTGAGATCTTCTTGAAGGCTAAGTTTTGGAAATCATTGCCTATATGTGTAGGTATTGCTAGTTTTGCTAGAGATCTCCAGCTTTTTTTGCATTGTCTTTCTATGTCTGTTTTAGTGTGCTGCCATCAGATTTTGAGTTTTTGCCTTGACTTCCTTAATCTTCCGCCCTAGTTAAGTTTTCTTTCTAAGTGGAAGCGTTTCCAGACTGGCCTTACTTTCTACATTGTCTTTCCACAGCTTTTCAGTCTGCTGCCACTCTTTGGTTTAGTATTTCCCTTCACTTCCTTCATCCTCCTTTCTATTGAGATCTTCTTGAAGGCTAAGTTTTGGAAATCATTGCCTATATGTGTAGTTATTGCTAGTTTTGCTCTTGATCTGCAGCTTTTTGCACAGCCTTGCTATGTCTGTTTTAGTGTGCTGCCCTCAGTTTTTCGTTTTTGCCTTGGTTTCCTGAATCTTCCTCCCTGTTTCAAGGTTCATTTGAAGTGTAAGGTTTTGAAATCGCTGTCTTCAAGAGTTTTGTGTCATTCCTTAGGTTGTTAGTATTATCGATTTTCTTTCAAAATCTCTCTTTTAGTTCACGGTCCTTGTTTTTGCCTATGGTTTTTCTTTTGTTCCCTAATCTCGGTTGGTTTTTCACTTGTCAACGTTCATGTCTTCGTCTTCCATTCCATTCTAGCCACTTTTTGTTGTTTTTCCAGAACACCGTGGCTTTGTACATTGTCTTTCTACATCTCATTTTAGTTTGCTGCCACTCTTTTGTTTCGTTTGTCCCTTCACTTCCTTCATCCTCCTCCCTACTGAGATCTTCTTGAAGGCTAAGTTTTGGAAATCATTGCCTATATGTGTAGGTATTGCTAGTTTTGCTATAGATCTCCAGCTTTTTGCATTGTCTTGCTATGTCTGTTTTAGTGTGCTGCCCTCAGATTTTGAGTTTTTGCCTTGGTTTCTTGTATCTTCCTCCCTGTTTCAAGGTTCATTTGAAGTGTAAGGTTTTGAAATCGCTGTCTTCAAGACTTTCGTGTCATTCCTTAGGTTGTTAGTGTTATCGATTTTCTTTCAAAATCTCTCTTTTAGTTCACGGTCCTTGTTTTTGCCTATGGTTTTTCTTTTGTTCCCTAATCTCGGTTGGTTTTTCACTTGTCAACGTTCATGTCTTCGTCTTCCATTCCATTCTAGCCACTTTTTGTTGTTTTTCCAGAACACCGTGGCTTTGTACATTGTCTTTCTACATCTCATTTTAGTTTGCTGCCACTCTTTTGTTTCGTTTGTCCCTTGACTTCCTTCATCCTCCTCCCTACTGAGATCTTCTTGAAGGCTAAGTTTTGGAAATCATTGCCTATATGTGTAGGTATTGCTAGTTTTGCTATAGATCTCCAGCTTTTTGCATTGTCTTGCTATGTCTGTTTTAGTGTGCTGCCCTCAGTTTTTCGTTTTTGCCTTGGTTTCCTGAATCTTCCTCCCTGTTTCAAGGTTCATTTCAAGTGTAAGGTTTTGAAATCGCTGTCTTCAAGAGTTTTGTGTCATTCCTTAGGTTGTTAGTATTATCGATTTTCTTTCAAAATCTCTCTTTTAGTTCACGGTCCTTGTTTTTGCCTATGGTTTTTCTTTTGTTCCCTAATCTCGGTTGGTTTTTTACTTGTCAACGTTCATGTCTTCGTCTTCCATTCCATTCTAGCCACTTTTTCTTGTTTTTCCAGAACACCGTGGCTTTGTACATTGTCTTTCTACATCTCATTTTAGTCTGCTGCCACTCTTTGGTTTAGTATTTCCCTTCACTTCCTTCATCCTCCTTTCTATTGAGATCTTCTTGATGCTAAGGTTTTTAATTCATTTCCTGTATTTGTAGGTATTGCTAGATTTGCTCTTGATCTGCAGCTTTTTGCACAGCCTTGCTATGTCTGTTTTAGTGTGCTGCCCTCAGATTTTGAGTTTGTGCCTTGACTTCCTTAATCTTCCGCCCTAGTTAAGTTTTCTTTCTAAGTGGAAGCGTTTCCAGACTGGCCTTACTTTCTACATTGTATTTCCACAGCTTTTCAGTCTGCTGCCACTCTTTGGTTTAGTATTTCCCTTCACTTCCTTCATCCTCCTTTCTACTGAGATCTTATTGAAGGCTAAGTTTTGGAAATCATTGCCTATATGTGTAGTTATTGCTAGTTTTGCTATAGATCTCCAGCTTTTTGCATTGTCTTTCTATGTCTGTTTTAGTGTGCTGCCCTCAGTTTTTCGTTTTTGCCTTGGTTTCCTGAATCTTCCTCCCTGTTTCAAGGTTCATTTGAAGTGTAAGGTTTTGAAATCGCTGTCTTCAAGAGTTTTGTGTCATTCTTTAGGTTGTTAGTATTATCGATTTTCTTTCAAAATCTCTCTTTTAGTTCACGGTCCTTGTTTTTGCCTATGGTTTTTCTTTTGTTCCCTAATCTCGGTTGGTTTTTCACTTGTCAACGTTCATGTCTTCGTCTTCCATTCCATTCTAGCCACTTTTTGTTGTTTTTCCAGAACACCGTGGCTTTGTACATTGTCTTTCTACATCTCATTTTAGTTTGCTGCCACTCTTTTGTTTCGTTTGTCCCTTCACTTCCTTCATCCTCCTCCCTACTGAGATCTTCTTGAAGGCTAAGTTTTGGAAATCATTGCCTATATGTGTAGGTATTGCTAGTTTTGCTATAGATCTCCAGCTTTTTGCATTGTCTTTCTATGTCTGTTTTAGTGTGCTGCCCTCAGATTTTGAGTTTTTGCCTTGACTTCCTTAATCTTCCGCCCTAGTTAAGTTTTCTTTCTAAGTGGAAGCGTTTCCAGACTGGCCTTACTTTCTACATTGTCTTTCCACAGCTTTTCAGTCTGCTGCCACTCTTTGGTTTAGTATTTCCCTTCACTTCCTTCATCCTCCTTTCTATTGAGATCTTATTGAAGGCTAAGTTTTGGAAATCATTGCCTATATGTGTAGTTATTGCTAGTTTTGCTCTTGATCTCCAGCTTTTTGCATTGTCTTTCTATGTCTGTTTTAGTGTGCTGCCCTCAGTTTTTCGTTTTTGCCTTGGTTTCCTGAATCTTCCTCCCTGTTTCAAGGTTCATTTGAAGTGTAAGGTTTTGAAATCGCTGTCTTCAAGAGTTTTGTGTCATTCCTTAGGTTGTTAGTATTATCGATTTTCTTTCAAAATCTCTCTTTTAGTTCATGGTCCTTGTTTTTGCCTATGGTTTTTCTTTTGTTCCCTAATCTCGGTTGGTTTTTCACTTGTCAACGTTCATGTCTTCGTCTTCCATTCCATTCTAGCCACTTTTTGTTGTTTTTCCAGAACACCGTGGCTTTGTACATTGTCTTTCTACATCTCATTTTAGTTTGCTGCCACTCTTTTGTTTCGTTTGTCCCTTCACTTCCTTCATCCTCCTCCCTACTGAG